>NC_064631.1:429909492-430230564 GCF_023864275.1 Schistocerca cancellata | reverse complement strand
AGTATTGTTGTGATATGTTGTTTTAGCGTGGGCAGTGGTCATCTGAAGCCAAACTATGTCTTTAGACCATAAGAGTATGTATTTTCGGTGGAGACGGCCTTCAGCGAATGGAAAAGGAGACAGTAGCGAAACACTATCGGAATGAAGTAGAGACTGGGACTTCTCAAGTGAAGAGTTCAAGACAGCTATTATAGGGACTTTTACCTTAGTTCTGGAAGGAGGAACACTTGCCTGTGGTAACGAATGCTATTCGATACTGGAGGTGTTTATTCTGGACGATGAACTACCGCTACCATACGTTACCTTCAGAAGGGATTTTATATTTTGAGACGTCTGAAGGTTCTCCGGAGTAGCGCTCTAACCTCTTGAATTGTGGAACTGATGGAATATAACTACTCTTTCTGTCATGTATGATAATTTGTAAATAACGGTGTTGAACTCTGGAATCTTCTGAGCTGCTGAATATTTCGTATATTGTGATTACGAATTGCACTTAGTTTTCGTGTATCTTTGAGGACTGTTCAGTTTCGGTGATTTTGCTACCATTCTCGTAACGCTCTCATTTGATAAGAGAATTTTCTGTATTTTAATTGAGTAGTGTAGGACCACTTCCAGTTTATTTGAGATGCCCTGTCTTGAATAAACATTATTCGACATAATTCCCCGTCGTCTACATCAATTACAGACGTTAGAATAGAACTCCTCTTATTAAATTATTCATTTAATTTTTCTTTCATATTTATGAGTATTTTATTAACACGCAATTCTAGCCTATGCATAAACTATTTGACTGCAAGATCAGAGCTGCAGGTTACTGCATGAAAACCGGCGTGTGTGGCTCGACAGTATGGCTACATCGAGCTGTTCGTTTTATGCAGATCCGTGCAAAGCCCAAGTACCTAAAGTACATGTAACTGTAGGTAAACACACAACTGGTTTATTCGTTTGGTATGCTGTTTGGTAGAGAAACTACACCGCGGTAACAGTGAGGTAGGTCTGCCGTAGTAACTTTGTCCTCAATCACTTATCAAGTAAAACCTTGCCTCTAGTTCGCCCCTTTGGCTGAATGGTCAGTGTGACGGACTGTCGTCCTAAGGGGCCGGGGTTCGATTCCCGGGGATTTTCTCCGCTCAGGGACTGGGTGTTGTGTTCATCATCATTTCATCCCCATCCGGCGCGCAGGTCATCCCATGTAGCGTCGAATGCAATAAGACCTGCACCAAGGCTTCCGGACCTCCCGGCCAGTGACCTCCCGGCCAGTGACGCCAAACGCTCATTTCCATTTTTACCTTGCCTCTAAATATTATTCAACAACACTGTTAGTGTACTGAGACTTCATTATGAGCTACTTTCAACTATCTTTTAGCAAACAAACGAAACTGTCAATAACAGTCTTTTAACACTTTTCTTTTATCTATTTAAACAATTTAAGGAGATGGGACCTGGATAAACAGACTAAACCAGAGGTTGTACAAAGTTTCAGGGAGAGCCTAAGGGAACAATTGACAAGAATGGGGGAAAGAAATATAGTAGAAGAAGAATGGGTAGCTTTGAGGGATGAAATAGTGAAGGCAGGAGAGGATCAAGTAGGTAAAAAGACGAGGGCTAGTAGAAATCCTTGGGTAACAGAAGAAATATTGAATTTAATTGATGAAAGGAGCAAATATAAAAACGCAGTAAATGAAGCAGGTAAAAAGGAATACAAACGTCTCAAAAGTGAGATCGACAGGAAGTGCAAAACGGCTAAGCAGGGATGGATAGAGGACAAATGTAAGGATGTAGAGACGCATATCACTAGGGGTAAGATAGATACTGCCTACAGCAAAATTAAAGAAACCTTTGGAGAAAAGAGAGCCACTTGTATGAATATCAAGAGCTCAAATGGAAACCCAGTTCTAAGCAAAGAAGGGAAAGCAGAAAGGCGGAAGGAGTATATAGAGGGTCTATACAAGGACGATGGAACTTGAGGACAATATTATGGAAATGGAAGAGGATGTAGATGAAGATGAAATGGGAGATACGATACTGCGTGAAGAGTTTTACAGAGCACTGAAAGACCTGAGTCGAAACAAGGCCTCAGCGGTAGACAACATTCCATTAGAACTACTGACGGCCTTGGGAGAGCCAGTCCTGACAAAACTCTACCATCTGGTGAGCAAGATGTATGAGACAGGCGAAGTACCCTCAGACGTCAAGAAGAATATAATAATTCCAATCCCAAGAAAGCAGGTGTTGACAGATGTGAAAATTACCGAACTTTCAGTTTAATAAGTCACAGCTGCAAAATACTAACGCGAATTCTTTACAGACGAATGGAAAAACTGGTAGAAGCCGACCTCGGCGAAGATCAGTTTGGATTCCGCAGAAATGTTGGAACACGTGAGGCAACACTGATCGTACGACTTACCTTAGAAAATAGATAAACGAAAGGCAAACCCACATTTCTAGCATTTGTAGACTTAGAGAAAGCTTTTGACAATTTTGACTGGAATACTCTCTTTCAAATTCTAAAGGTGGCAGGGCTAAAATACAGGGAGCGAAAGGCTATTTACAATTTGTACAGAAACCAGATGGCAGTTATAAGAGTCGAGGGGCATGAAAGGGAAGCAGCGGTTGGGAAGAGAGTGAGACAGGGCTGTAGCCTGTCCCCGATGTTATTCAATCTGTATATTGAGTAAGCAGTAAAGGAAACAAAAGAAAAATTCGGAGTAGGTATTAAAGTCAATGGAGAAGAAATAAAAACGTTGAGGTTCGCCGATGACATTGTAATTCTGTCAGAGACAGCAAAGGACTTAGAAGAGCAGTTGAACGGAATGGATAGTGTCTTGAAAGGTGGATATAAGATGAACATCAACAAAAGCAAAATTAGAATAATGGAATGTAGTCGAATTAAGTCGGGTGATGCTGAGGGAATTAGGTTAGGAAATGAGACACTTAAAGTAGTAAAGGAGTTTTGCTATTTGGGGAGCAAAATAACCGATGATGGTCGATGTAGAGAGGATATAAAATGTAGACTGGCAATGGTAAGGAAAGCGTTTCTGAAGACGAGAAATTTGTTAACATCGAGTATAGATTTAAGAGTCAGGAAGTCGTTTCTGAAAGTATTTGTATGGAGTGTAGCCATGTATGGAAGTGAAATACGGACGATAAATAGTTTGGACAAGAGGAGAATAGAAGCTATCGAAATGTGGTGCTACAGAAGACTGCTGAAGATTAGATGGATAGATCACATAACTAATGTGGAGGTATTGAATAGAACTGGGGAGAAGAGGAGTTTGTGGCACAACTTGACAAGAAGAAGGGACCGGTTGCTAGGACATGTTCTGAGGCATCAAGGGATCACAAATTTAGCATTGGAGGGCAGAGTGGAGGGTAAAAATCGTAGATGGAGACCAAGAGATGAATACACTAAGCAGATTCTGAAGGATGTAGGTTGCAGTAAGAACTGGGAGATGAAGAAGATTGCACAGGATAGAGTAGCATGGAGAGCTGCATCAAACCAGTCTCAGGACTGAAGACAACAACAACAGCAAACAATGACACTCGAGTATCCAATTTTTCACGTACATCTCTTATCATTAAAACAAAGTTCACAGAGAATGCCACTAAGTAAGGCCTCATACAGTTTCTAACATGAACGAAAATACAGATACCTTACAGCTCGTTGCAGATGTTAAGGCGTCGTCTTCGGTGTCGTCTACAATGCTCCCTCAGCTCCATGTGATACTGCGGGCACACCATGAGTCGCAATGACCAATTATGGACAAGATCTTGATGTTACTAGAGTCTCTTACATCAGCCCATATTGTTTATGCTCTTGGTGCCTCGCTAGTAACACCTTCGCCTCACATGGGCACTCGACTTGCCTGTGTTCCTACATCCCACATCCAAGTTGGCCTCCTGCGTTCTTTGCTCTGACGTCACTTTCGCGTCCAGAGAGAGCGCCCATACACAAGTCTATTGTCTACCACCGATGTTGCTATTCCTAACTTTCCCTAACTCTCTGGAAAAGTGCTCTTATTGACGCAGGACGTATTTGTGAAGCAAGCAGAAGAGTCTCTCCCTTAGCGTGGAATAACGTGCATGAACGGTGAACACTTACTCTAAGTCGTAATTAGAATACATGTATCGGTATGTATCAACATACATGGAACGCCGCTATGATTTATTCATTGGAGTTTCAGACAGGAAGACTTTTTTTTTTTTTTTAGAATTTTCACAACAGTTCCGTTCTCCTTAATATAGTTACTTGACACGAATACACAAAAAGAAAAACAGAAATGGAAACAATTCGACATTCTCAGAGATTGAGGCCAGTGACAGAGACGAAAAACTTATAATAGAACACTACAGGAGGCTGAACACACAATAAACGAAAACAATAACAGGAGAAATGGTTCAGAGACAATCCGAATTAAGTGGATCAATTTTATAAATAAATGGTAAGAATACGCTGTAGTACTACTGAATGGGGTGTATCAAAAAGAATCATTCAATTTGGCACGTCTATATTTCTGAAAGTAATAAACCTATACAATGAATTTTGTGTTTTGATGAACGGAAACTCAAAAAGTTTATTTTTTTCATGCCTTTTCAAAGGTGTTCAAAATGCCCCGCTTGAGATGCACAGCGTATATCAATGCGCTGTTCAAATTGTTTCTACACTGTCTTGAGTTACAGCTTCCACAGCTGCTGTTATGCGATGTCTCAGTTCATTTATTGTCGTTGGTAACGGAGCCACTGAAACAGAGTCCTTTATAACCCCCCCCCCACGCACACACACACACACACACACACACACAAGAAATAATCACATACAGTCAGGTCCGGTGGCTTTGGAGGCCAGTAATGTAAGGCTGAATCATTTGGTCCAGTGCTACCGATCCGCCGTTCAGTAATTCTTTGATTTAAAAATGCGCAGCAGTCGTTCGAATGAATCTCCAACTATGGGGAAATAAAGTTCTCAAGTATTTCGAGACATGTGCTTCCTGTAATAGTGTTCTCAGCAAACAAAAATGGACAATCTACCTTTTCCAGCGAAACTGCACGAAACACATTAAATTTGGGAGAGTCCCTTTCATGTTGTACAACTTCGTGTGGTTGTTGCGTACCCCCTATTCTCATATTATGACGGTTCACCAGCCCTTAAAATGGAATATTGCCTCGTCACTAAGCAATAAGCTTGGAGGAAAGCTGTCATCCTCTATCTTGTCAAGAACGAAATTACAGAACTGCACACATTGTAGTTTGTCACCTCCAAGAAGAGCTCGCTGTAGCTGAATTTTGTATGTTTTCAAGTGTAATCGTCGACGCATCACATGCCAGACGGGCATTGGGGCCGTGTTGGGGTGTCGAGCTGCATGGTGAACGAATTTCTGCAGACCCCTTGTGAAATATGGCGGATCCGTTCGACGTCTGTGTCGGACACTCGAGGGCGACCCAGCGATTTGCATTTACACAGACAACTTGTTTATCGCAATTGTTCATGCCATCGTCTAATGCTCTGTGCTGCATGTGGATCCACGCCACATGTAGTACGAAAGTCACGCTGAACAGTTACTACTGACCCGCACTGCGGGAAAGAAGAACACAAAACACTTTCCGTCGTCCCGACACCATTTTTACTAGAACTGAAATGGGCACACACTACTGCTACGTAGTGGGAACCATGTAAAACTCGAGAGTTTGCTCTTTCCAGCAGTAAGTTGTTCACGCACATTTTTCAAATAACATAATAGCTATGATTTCTTTTAAATCGGACGATTCTTTTTGATACACCCTGTATAATGGTCAAGGGCAAAGTCCGAGTGGCTAACAACAGAAGAGTGAATACGCCTGAATATAATTTGTTGTTCAAGGAAATGATGAGGCTAACTGGAAAACAAAATACTTGTTTTCAGGGCAGAGTGAAGTCCGAAAAATGGTTCAAATGGCTCTAAGCACAAGGGACTTAACATCTGAGGTCATCAGACCCCTAGACATAGAACTACTTAAATCTACCTAACCTAAGGACATCACACACATCCATGCCCGTGGCAAGATTCGAACCTGCGACCGTAGCAGCGGCGCGGTTCCGGACTGAAGCGCCTATAACCGCTCCGCCACAACGGCCGGCGTCAACTCCGATGGAGGTCTTCCAGCAACGTGATTGAATGAGAAAAACTGATGTGGGAGAACTAGAGTCCGATTAAAATTTCTTGATAGTTGACATTTATCAGTTGACGCTACAATGTTGCCGCACCTGCTGCCGGCTCCCGTTCAGTTATGGATGACACACAAATACATTGGGTCATTTCACAAATTATGTTAATTTGTTACGCGGAGCGAGATTGGAAGTGGCTACCGCGACGTATGTCGGAGATGCTCTGTCAACAGCTGACTGAACTGCACAGTCTACGCTTTTTGTAGCCTTGGATTTAAACTCATGTCGCAGCCTAACCACAACCTCGTGATGTGAATGTACCCGAGGAAACGGCAGACAACAGTTTACGACAGAATTAAAATCACGATCGCTTTGTTCACGGCGATTGAAATTAACTTCGACGAGGAAACTGAAGACCGAAAAATTTCAGTTCCAGCGCTAGAAGTTAACTGTAGTTTCTTGCTATCACTGGTTACACAAGCCGCCGCGATGCCTATCGATGAGCAGCCCTTGCTGGCACTTGAACGCGGATTGTACGCGACACAGGCAGATTCCTAGTGAAGAGCAATAATAGGAATAAAAATAAAAACAAATATAAACCTCAATACGAGGATGAAAATGAGGCGTCAGAGCATTAGCACAAAAACAAATACATTCAAACCAATTAATTGGTCAAATATAATAATAAAACACTTTTCATTAGATTAAGAATAAAAAATTTCGAAACATTTGACGAGATTCGAACCTACGACCTTCTTTATTGCAGGTTTATAAAATAATCACTGTGCTACGTCACAACACTGAGATGAATAGCTATATTTGTAACTGTGTGACTCAGTTGAAACGAGGAATTGCAGCGTTCAAAAATTCTATTTCACGCAATGTCGTTCGACATTTATCTAGTGTAAGTTGATGTCTGTGACTATGATAAATGCATGTGCGACTTTGAACCACGTCTTGTGCGGAAATATCCAGGAGCGTTTGGTTAATGCTGTCTATGAAACGCGAGTATTTCATTAGTATCGTTTTGTGTGTGTGTGTTTCTTGTTTTGTTTTTGGTGTGGTTATCATAAATCATGAAATATGAAATAAAAATGCCAGACCGATGATTCTGGATCCAAACACATGAAGGAAAAAAGACAGACAACGAACTAGAAAAGGACTCTCCAATTGTTTTGGCAGTTTGGCAACGGCGAACGGTTCGGGGGTTACGTTGAGCGCTCTGATTGGAGGAAACAAGCTCCAGCTCGTGAAATGTGACCTATCAAGTAATTTTAATAAGACTGCAAACAGTTTGCTGTATTACTGAGGGTGGCTAGCATCAAACTAGTATAAATTACTCTTGTAATAACTGTTACTTACGTAATCTGGACCGCTTTTGCAAATCACTTCCTTAGTGATATACTCTTTTAGTAACTGTCGCAGAGCTAAGTTTCTACTTACTTCTTTAGTTCTAACTAAAATAGTAACGCATTTTTATTTAAGAAGCAAGCCAGAACTAGAGTTACGGGCAAAGCACAACTTAAGATAATTCGGTCCTTCCAAGCAAAATCGATGATGGTAACTACTCTGAAGGTGGCAATGAAACTGCTGAAGGTCACACTTTATCCCACGAACTTCGTCTTACATTCTCTGGTGGGAGCTTATCAGAAGACGTGCCCATGAAAAAAGGCAAAGAACATGCGGAAAACAGCCAACCGATTGCCAAATGTATGCAACTGGTTGGCTGTCTCTGCCTTTCATTAAAACTTAAATACGATTGCTCAACGTCAGCCATGTTATGGATTGTGGAATATGATTATGTTTTATACGTATAAAACATTTAATTTGCTTGATATTTACTTAGTGGTTGATATGTCCTTGTCTTTCGCATCACATAATATTTGAGTTTATTATTTCAGCATCAGTGCATTTAACTTTTCTAATTACTACATTGTACTATTTATTTGTATCGGAAAAATTATAAATTTAAATGTCTTGTTTTTCTTTGAAATCGTAGAAACATCTTTATTGTATAACTATGTGTAATGAAGTAAAAAATAAAATAAAAATGTTGATCCCCTTATTGCAAAAAGAAATAAATAAAAAAGAGTGAGAGAAACATAACTGTAAAATTATACGTAACAATGGATCACATTTCACAGGAATAGTGACGAACGAGTGCTTTATTTATTAATTTAAGAGGGAAAAGTTATTTGACTAGCAAATTAGATACAATTAACATAGTTACGTATCATGGACCTTCTAACAGCTTGGCCTGCAGCATCTGCTTCGGGCTGAAATCCTATTGGTCGATGTCGTTCACCTCCACAGCATCTGGGTGAAACACATCTCCAACATTTGTTCCAAAATTATGCAGAGATGCAGAAATCAGAATAACGCTCTCACACTTGTTTTTTGTAGGACGTTGTTTTAGTGAGAATTTGGAAATGTTTCCTTCAAACACGAGAGTGTACGCTCTGTTACACAGCTGGTAGCTATATGGGGGACTATTGTAATACTCTTCTGCTCCTGTGCGGGACCGAAACACCGCAGTCATGAGATGTCTCAAGGGAGCGTATCCACTATGCCCAACCAGCAACCCATAATATTGTCCTTTTTAAATACGGCAGCATCTCTACTATTGCCCCCAACGTGTGCATCGTGTGTGGAACTTAGCTGTGGCTTGCCTCGTTCAAAGTCTTCACATTGGCATCACAGATGTTTTGTTTATTGACAAAAAAGAAAACCTTGCGATTACTGTGTATAGAACAAAGTATGGTTATACGTACGCAGTCTATGGCCCTTATGACATTCGGGAAGCCTCTAGCTGGATAGACTTCCCCTTTGTTCCCTGATATATTTTGTTGGTTCTGTGGTATGGACACATACAGTGCCTTTAAGGCAATTAAAGTATTTATCGCACTGTTAAAAGCTCTTCCAGCAGTAGTACCACAGGTTTTAATGCGATTCTCTGCTATAATTTGGTAAGTACGAATGCGAAAGGTTTGCATTCCACAAAGAACTTGCAGCCTAGGGGAAAAAACATGGTTCTTGTCAGAATTACGCTGCAGCAACGGCTCCAGCATACCAAGCAGAGACTCGAAAGGTTCCTTAAGAAACCCAAACCGCTCTTTGAAATTGTTGCTATACATTGAAAAGGGGTATTTTCTCTCCATGAAAACGATCATTCTTGTGATGTCTACCTCTTCCATCACGTTCTTGTACTCTTCGTAGGCTAACTAATACACTGAATTCGATACTTAACTTGCAAAAACCAAAGAACGCACATTAGAGTCTAACTGTACTCCTACTACTGCTTAAATTACAAATGTACTAGCTTACTCTTTGATGGAATAAATAAATTTACTTCGGGGGTAAACGAAAAATTTCCTCCTGCAGTGATTTACTCCTTTAATTCAGTACTCTCGACTGGGAGTCGCTGATTTTTTTCTCTTTTAGTGACTTACTACTTTTGTTTCACTTACTCTTTGTTGGTGCTCGCCAACCTTAGAGTTCCAAAGAAGACAGATTACCTCAGTGCGATTCTACTGAAGTTTTTAAAAGAATGAATGATTAGCGCTTACTATGTTATTCAGTATCCTAGCGAGTATATTTGAAACATGTGTTGCGCGAACGGGTTTTTAGGAAGGTATTATGCACAGTCTATGTGGTGTCACCGCCAGACACCGCACTTGCTAGGTGGTAGCCTTTAAATCGGCCGCGGTCCGTTAGTGTACGTCGGACCCGCGTGTCGCCACTATCAGATATTGCAGACCGAGCGCCGCCACACGGCAGGTCTAGAGAGACTTCCTAGCACTCGCCCCAGTTGTACAACCGACTTTGCTAGCGATGGTTCACTGACTAAATACGCTCTCATTTGCAGAGACGATAGTTAGCATAGCCTTCAGTTACGTCATTTGCTACGACCTAGCAAGGCGCCATTACCAGTTACTATTCTAAATTCTAATTTCCTTGTCCTGTTCCAGACCTCACGCCAGCCAGCGTGAGCTAAAACGCGTGCCTTTCGGCTTCCTCTAGTAACACGGTGTTGGCTCTCCTGCCAACCACAACATTCTACATCTATATGTCACACAGAAATCCTCCCTGCCACTCAGAGCGGATCTGTTTAGCGAAGTCCTAAGTATCCCTTAAAGCCGTGTCTATAATTAGAGTACACAAGAGACTTATTACCACAATTCGTTGCAGATGGTTCACAGCTACGGTAGGAGGAGTGCAGCGCCGGCATTTCTGGAAGAGGGGAGGAAGCAGGGTGACATAATTATATGGCAGAGGCGTTAGGACTGCGGAGCAGGTAGACGAAAGGCAACAGAAGGCCGGCCGTGTCACAGGCGCCGCGATCCCAAATTACAGGCCCGGCACCGTACACAATTCATCAGCACAAAAATTTGATCACGTACGCGACTATGGGTTTAAAATAATAACTCCCTTCTCACCCTTTGTTCAAACATTCACCGTCTTCGCTAAACCAATAATTACGGAAGAATCAGGGACTGGTTGCGTTTTGCAACCGCTGTCCAAATTACACCTGCAGATCACACCGCGGCGCCCCGTCCGCTTCTCCGCCCGCACGCCGAATTAACGAGCGCCAGCCAGCAGGCGGGAGTTATCACGCGACGGCCGCTGCCTTTCGTCTTATTACGTCGGCGGCGACTTCCTTTGAGGCTGCGTCGCTGCCAGTGATGGGCACGGGGAAGGGTAAAGTGGGGGCAGGGGAGGGGGGATGCCAACGGGGCGCGAGCGAAAGAGGAAGAATAGAAACGGACGGCAATGTGTGTGTGCGCAGACGGAACAATTGGAGATCGACCACGGAGATAAACAAGTTAATAAGACACGGTGTTCGACACAATGGGAACGGAGCAAGACTAATTACATAAACTCGAGAGGCAGCGCAACAATGGCGTCGGCACCACTGTGTTCTCCTTGATAAATTACAGAAAATCAAACTAAATAAACAGGGCGGCGAACGACGAGCAGAGGCAACAAACCAAGAGAGAGCACCGCGGATGAAAGCTAAGACAAAAGTAGAAGGCATAACGAAGTGTGCGGCGAGAGGAGGACTCGAACATGATCGGGGTAATGGATGGGACCGATTCTAATTTGTACTGTCGAGGGCGTGCGATTCCAAACAAGGGTTGTTGGGAGACGTTTCACGCGAGCCTCTAGCGCGCTCCCAGTCCAAATTTCGTACCGTCGGAGGCGGCCGGGTGGCAGGGGCCCTCGAAAATGGCAGCCAGATTACACTCATTGGCCGTGCTCGTTGGCATAACGGGCCCAGCGCGCCGTGTTCGTGCACGCGAGCGTCATTACAGTTAAGCTGGAGGAGCAGTCACCACTGCAAAATGGTTTTTCGAATTCGCGCTCGGCGAAGGAAGCCATAATGGTTGCTCCCTGGAAACCCGAAATGGGAAAAAAATGAACGATGGAAAGATTCATCGTGAAATGCCGGAAACGAACGACAACGTGTAAACATTGTCGAATATAATGTACGACCACGTAGCAGAGACTGTAACATTTTAGTAAATCTTCCTTACCTTAATTTGCTCTTGGTGACTTATGATTATCATGGCGGCTAATTTTTTTTTAATATTAGCTGTACTAGGCCACGCTTTGCTGTGCCTCAGTCTCTTTAAATGGAAAAGAGAGAACAGAGGAAGCACATGTTTCTAGCATGTATGGAAATTTGATATACGTCCTGATCTCCTTCTCTCCCTTTTCTTTGCCCATCTCCCCTTCCCCCTTTGTTTGTCCACATCCTTCTCCTTCTCCCTCTCTCTGTCCATCACCACCTTCCCTTCTCTCTGTTCATCTTCTCCTCCCTCCTCTCAATCTCCTCCTGCCCCCTCACTCTCCCCTTCTATCAGTCCGTCACCTCTTCACTCTTTCTCTGTCCACCTTTTTCCCCCCTCTGTCTCTCAAAGTTTGACATATTAAAAAGTATACAGTCCGTAAGTGTTTAAACGTTTATTACAGTTACGTGTAAAAATTTTAAGCAAATCGGATAGGTAAATTTTGATAACTTTGGTAACAATGTTTTTCCTTTATGTATTATGTGAGGTCATTGGCTGCTCGTTTGCAGTGTAAGGCTGGTAGTTGCGACTGATATCGTAAACGTAAAATAATAACAGTTTTATCATAACTTAATGAGTGTGCTTTTTCTTGGCGTTCCTTATCGATTTTGATTCCCCATTGATATGGAAGCATTAAAACATAGGATTCAGTAAGAGGAAACGACACACAAAAGTATTGAAGAATAAAAGAGAAAGAGGAACAGCCTAAGAATCGAATTTGTAAAACATGTACTCTGTGAGATCAAAAGTATGCAGACACCCCCCAAAACATACGTTTTTCATATTAGGTGCATTGTACCGACACCTACTGCCAGGTACTCTATATCAGCGACCTCAGCAGACATTGTGAGAGAGCAGAATAGGGCGCTCCGTGAAACTCATGGACTTCGAACGTGGTCAGGTGATTTGGTGTCACTTGTGTCATACGTCTGTACACGAGATTTACGCGCTCCTTAACATCCCAAGGTCCTCTGTTTCCGATGTGATATTGAAGTACACACGTGAAGGGACACAAACACACAAAAGCTTACAGGCCGATCTCGTCTGTTGGCTGACAGAGACCGAGTTGAAGAGGGCCGTAATGTGTAATAGGCAAATATCTATCCAGACCATCACACAGGAATTCCAAACTGCATCAAGATCCACAGCAAGTACTATGACAGTTAGACGGGAGGTGAGAAAACTTGGATATCATAGTCGACCTGCTGCTCATAAGCGCACACATCACGCCGTTAAATGCGAAACGACGCCTCACTTAATGTTGTTGTTGTTGTGGTCTTCAGTCCTGAGACTGGTTTGATGCAGCTCTCCATGCTACTCTATCCTGTGCAAGCTTCTTCATCTCCCAGTACCTACTGCAACCTACATCCTTCTGAATCTGCTTAGTGTATTCATCTCTTGGTCTCCCCCTACGATTTTTACCCTCCACGCTGCCCTCCAATACTAAATTGGTGATCCCTTGATGTCTCAGAACATGCCCTACCAACCGATCCCTTCTTCTGGTCAAGTTGTGCCTCAAACTTCTCTTCTCCCCAATCCTATTCAATACTTCCTCATTAGTTATGTGATCTACCCATCTAATCTTCAGCATTCTTCTGTAGCACTACATTTCAAAAGCTTCTATTCTCTTCTTGTCCAAACTATTTACCGTCCATGTTTCACTTCCATACATGGCTACACTCCATACAAATACTTTCAGAAATGACTTCCTGACACTTAAATCTATACTCGATGTTAACAAATTTCTCTTCTTCAGAAACGCTTTCCTTGCCATTGCCAGTCTACATTTTATATCCTCTCTACTTCGACCATCATCAGTTACTTTGCTCCCCAAATAGCAAAACTCCTTTACTACTTTAAGTGTCTCATTTCCTAATATAATACCCTCAACATCACCCGACTTAATTCGACTACATTCCATTATCCACGTTTTGCTTTTGTTGATGTTCATCTTATATCCTCCTTTCAAGACACTGTCCATTCCGTTCAACTGCTCTTCCAAGTCCTTTGCTGTCTCTGACAGAATTACAATGTCATCGGCAAACCTCAAGGTTTTTATTTCTTCTCCATGGATTTTAATACCTACTCCTAATTTTTCTTTTGTTTCCTTTACTGCTTGCTCAATATACAGATTGAATAACATCGGGGAGAGGCTACAACCCTGTCTTACTCCCTTCCCAACCACTGCTTCCCTTTCATGTCCCTCGACTCTTATAACTGCCATCTGTTTTCTGTACAAATTGTAAATAGCCTTTCGCTCCCTGTATTTTACTCCTGCCACCTTTAGAATTTGAAAGAGAGTATTCCAGTCAACATTGTCAAAAGCTTTCTCTAAGTCTACAAATGCTAGAAACGTAGGTTTGCCTTTCCTTAATCTTTCTTCTAAGATAAGTCGTAAGGTCAGTATTGCCTCACGTGTTCCAGTATTTCTACGGAATCCAAACTGATCTTCCCCGAGGTCGGCTTCTACTAGTTTTTCCATTCATCTGTAAAGAATTCGTGTTAGTATTTTGCAGCTGTGGCTTATTAAACTGATTGTTCGGTAATTTTCACATCTGTCAACACCTGCTTTCTTTGGGATTGGAATTATTATATTCTTCTTGAAGTCTGAGGGTATTTCGCCTGTTTCATACATCTTGCTCACCAGATGGTAGAGTTTTGTCAGGACTGGCTCTCCCAAGGCCGTCAGTAGTTCCAATGGAATGTTGTCTACTCCGGGGGCCTTGTTTCGACTCAGGTCTTTCAGTGCTCTGTCAAACTCTTCACGCAGTATCGTATCTCCCATTTCCATAATATTGTCCTCAAGTACATCGCCCTTGTATAGACCCTCTATATACTCCTTCCACCTTTCTGCTTTCCCTTCCTTGCTTAGAACTTAATGTAAGGAGCGTAAACATTGGGCGATTGAACAGTAGAAAAACATTGTGTGGGGTGATGAATCATGTTATACAATGTGGTGATCCGTTGCAGGGTGTGGGTATGACGAATACCCGGTGAACGTCATCTGCCAGCGTATGTAATGCCAAAAGTAAAATTCTCAGGCGTTGGTGTTATGGTGTGGTCGTTTTTTTTTTCATGGAGGGGGCTTCACCCCTGGTTGTTACGTGTCGCACTACCACAGCAAAAGCCTACCCTGATGTTTTAAGCACCTTCTTATTTCCCACTGCTGAAGAGCAATTTGGGCAGGCGATTGCAACTTTCAACGTTATCGAGCACCTGTTCATAATGCACGGCCTATGGCGAAGTGGTTACAAGGCAATAACATCCCTGTAATGGACTGGCCTGCATAAGGTCCTGACCTGAATCCCTGAGAACAACTTTGAGATGTTTTGGAACGCCGACTTCGTGCCAGTCCTCACCGACCGACATATATACCTCTCCTCAGCGCAGCACTCCATGAAGAATGGGCTGCCATCCCCCAAGAAACCTTCCAGCATCTGATGGAACGTATGTCTGCAAGAGTTGAAGCTGTCATCAAGACTAAGGCTAGGCCAACACCATACTGAATTCCAGCATTACCGATGGAGGGCGCCACGAACTTGTAAGTCATTTTTAGATAGTTGTCCGGAGACTTTTGATCACATAGTGTAGTTGAAGAAATAAATGAATTCTGGAAATGAGCTAAGGTTGATTGCCTCGGTACATAAGCTACAGAGCACCTCATTCCTTTAAAAGTATTTTCAGTAGTCTCTTAACCTTCTCTAGGGTCCAAAATATCGCTTGATGCAGTATTTACTGTCCACTAACACAGTGCGAGAGTAGAGGTGAACCTTTTACATACCTGTGTAGATGTCAGTGCAATTCTCTTCTGTTGGACTGGCCGATGGTTGGACGCTCTCCACGTGCACGTACGCATTTCATAAATTGTGTCATGCAACGGATAAGTAATACGACAGAAATGACCCTAGCAGACACGAGACATGGGTGTTGCACCTCACTAAGTACAACAAACAGGGTGATCATCTAACTATGAAATTAAACAACAGTCCACATTACCTCCTGTATATTATGAAATTTCCTGTTATCATGTGAATGATTACAGGGTCTATTTCATCTCAAGAAATGTCGAGAACACAACAGCTACCGATTACTAACGTGGGACACTGCCAATCTAGTGCATGAAAGCACCGGCAGAGACAGTATAGTTTAGGTGAATGGGATAAAACCATAATCAATAAATGAGTAGTGAGATGCCAAATCCACGGTGGACACACAGATATTGCGTTAATCGGCAGAAGAACGAAAAGCTACCACATCAAGTAACATCACCGATAAATCTATGAATGAGCCTTTTGTTACTCGGGGAAACCGTAAGATTTGTATAATAGACCCTAATAACGCTCCTACAAATCCTCGGTAATTCTCATTCCTTGCTCACTTGAGCTGCTATTTCTCAACACATTCTGCACTCAGTAACGTGGATTGCTGCGAGCGCCGTTATCTGTTGCAGACCGCAACACTTAACTTCATATTGCTAGCACTGGCTTCTCTACATCTGCAGATGCTGCCCTCTCTTCCTCGTCCACAATCAAGTGCATCGTCCTCTGTCTCCGGCCAAAGTGTTCTCAACCAGCACAAAGTTCTTTCTCCTCTCTATATATTCGCTCAGTACCCACGAGTCAAACAAAAGGGCTCTGCAAAATGTTGATCAATGGCAGACTGTAAGAGCAATGAAGTATCGAAATTCGGTGGAAGTCGTTAAAACTGGTTCAAATGGCTCTGAACACTATGGGACTTAACATCTGAGGTCATCAGTCCCCTATAACTTAGAACTACTTAAACCTAACTAACCTAAAGACATCACGCACATCCATGCCCGAGGCAGGATTCGAACCTGCGTCCGGGAAGTCGGTAGATGAGGTGTACATGTGTAGACAAGCAAATGATATCGATTTCAGAAAAAAATGATGTTTTATTCAAGAGACGGAGCTTCACAAATCAAGCAAGCCAATAATGCGTCGGTCCACTTCTGACACTTATGCAAAGAGTTATTAGGCTTGATATGCGTTGACAGAGTTGTTGGATACCCTTCTGAAGGACATCGTGCCAAATTCTGTTTAATTTTGGAAAGATCCGGAGACCTCGCTGGCCATGGTAGGGTTTGACTAACACGAAGACAAGAAGTAAAAGCTTTCTCCGTGAGTGGGCGGATATCTTGCTGAAATGTAAGCCCAGGACGGCTTGCCGTGAAGAACAACAAAACACGGCGTAGAATACTATCGACGTACCGCTCTGCTGTAAAAGTGCTGTGGTGACAACGAAAGGGGTCCCTCTATGAGATGAAATAGCACCCCAGACCGTAACACCCGGTCAACGGGCCGTACGGCTGACGATAGACGCGTTGGGATCCCACTGCTGTCCAGGGCGTCTTCAGACACATTTTCACTGGTCATTGGGGCTCAGTTCGAGGCGGTATTCTTCACTAAAGAGTCCTGCTTCGAACTGTACCAAGATGACCAGCGAAGACGTGTCTGGAGATGTCCCATACTGTGATTGAGTAACATCCTGACTGACACCCACCATACGGCCCGACAGTGCTGTGGGGTGCCATCTGAGTTCGCAGCACGACTCCATTGGTTGTCATCCACGACACTCTTACAGTGCAGCGGTTCATCGTCGATATTCTACGCCCTGTTTTGTTGTCCTTCATGGCAAGCTTCCTTGAGATTATATTTCAACAAGATAATAACAGCTGACACACGGCGAACATTTATACTGCCTGTCTTCGTGCTTATCAAACCATACCTTGGCCAGCCAGGTCGCCGGATATCTCCCCAACTGAGAACGTTAGAAGCATAATGAGCAGGGTCCTCCAAGAAGCTCGGGATTTTGATAATCTAATGTGCGAGTTGGATAGAATCTGGTACAATGTCTTTCAGCAGGACAGCCAAAAACTCTGTCAGTCAGTGCCAAGTTGAACAACTGCTTGCATAAGGGTCAAAGGTGGTGTGATGATGATTTGTCTTTTTTGTCTTCGAGTGTATTTTTCCTAGTAAGACCAAAATCACGCTCCTACGAAACGATCTACAACGTTAACTAACCCTTTCGCTCCCACGTATTCAGTTTTAAACAATTCTGAGTTATACTTCAACTCCTCAGCAAAGTTTACTACTTTAGCGAATACGCTAGTCTCCACATCCACCTTTCTCAGAGACTGGCATCCTAACTTCCGCTTCTCTATTATTTCTTAATATTAATCAATAAGAAGCGTTCTTATAACTTTGTAGGCTAGTTGTTGTTCACCCACTGTAAGCAAGTAGCAGAACACCAGCCTATCGCTTTACAAAGCGAATTCCCGGACACAATGCAGCTTCGTCGCTTTTCAAAGATTGTGCGGAACTGTTCCGTTACTGACTTCCTCCCCAGACAGCATTCTTGGAAGAATGTTCCTTTGAAATGTGTTTTGGCCGGATGGCAGTGTTTGTAAGAACTAATATTCTGTGTGTGCACTGGTCTCCGTCATGCTATGTTATTCGATTTCTGTGAATGTATGTCTAAAGCCCATACAGCAATGGCTGCGTTATGTGGGAAACTGACAGAATACGGCACCCAAATTCCGCCCCCAACAATGTTTCGGATGTGGCGTGTACCTGATACTTTATCCCATTCCACTCTCTTTCTTTTCTGTAAGCTATGCGACAGTTCCAAGAAGTGTGTGAGTGAGGAGGGGCGGGGGGGGGGGGGGGAGTGAGACCAACTAGACATCAAGTCACTGCCATGGACATCTCTTCTGTTCCAACTTTGGATCATCCTGAACTCAGCTAAACTACACAAAATATTACCTGCAAGACAGACACGCGTAAAGGTAATGAATTAATGTAAAAATAGGATACTGCAGAGCCTGTGTTGTTCAGAAGTACAATGCAAAGATCCTTTAGATATGCATGCGCGTGTGAAGGAACAGGCACTGCGGTAACTACAGCAGATACGAAGTGCATGAGTCCGCAGCTCGTGGTCGTGCGGTAGCGTTCTCACTTCCCGCGCCCGGTTTCCTGGGTTCGATTCCCGGCGGGGTCAGGGATTTTCTCTGCCTCGTGATGACTGGGTGTTGTGTGATCTCCTTAGGTTAGTTAGGTTTAAGTAGTTCTAAGTTCTAGGGGACTGATGACCATAGATGTTAAGTCCCATAGTGCTCTGAGCCATTTGAACCATTTTGAAGTGCATGAAATGTATTCGCGATTGCGAATGTGGACAAATATCAGTTGTATAATGGAATGGTGACTGTGAAAATTTATTCCAGACTACGACTCAGACCCGGGCTTCCCACTTACCACGAGTCGTCGCTTTACCATTAGGTTCTCTGAGCTCAAAACACAGACAGACCAAACTTCCATGTGCCGTCAACAATGTGTCTACACCCTGCACTCATACATCCATAATGTACACTCCTGGAAATTGAAATAAGAACACCGTGAATTCATTGTCCCAGGAAGGGGAAACTTTATTGACACATTCCTGGGGTCAGATACATCACATGATCACACTGACAGAACCACAGGCACATAGACACAGGCAACAGAGCATGCACAATGTCGGCACTAGTACAGTGTATATCCACCTTTCGCAGCAATGCAGGCTGCTATTCTCCCATGGAGACGATCGTAGAGATGCTGGATGTAGTCCTGTGGAACGGCTTGCCATGCCATTTCCACCTGGCGCCTCAGTTGGACCAGCGTTCGTGCTGGACGTGCAGACCGCGTGAGACGACGCTTCATCCAGTCCCAAACATGCTCAATGGGGGACAGATCCGGAGATCTTACTGGCCAGGGTAGTTGACTTACACCTTCTAGAGCACGTTGGGTGGCACGGGATACATGCGGACATGCATTGTCCTGTTGGAACAGCAAGTTCCCTTGCCGGTCTAGGAATGGTAGAACGATGGGTTCGATGACGGTTTGGATGTACCGTGCACTATTCAGTGTCCCCTCGACGATCACCAGTGGTGTACGGCCAGTGTAGGAGATCGCTCCCCACACCATGATGCCGGGTGTTGGCCCTGTGTGCCTCGGTCGTATGCAGTCCTGATTGTGGCGCTCACCTGCACGGCGCCAAACACGCATACGACCATCATTGGCACCAAGGCAGAAGCGACTCTCATCGCTGAAGACGACACGTCTCCATTCGTCCCTCCATTCACGCCTGTCGCGACACCACTGGAGGCGGGCTGCACGATGTTGGGGCGTGAGCGGAAGACGGCCTAACGGTGTGCGGGACCGTAGCCCAGCTTCATGGAGACGGTTGCGAATGGTCCTCGCCGATACCCCAGGAGCAACAGTGTCCCTAATTTGCTGGGAAGTGGCGGTGCGGTCCCCTACGGCACTGCGTAGGATCCTACGGTCTTGGCGTGCATCCGTGCGTCGCTGCGGTCCGGTCCCAGGTCGACGGGCACGTGCACCTTCCGCCGACCACTGGCGACAACATCGATGTACTGTGGAGACCTCACGCCCCACGTGTTGAGCAATTCGGCGGTACGTCCACCCGGCCTCCCGCATGCCCACTATACGCCCTCGCTCAAAGTCCGTCAACTGCACATACGGTTCACGTCCACGCTGTCGCGGCATGCTACCAGTGTTAAAGACTGCGATGGAGCTCCGTATGCTACGGCAAACTGGCTGACACTGGCGGCGGCGGTGCACAAATGCTGCGCAGCTAGCGCCATTCGACGGCGAACACCGCGGTTCCTGGTGTGTCCGCTGTGCCGTGCGTGTGAAGGGCTACCCTCTCGCAGTGTCCGGAGCAAGTATGGTGGGTCTGACACACCGGTGTCAATGTGTTCTTTTTTCCATTTCCAGGAGTGTATATTTCCTTAGAGGGGATACATTTTATTGAAAGTTGTTTACGCGGTGTCGATGGATAAATACGATATTGCTGTTCTTGTGTTATTCAGAAGTACGTCGCAAAGTTTTCCCTTTCCAAATTGAGACAGTATATCGCGTTTTACAGTGAATTTGTAACAGGGTGCGTCTTTTTATACATAAATGTTGTATAGCTGTATGTAGACAAGTCTGAAAACTGACTAATGTCAGTATGTATAACTGCATTGTGCAGCTCTCAAACATCGGTAGTGTTACTGGATTACAACACAATACATGTGAAGGGATACGTGAGAACACTGGAAATATGCAGCAGCAAGCCAATCACTCAGGGCTCTCACTTTCAGAAATTTACCTGTAATTTTGTACAAAAAAATGACAAACTGTTGCTCGTCTTCAGCTCGCCGTTTTGCAGTAACTTGTGGATGTTTCTTTGAGATTCAAACAAAGCCTAGAGAGATATTTTTGTAAACATCAAGCAGAGCTATATGTGATCAGTAGAATCAGATTTTATTTTTTGACAGAATCGCTTTAGCCTCATGAAATGTTTTCCATTTTCGTTAGCCGTCTTCCCCAGAAAAGAACGTGCTATTACTTCTTTCCCCACATTATTATATGTCTCTATCGGTGTTATGCCTCTGTTTGTATCTTTTTTTTAATTTCACACGCTGCCTTCACAATGAAAATACGTAATGAGCAGCTGCATATGACATTGGTAATTTATTATATAGTCATAGTTTGTAACAGAATAAAACAAGTTGTCTATATGTTATCCTTTCACATTTGCAGATTTGGAACTACCTGCTTTGCGTGACACTATCACTGTTGCACATGTCCAGTGTTCTAGGGTAGCCCTTCACACACATTGTATGGTAATCGAGTAAAACTGTCAGTGTTCGAGAGATGCACATTGCAGTTATACATATCGATTCTAGTTAGTTTTGAGAGTTCCCTACATAATGTCACATGTCACTTATGTGTACTAAGACGGACTTTCTTAAAAATTGGAGTATTTTTTAAAAGTTTGAGCAGGAGTTGGGGCACTCTGTTACAACCGTAGGGCTGTTTCTTAACAGTCTGGGGACAATTTCTTGCAGTTGAAGGTAAATTTGTTACAGTGCAGTTTGGGGGCAATTTGTTATTGCTTGAGGTAGTTTTTTATAGATAGGGGGCCCATTTGTTACAGTTTAGGGGTCAGTTTGTTACATTTTTGGGGCAGTTTGTTACAATATGAAGGCATTTTGTTGCAAGTGTTGAGCCATTTGTTACAGGGTAGGGGCTTTTCTTACAGTTTTGCTGCAGTTTGTTGCAGTTTTGTGGCGGTTTGCTATAGTTGGCAGCTAACTCTTACAGTTTTGGGGTACTTTGTTACAGTCTTGGGGCTCTTTTCTACAACCATACGGTATTTTGTTACAATGTTTTGCCGTATCATTTAGCTGTATGGAGTGAAGGATTATTTAATCTTCCAACCATACATCTTACAACCACACAGGCTTTTAGAATATCCCCAAGACACACACACACACAAAGACACACACACACGCAAACGCATTCACACACAGATGTCACACATCACATCCCCTAACACATGCTGACGTGAACAGCAGAAACACCTCCTGCACAGCCACCCTTGTTGGAGCAACCACACAGATATTCATTGGAAAATGATTACTAAATTCCATGGGAGCATGTATTCTTATTAATAGGAGTCCACAACCCCAGCCAGTTAATTTCGAACGTGTTTCACACATTGCCCATTTCTTTGTTTCCCCAACTGTCACCATTTAGAAATTCACAGGAAATGTTTGATATAGTATGTACAACATAAATCACAATTTATGTAGGAAGTCACATAAAAATCACTTTAAGAAGCAGTGCTATCCTGGGCATTAGATCACTTTTTGTTTTTAGGAAAGATGATTGGATTTAAATGTTTTGTCTGCATTGATACGAAATTTTCAACAATAGAGAGTATACTGACTGCAAAAATCAGTCTTAGTTAAAGAATGATACAGTCTTCTGTCAAAAAGTGTGTGCTCACTGCCGTACAGCTATTTGAGAATTTGTGGTATGAACGTACTACTACAGGTAGTTAGGGACCTAGTTCGAGATATATTATGAACCTCTGGTTATTGCCTAACTGAATTAACTGCAGGATCTTCTGTTTGAATCTATGGAATGAATGTACTCCAAAAGCAACAACCACTAGTACACTAGCAACTGAGCCACATCCACCACACATCTCTAAGAACTACTACAGCGCCCTGCACAAACACCCTTATAAATGACTGCGGTATAAGACTCAGTAATGCTACAGTGGTTTAAGAAGCACTCACCTTGATGTCTCAGTCAACAAAATTGTCTGATTTCACTGTATCAAGGGATCCTACTGAACATTAGCTCTACAGCCGCTATTTGCGGCAGCTGGATGTAAACACATTATGTCAAATACCACCAGAAGAAACCGCTTTAGAACTGGTTTGTCTAAATGCTATACCTGCAAACAGTGGTAAGCGTGCATATGGAATGTAGAGTAAGTCATAGCTTCAGCCACCCAATCATGACCATCTGCAACTGTGACCAGCAATAGGAGTCACACCAGCATTCCTCGCAGATGCTTTAGAAATCCTGTGGAAATATGTAAAATATGTCTGACAATTAATTCACTGTGCATCTTACGTGACACTTCCAAATTACTGTACTGTGCTACCAGCTATCTTCGATCGCAAACCTGTGACATTTGTTGTCATTCACCGAGTATATAGCAAGATGAGGCTTTCAGCAATCGAAAGGGATGCTCTTCCATGTCTAGAGCTATTTGGAGTTGTTTTGGGTATAAGCCTTTCATGCTACTTCCGTCAAGCTACAAAATGTGCTGCACATCTGAAATGATTTAGAATTCATGTTGGAAACGGTTGATGTCTACGTCTATCATTTATGTATAGAGAGATGTGTGACATTCACAGTCCACTGTAACAAGCTGTCTTCTGTCTTCCATCAGGATAGGTGTCTGTGGTACAAGGACTATATTGGTAATCTAATACCTATAATCGCTACCTGCTACATTAACTGTGTACTACATGATTTAGGCTGTTGCAGTTATGTACAGATGAATTGCAGGGAATGACCTACAGTTTAAACGCTGTGTTAGACTTCAAAAAGAATCTTCTCTCCACATCTGGTACTCTTGTAAGCAGTTTGAACATAAACTGAATCGTCCAGTTTCATAGCTGTAGCGGTTCTGAATCAGTTACAGGAATTGGTGAGATTCTACCAGCACTATGCATATATTTCTCTAAACATGTGTTTGAGGGTTATTGTGGAAGAGAAATCAGGGTTCCCTAGTGTTCTGTTCATGATGGCGGTACAATATCAGCAGCACACTGTTAAGTACGAACTTCAAACATTACTGCCATGGACGTGTTTATTAGTGTCAAAGAGTTCACTGTCATTGTACTGGACAGTGAGATACACGTTGATAATAGTCGATTTTTGTAAGTACAACCGATAATGCACTGTGATAAATGACAAGTCGGCAGTTTACCATATTAATATCGAATAGTGTTGAAGGCATAAATACTTAGGGTAGTAATTTGGAATAATAAGATCGTTTAACATGTTTAACATTACAGTATCTCTCAAATACATTATGTTTACGTATTTAGCTAGTGGTATTCCTTTAATATCTCTCCAAATGTCAAGAACGATACTGTCCACAATGTACACGTATTTAAAACATGGTTTTCAAAAAGGTTACGTCTGTGACCATGAAAACCTTTCACAGCTACAGTGGAACCATTTTTCGTATTTTAAAGTTCTGGAGAAAAGGATGGAAGATAGATTTGTTGTAATGGTTCTTAGAAAGTGTCGTCTACTGTCAATGAAATAGTAGAGTATACAGGGTGTTACAAAAAGGTACGGCCGAACTTTCAGGAAACATTCCTCACACACAAAGAAAGAAAATATGTTATGTGGACTTGAGTCCGGAAACGCTTACTTTCCATGTTAGAGCTCATTTTATTACTTCTCTTCAAATCACATTAATCATGGAATGGCAACACACAGCAACAGATCGTACCAGCGTGACTTCAAACACTTTGTTAGAGGAAATGTTCAAAATGTCCTCCGTTAGCGAGGATACATGCATCCACCCTCCACCGCATGGAATCCCTGATGCGCTGATGCAGCCCTGGAGAATGGCGTATTGTATCACAGCTGTCCACAATACCAGCACGAAGAGTCTCTACATTTGGTACCTGGGTTGCGTAGACAAGAGCTTTCAAGTGCCCCCATAAATGAAAGTCAACAGGGTTAAAAAGAGATGGGGCCCCTCCACGCCCGCACCAACGTGGTGACCAAACCAAAAGTTCTACTGTCACCTCCGTAAACATGTTAGTTATCTAGTAGGTGGATCACAGGATGCTGGGCTGTGATGTTGTCCGTGCGTCTGGGTAAGGCTACGCATTAACACGGTCCATCAGGTGATAGATAGTGGACGAAACGCGAGTGAGGGTAGCGATTTGAAGAGCAGAGGGAAAAAAGTGCCATGGCTCGTGCCGTGGGAAAAAAACCTCTGCGACAGTGGGATGGGTAGTAAGAGCAGTAGTGGCTTACTAGCTGCGATAGCTCATGCAAGGTTGGATTTGTTAGTATAGGTATCATGCATCATTACCGTGACAGGCGATGGCGATGTGTCCCAGTTGCTGCGGCTGCTACTTTCCTGGAACAATCAAGATCGTTATACAGTAGTGGGAGATCGGCCATAGATCATCTCACTGTGTGGGGGATGTGTGGAGCTTGTTTGCATGCAGTGTACGGTACGGCTTCCCTGTGTGGTGCCAGTTATTCGGCAGTGTATTTCAGCTGGATATCCAGTAAATGCGTCTGATTAACAGGGGCTCGCCTGTGCCGTTATGTTTGCGTAAGCTTGGCCATAGATGTTATGTCCTTGCAAGTATGTCTTTTGGTCTTTTATGTTTCCATCTATGGTTGTGGTCGTAGTTCCCCAGATTCAGAATAAACGGGTTCTGCGAATGTCTGGAGTTTCTGTATAGTCTTGTGGTGAGTTTGTGGATTACCTCCGTGAGAGTCTCAAGTCGGTATTCCCGGTGTAGGTCCGCGATGCGTGTGTATCGTGGAGCATTGCTTATGATTTTGAGTACCTTGTTTTGTATGAGCTGCAGACGGCGCAGGCGTGTAGGCGCAGCGTATCCCCAGACGGGAGCTGCGTACGTCATCAGGGGTCGGATAAGTGTCATGTACATGGACCTCGACACCCTTCTGTTCAGTGTGCTACGCCTGTTGAGCATAGGATAGAGCTGTTTGAGCCTCGCGCTAGCTCGGTTGGTCACGTGTTGTATGTGGTCCCCCCAGAGTAATTTCCGGTCCAGCCAGACACCGAGGTATTTGACTTTCTCGCGGAAACGTATTGGACGTGCATGTAGAGTTATTGGTCTGCAGTAGCGGTGTTTGCGCAGTTGCTTCGGTCTTCTCGTGAACAGAACGGCTTCGCACTTGTCGACGTTTACTCTAACACGCCATTTCTCCAACCAAGGCTCGGCCACTCTGAGTGCAGTCTGTAGGCGTGACGTAATGTTTGGTGGTTTCCAATCTTGCGCAAGGATGGCTGTGTCATCCGCGTAGATTGCCATCATTGTGTTGTGTGTGGTTGGGAGATCGTTTATGTAGAGGTTAAACAGTAGGGGCCCTAGGATGCTTCCCTGGGGTACTCCCGCTTGTATACCGTGTCGTGTTGACTGTTTTCCCTGCACGTCAGTGTTGAAACTCCTGTCTGTGAGGTATGAGTGTATTAGACGCAGCAGCCCGTCGGGGAATCCCGCGTCGCTGAGTTTGCGGATGGCTCTGAGCACTATGGGACTCAACTTCTGAGGTCATTAGTCCCCTAGAACTTAGAGCTAGTTAAACCTAACTAACCTAAGGACATCACAAACATCCATGCCCGAGGCAGGATTCGAACCTGCGACCGTAGCGGTCTTGCGGTTCCAGACTGCAGCGCCTTTAACCGCACGGCCACTTCGGCCGGCTATTTGCGGATGAGGCCGTTGTGCCATAGACGGTCGAAAGCCTTTTCGATGTCCAGGAACACTGCCCCTGTAGCTTTGTTTATGTTGAAGCCATGTGTTATGTGTTCAACGACCCGTAGGAGTTGTTGTGTTGTGGAGTGGTGATTTCTGAAGCCGAATTGCTCCGGTCTCAGTATGTCATTTGTTATGCAGTGCCTAGTGATGCGTTTGAGAATCACCTTCTCAATAATCTTACTGAGCGAGCTCAGAAGGCTGATGGGTCGGTAATTTTGTGGGAGGCTGTGGTCTTTCCCCGGCTTCCTGAACATCAGGACCTTGGCCGTCTTCCAAAAGGCGGGGAAGTGTTGGTGTTTTAGTATGGCATTCGTTATGTGTGTTAGGTACTCAGTTGCTTTATCCGTGAACTCCTGGAGGACACGGTTTTGAATGCCATCATGACCAGGGGCTTTCCTAGCAGCGGAATGCATTATAGCCCAGGAGACTTCGGCTGTGCTAGCATGTCGAATGTCGTCGCGCTATGGTTGGGCTAGAATGCGTGTAACCTCTTGGTCAGTAGCAAGTGTGAACGCTGGATCTGATGGTACCAGGTTCGGTGTGAATGACGCTGCGAGTGTTCGGGCCATTAGTTCTGCTTTCTCTTCCGCTGAGTATGCAGGTCCGTCGGGCCCTTGAAGCGTTGGGGTGTATATTTTCTCCCTGGTGAAGTGTCGGGCTAGTTGCCACACGCCAGGTCGTGTGGTGTCCAGCCCTTCGAGTTTGTGGTTCCACTGTTGTGTTCTGTGTGTTTGTATTTTATCGTGTATGATGCCCTGTAGTCTGTTAATGTGCCGTTTGAAGTACGGACGCCTGGTGCGCTGCCATTGTATCCTGAGGCGATTCCTCATTGAGATTAGGTTGAGGTCAGGAGAGCGTGGAGGGCATGGAAATGGTCCGTCTTTACCAATCCATCGGTCACCGAATCTGTTGTTGAGAAGCGTACGAACACTTCGACTGAAATGTGCAGGAGCTCCATCGTGCATGAACCACATGTTGTGTCGTACTTGTAAAGGCACATGTTCTAGGAGCACAGGTAGAGTACCCCGTATGAAATCACGATAACGTGCTCCATTGAGCGTAGGTGGAAGAGACTAAAATGAGCTCTAACATGGAAACTAAGCGTTTCGGGACACTTGTCCACATAACATATTTTCTTTAATTGTGTGTGAGGAATGTTTCCTGAAAGTTTGGCCGTACCTTTTTGTAAGACCCTGTAGAAGTCGCTAGTATGATCAACTCTAGAGTTTTGTTTGGAGTGGTTATGAATGAAGCATTGCAGTAGATATCCAACGGAATCAGAGTCTTTCTGCTATGACCAGAACAGTTACATACAACCCAGACAAAAGTGTAATGGGTTTGACGAGAAATCCACTGCTTTAGGTACAAATTCCATTAACCTCAAAAGAGCATCTGTTAATTTCAACATAAAATTGACGTAAAAACATATGATTTGCTGTGTGTTTCGGCTGGCTCCATTTACAAATTCTATGGACGTCTGATGTTAAATGTGCAACGTGAAACACACGTTGAAGCCGAGAACCTTAGCTGTAAAAGTTCTGTGACATGGTTGATGTCCTGTGTTATTTAAAAAGCCCATGTTCCATGGTAGGGGAGTAGATTTGATGCAGAAATTCTCTGATTTACGTAGAAAATTGGTTGATTTCATTACTGTATTCACTGATTTCAACACAGTGATGTCAGTACAATATTCGTTGATTTCAGTTCTACTCCACACGTAAATGGAGTGGGCACTGAACGACTACATGTTTCTGTGTGACCACTGATTCCTCTTGTCTTCTCTGTCCACGCACGTTGTTGGTGGTATAACGTTCTGCACTCTCTTCTATGTCTGCTTCCGAAAGGTCCTGCATGTCCTAACACATCTGAGAAAGGCGTCGTAATGTAGTTGGGTTAACCAGAGTAGAGAACAGTACACAGAGCACTGGCGATGATAAAGGTGTACAGGTCAGTATGACGTCATACGGTTCTAAGATTAGAACAGAGTTAAGTGCAAAACAATGTAATTTCTATACCAAACAAAAGATGTCTACCTACATTCCTAATTAATGGTTGGGGATTGGCACGTTCATACATGATTAGCACAAGTAAAAGTTGGAGCACTAGGCATGGGCACCTTGGTGTGATATTATACAGTCGTGTATAGAGCATCCACACTTAATTCTACACAGTCTGCTGCGGCCGTATGTAGCACAGTGAGGACACGGTGCCCATAAGCCTCGGCAGTTTGCTGGTTGTTGCTGACAGTTGTAGTGGCGGTGGCTTTCCGACCTTGGGCACCCCTAAGCACGATCAACACATCCAGAGACAGAGGAAGGTGAGAGAGGAACTCTACCTGGTGTGGCAATCATTTAAATAAAGATGAAATCGATGCTATCCTATTCATATTCTGTTACACATACACATGACAACAAGAAGTGGTTGACAGCTGTACAGGCTGCACCAGTGTACTATGCAGTTTTCATGTTGGGACAAGAGGTGATGATGATGTTTGGTTTGTGGGGCGCTCAACTGCGTGGTTATCAGCGCCCGTACAATTATCCAATCTTTGCTCAGTCCAATTTCGCCACTTTCCTGGATGATGATGAAATGATGAGGACAACACAAACACCCAGTCATCTCGAGGCAGGTGAAAATCCCTGACCCCGCCGGGAATCGAACCCGGGACCCCGTGCTCGGGAAGCGAGAACGCTACCGCGAGACCACGAGCGGCGGACTTGGATGTTGGGACAAGTGGTCTAGTTCACAACCAGAAGGTTTCCCATCAATTAGAAGCTATGGTAAGCGAATTTATCGGCATTCTAAACATAGAAAAAATGGATTTTGAATTTTAAATGTAGGAGAAGTGAACTCATAGGTTTAAAACACAGGCTGCAATTATATGAATTGAAAAGTGAGCTGTAATGTCATAGGAGTGGGGAAAACCAATGAGTTTTTGAATCTCCCACTATTTTAAACTTAGGATCAGATTATATACTTAGGACAAGTGACAAAGCAACCCACACAATATGCTTGTACCCTGAGTTTCCCCCATCATAATTTTTTTTTTTTAATTTCACCTCAGCAGGACACCCCAGTGTCCCATTT
The DNA here is from genome assembly GCF_023864275.1 of Schistocerca cancellata. Lineage (NCBI taxonomy): Eukaryota > Metazoa > Arthropoda > Insecta > Orthoptera > Acrididae > Schistocerca > Schistocerca cancellata. The sequence goes on along the minus strand of NC_064631.1, from coordinate 430,200,854 downwards.
TGAATTGTTCGAATTTCCCACCAGTTTACACTTACAACAACTGCCTTACTATCACGGTTACATCATAGGAGTGAGGGAATAGCCAGAACCACAAATGGAATATTTTTCAATTTTCTGCCAATTGTTGAGCTTTCTCCCCATTTTTTTATTTCCTATAATTTTATAAATAGGAAAACTGGCTTATGTCAGAGGAGTGGAGGAAGGACGTAGCCTTGGAGACAATACTCTTTGCCTCAGAACTGGGGAAGCCCAGGAGTATAGGGATGGCAGTGTCCTTTGGCCTGGAACAAGGAAATTCAGGAAGAGGTGGATGGAGGTTTCCTTTGTTGCTGAATGAGGGAGGGAGACGGATATAATTGAGAACAATGCCCTTTATTCCTGAACAGTCTTGGGAGGCGGTGACCCTGAAAACAACGCCATTTGTTCCAGAAGAACAGAGGGGTAAGGGGCAGCACCATCCTTTCTTCCATAACAATAAAGGGGAGGGAGAGGGGAGGCTGCACTTTGTTTCAGATCAAGCCTTGTTATACTGCTTATACTGCACTTGAATGCAGTTAGGAGCTTACGAACTTATTATCCTCCTCCCTGGTCTTTATTTCATGAATATTTCGACGTGTTACCTACCCTCGTAAGTGATCACACAAGAACTGAGCTCTCGAAACGTACCTCATTGGTTTATCATTGTACCTAAGCGTGGGGGTGAAGTAGCCTACATGAAGCAGTGATCAGACCTATAGTATGTAAGAATTTGCAGCTGTACAGTGTGGTCAGAAACAGTCTGAAAAGTTGTAACTCCTTCATAGCTAATATGTAAGTCTTATAGACACCATTCTTCAACGTGCTCTCTGACGACTTGCTTAGTGCGACTGTGACGTAAGATTTGTGTAGATCTACAAGTTTAAAATGCGCATTCTGAGTTCTAGCCATGCTCTTCTCTATTAAATTTCATACCGTAAATATAGCAGTGTCCAGACAGAAATCTATTTTTCTCTTCTGCCTCTACTATTTGTTCCTGTATCCACTTCTTTAGGCCTCTACCATACAATCTGGCTACTGAAAACCCTCTGCAACTTTTACATTCTCTCTGGTCACCCTTTTATGTGTGAATTCTGTTCAAAAGTTCCGGAATATTCGTAATTTCGCGCCAATGGAGTGAGCGAGCAAAATGCGGTTGGCATCCCTGCACACGCCTGTGTTTAATGTTTTAAAGTCGTAAGTTTCTTGTTATATGTGTGTTAGTTATTGTTCAATGCTGTACTGAGTAGAACGTTGCGTCGCACGGTTTGCGAATTTCAAGATGGCATAGTTAGAGGAACAGCGGCCTGCACTAAATTTTGCGTGAAACGCAAAGAAACATTTATAGAGAAACACCAAATAATGCAGGGAGCGTATGGTGATGACTGCTCAAGCCGTACTCAGTGTTTCGAATGGTTCACACTGTTTTAAAATGGCCAGACGGATGTTAAGGCGACCTTCATTCAGGATGCCCTTTGACGTCTACCAACGTTGTTCATGTCAGGAACGTCAACGAAATTGTGCGTGCCAATCGAAGACTGACTGTCCGAGAGATTGCAGAAGAATGTAACATTTCAGATCGATGATGTTATGAAATCTTGACACAGCATCTTGGAACGCATCGTGTTTCTGCCAAGTCGTTCCACGGCTCATGAGTCAAGACAAGAAAGACTGTGAAGAGCTTTTGGATCGTGCAAATGAGAACGAGAAGTTCCTTAAGAGAATCATATGGCCCATGCGGACTTCTTTCTATTTCCAAAGATGAAAATTCCATTGAAAGGACGAAGATTTGAAACGATAGACGAGAAAAAGGAAAATTTGCAGACGGCGCTTCGCGGGATCCAACAGGAAGGGTAATGAATGGAAACTATGTTGGGAGCGGTGTATCAGTTTTTGAGGAGAGTGTTTCGAAGGAGACCTCGCTCAATAAGAAGCGCAGAAAATTTTGTTGACAATGCTCAGGAATTTTTTGATCAGACCTCTGATATGGAAGTAACATGCACGTGTTCCGTCCATAAGGGACGGCTTTTTAAACATTTGTCAAAGATCATTTTCAGAATCTTACGGAGAACGGTGCGTGCAGCTTTTTGAGCTCACTACCTATATTTCCTGGTGCTGGAGCTGATACCATTTGTTTGAGCGCACATACAACTTCATCTCGACTTACCGCTGGCACATCATTATATCGCTTACCCTTCTGTTTCAATGATGTACAGCTTTCCTACTCAACTCTGTCTTCCCTCAACAACTCTCCACAAAACTGCACCGAACTATGCATACATGCTGTGCTCATATCAGACCAGTCTCTATCCTGAATCCTCTTAACTTTTTGGCTCTTATATTACCTCTACAGTTTTATACTTCATATTTTTTGCCGATAGATAGTTTTTATTTTGTTTATGTTTCGTCGGGCGCCATTCCTCTTTTCACGATATATGCTAAGATCCTCATCCAGTTTGGTTTTAAGTCATTTATCAAATGCTGGTATTACTTTTCACTCACAATTTTCTCGGTCGCATCGTCCCACCATGGTTGAACTTTACGTCCAGTATATTCTGGCTGTTTCTTTTTTCTAAGATCTCCTTAGCAGCCTGGTGAACGGCTTCTTTCTTTTCCTCTTGCATGTTACATACAGAGTCATTGCATGTACTACACACTTCATTTGCGCGTCTGAGCTGATAAACGAACCTAATGGAACCATCTCATAGTCCAAATTATACCGAGTTTGAGGAATTGATTTTTAATTACACAATTTTCCTAAATGGTAGAAAAACTTTTGATATAAGAATACAGCGACCCTTTCTGCATTCTGCACCTCTCATAGCTCCTACATCAATTGCATTTCGGTGAGTACCTTGTTTTATGGTAATTTAATTAGCTATAAACTGCCTGAAAAAATTAGAAAGCTAGGAAAGATGACGTCGATTTTGACCTGTTGACGGCATATTCTACATATTGGGATAGTATATTAACAGATAGCTACACTATGTGATCAAAAGTATCCGGACACCTGGCTGAAAATGGCTTACAAGTGCGTGATGCCCTCCATCGCTAATGCTGGAATGCGATTGGTGTTGGCCCATACTTAACCTTGATGACGGCTTCCACTCTCCCAGGCATACGTTCAGTCAGGTGCTGGAAAGTTTCTTGCGGAATGGCAACCCATTCTTCACCGAGTGCTGCACTGAAGAAAGGTATCGATGTCTGTCGGTGAGACGTGGCACAAAGTCGGTGTTCCAACACATCGCAAAGGTATTCTACAACGGTCAGGTCAGGACCCTGTGCAGGGAATCCATTACAGGGATGTTATTGTCGTGTAACCATTATTGTCGTGTAACCACTCCGCCACAGGCCGTGCATTATGAATAGGTGCTCGATCATGCTGAAAGATACAGTCGCCATCCCCGAATTGCTCTTCAATAGAAGGAAGCAAGAAGGAGCTTAAAACATCAACGTAGGCCTGTGCTGTGATAGTGCCATGCAAAACAACAAGGGGTGCAAGACGCCTGCATGAAAAACACGACCACACCATAGCACCACCACCTCCGGTTTTTGCTGTAGTCAATACACACGCTGGCAGATGACGTTCACCGGTCATTCGCTATACCCTCACCCTGCCATCAGATCGCTACATTGAGTACCGTGTCTCGTCACTTCACACAACCTTTTTCCACTGTTCAAACGTCCAATATTTACGCTCCTTACACCAAGGGATGCGTCGTTTGGCATTTCCCAGCTTGATGTGTGGCTTATGAGCAGCCGCTCGGCCATGAAATCCAAGTTTTCTCATCTCCCGCTTAACTGTCATAGAACTGGCAGTGGATCCTGATGCAATTTGGAAATCCTGTATGATGGTCTGGATAGATGTCTGTCTATTACACTTCACCACCCTTTTCAACTATTGGTGGTCTCTGTCACTCATCAGACAAGATTGGCCTATACACTTTTGTGCTATACTTGTCCCTTCACGTTTCCACTTCACCGTCACATCCGAAACAGTGGACCTAGGGATGTTTAGCAGTGTGGAAATCTCGCGTACAGACGTATGACACAAGTGACACCTAATCACCTGACCACGTTCGAAGTCCATGAGTTCCATGGAGGAACCTATTCTGCTCTCTCACGATGTCTACTGAGGTCACTGATATGGAGTACCTGACAATAGCTGTCATCACAATACACCTAATATGAAAAATGTTTGTTTTTAGGGGTGTTAAAATGGTTCAAATGGCTCTGAGCACTATGTGACTTAACATCTGAGGTCATCAGTCCCCTAGACTTAGAACTATTTAAACCTAACTAACCTAAGGACATCACACACATCCATCCCCGAGGCAGGATTCGAACCTGCGACCGTAGCGGTCACGCGGTTCCAGACTGAAGCGCCTTTAACCGCACGGCCACACCGGCCGGCACAGGAATTGTTGCAGTCCGATTATTAGCTGTAGGACTACAGCCGCACATATCCCTAGCCCATTTCCCATGTACGCCACAGCATTGCCATCACGGCTTGGCTGCCTTGTGAAAGTCACTAGGAACATAGAGGTAGTGGGGCAAAGCCAACGTCACCACACTCAGCATTGTAGCCAGATTTATTCAAGATGGCGGATTAAAGATGGTGACGATATATATGGAAATGGCGCAATGATATGTTGAGAGCTCAAATGGCTCTGAGCACTATGGGACTTCACTTCTGAGGTCATCAGTCTGTCAAGTTGAGAAGCTTAAATTTTGGCAGGAAAGTAGGACAACTGGGCTACGGGGATTTCAAATTTTGGCGGAAAAAAGATCACTTGGGGTACCTCCACTAATCTCCGACCGCCACCTCTTCCTTGGAATTGACGGGAAAAGCACTCAGCCTGTGCTCAGCTGCTGGATAGGATGGACATACATCCTTATTTTGAAGGCAGTCTTTATTTAAACAATCTGAGTTGTCATAGGTAGCAGCTCCATCCAGTGTGTTCACAATGAGGTCTGAAGTCCAACTGACCTAGTATACAGTACTGATACCAGAAGACACTGTCTTCCCATGGCTGTCTGGTGTGAAAATGGCGGGAACAGGACACAGAGTGTTCTTGGCTGCTGGAGAGAGGAAGGAGTGCACTTTATTGATTTTGGAACAATTTATTTAGGGACGGATTTCATGTAGTTCATTTACTACACTGGTACAAAACACCCACTCTAACATGCTCAGAACGACAATACACTGTCTACAGACTTGCAAACTACTCGTAAATCACCGATATAATGCAGTACACTGATGTAAAGACAGGAAAACAACTACTAAATTGTGAAAATAATGCATACAAAACGCTCTGAGAACAAGCTCACTAATTATAAACTGTTGTAATAAGGTATTACACATCATGGAGACCAGCAGACTACTCGCAAATTGCCGCAATAATGCAGTACACTGATGTACAGACATGAAAACAACTAGTAAATTGTCAACATAATGCATGTAAAAGGCTCTGCAGACACACTCACTCATTATAAACTGTCGAGATAATGCATTGCACAGCCTACAGACTTGTTCACAAAATGAGGCACAGACATGTCCACTACTCATGAAGTAGTCAAAAAATAATCCATATACACTCCTGAAAATGGAAAAAAGAACACATTGACACCGGTGTGTCAGACCCACCATACTTGCTCCGGACACTGCGAGAGGGCTGTACAAGCAATGATCACACGCACGGCACAGCGGACACACCAGGAACCGCGGTGTTGGCCGTCGAATGGCGCTAGCTGCGCAGCATTTGTGCACCGCCGCCGTCAGTGTCAGCCAGTTTGCCGTGGCATACGGAGCTCCATCGCAGTCTTTAACACTGGTAGCATGCCGCGACAGCGTGGACGTGAACCGTATGTGCAGTTGACGGACTTTGAGCGAGGGCGTATAGTGGGCATGCGGGAGGCCGGGTGGACGTACCGCCGAATTGCTCAACACGTGGGGCGTGAGGTCTCCACAGTACATCGATGTTGTCGCCAGTGGTCGGCGGAAGGTGCACGTGCCCGTCGACCTGGGACCGGACCGCAGCGACGCACGGATGCACGCCAAGACCGTAGGATCCTACGCAGTGCCGTAGGGGACCGCACCGCCACTTCCCAGCAAATTAGGGACACTGTTGCTCCTGGGGTATCGGCGAGGACCATTCGCAACCGTCTCCATGAAGCTGGGCTACGGTCCCGCACACCGTTAGGCTGTCTTCCGCTCACGCCCCAACATCGTGCAGCCCGCCTCCAGTGGTGTCGCGACAGGCGTGAATGGAGGGACGAATGGAGACGTGTCGTCTTCAGCGATGAGAGTCGCTTCTGCCTTGGTGCCAATGATGGTCGTATGCGTGTTTGGCGCCGTGCAGGTGAGCGCCACAATCAGGACTGCATACGACCGAGGCACACAGGGCCAACACCCGGCATCATGGTGTGGGGAGCGATTTCCTACACTGGCCGTACACCACTGGTGATCGTCGAGGGGACACTGAATAGTGCACGGTACATCCAAACCGTCATCGAACCCATCGTTCTACCATTCCTAGACCGGCAAGGGAACTTGCTGTTCCAACAGGACAATGCACGTCCGCATGTATCCCGTGCCACCCAACGTGCTCTAGAAGGTGTAAGTCAACTACCCTGGCCAGCAAGATCTCCGGATCTGTCCCCCATTGAGCATGTTTGGGACTGGATGAAGCGTCGTCTCACGCGGTCTGCACGTCCAGCACGAACGCTGGTCCAACTGAGGCGCCAGGTGGAAATGGCATGGCAAGCCGTTCCACAGGACTACATCCAGCATCTCTACGATCGTCTCCATGGGAGAATAGCAGCCTGCATTGCTGCGAAAGGTGGATATACACTGTACTAGTGCCGACATTGTGCATGCTCTGTTGCCTGTGTCTATGTGCCTGTGGTTCTGTCAGTGTGATCATGTGGTGTATGTGACCCCAGGAATGTGTCAATAAAGTTTCCCCTTCCTGGGACAATGAATTCACGGTGTTCTTATTTCAATTTCCAGGAGTGTATATCACTCTCCCAACATGCTCACAATGCTTAAACAGCGGAAAATAATGCAGTGCACAAACACTCATTGCATGAAAAAATGCTTACGAGCTATCATCAACTACAATGTATCAGTGAACTATTCGCTGCAGGAGTCCTAAGGTACACACAACAGATGGCGTGCTCAAGCCTGTCCCATACGTGAGACGCCTCTGGGTCGCGCATCTGTTTTCCATTGCTGGCACGATGCCCTTCTACCTGTGGTTCAGTGAAAACCTATTTGCCAAGCGACTCAAAATTTCAGGCTCAGTTAAAATATTCTCAATGTTATACTGACGCCACATGTCTACGTAAATGATAGCCAAGTCTCCCTCTTTATGCCCCATGGAAATCTGTTACAATGCTTTCCAGGATAGCACAGGGTGCATTCTCCTTAGCAATCCTAACTGGACATGCGAACCACCTCCAGCTGTGTATGTGTTTACCCAGACACCATGCATATGTGCAGGTCCAGTCAGGACTAATCGATAAGTGAGAGATGTCTGCATAGCTACCCCCATGCAGGTTCAGCTAAAAGGCTGTCTGATGTCTCATGTATATGTAAATAACACTCAAGTCCCCCTCTGAACATGCTATAGAGATCTTCTGCAATGCTTTCAGAAACAGTTAACGAAAATAGTCCAGAATAACACCAATGCATTCTTCCTGATGCTCCTAGAGAGGCAGAGCCTGTCCATCACATGTTGCCCTTAATGGAAATCGTGATGTCTTGCTTTCAACATATGTCTCAGATACAGTAAATATTCCCACCACCATGGAGAGATTCCTACGTACCAGCACAAAAGATGTCTTTTGAATGAATGGAGCATTCCGATTGGCTCTCACTGAATTTACCTGCCACACTGCTACTGTTGCCAGTGCAGGAGCTCTTTCCACCATTTTTTCTGGAGATGAGACTTTCAGCAGAAAAACTGTTTTATACAGATCGCCATGTAGCACTGACAGTTGAACCCTTCGAAAGTGGTCTACGGATCGTCAAATATGGAAAGACACTTGCTCAACTATACTGCTCTGCCACTAAAGACAGAAGCTTGAACATTGTAGCGTGAAACCAATCTCGAACATGGCAATATATCACCACCTACCGTTTCGATATAGTAAACATACAATTCGTATCCTGCGACATACAAAATCGCCCCTTTTGCATTATTCATATAGGTATCGACCGCCAGACACTCATACATATACTGCAAAGACAGACAGCGTAAGCACATGCACCGTATATACTCCTCGAAGCATTGGATATTTCCTGTGAGGTTGGGTGGTCATCCACCGCAGCCGCCAGTCACAAATCATCTGCCCCCGCCGCGTGGCCACAGTGCCCTAAGCGGAGTGAAGTCACTCTCCAAACTGTTGTACAAAGTCGGGGTCTGTATCCCTCGGCACAAAGGCATTACTGTTTCTGGCCCGTCCTGCTTACCTGCTTTCTACACCCATCTCCAGACTCTGGGATTAGAAGAACATATGTAATTTCACATAGTTTGCCAGAATATCATACCATTTTCGCGATTCGCACAGGAATAAAGCCTGCATAATAGTATTGCTTGCGCAGTATAATTCGGAAGATAGAGATTTAGCATTATTTCTCTAGAAACCCGAAAATTTAGTGAGGTGCAGCATGCTGTAAACCACTGAGTAACTAACAACTTACATAATCTGCGAAGACATTTACGTGAAACCTTGAAAAAAATAGAGGAAACTAATATTTCCACTCGCGAATGTCTTTGTTGGTGATATGACTGATTCCATATCATCCTTATAATTTACAAAGTCAACTAAGGTCTTCGTCATGTCTAGAGAACCAGCAAAAGTGACCTCCACCCATGTTTCACCTGCTGGATGCACGCAACACACACCACAATCGATGTTCTCTCAAACAAAGAAAGACACTAAGTGTGGAGAAGTTATCAACTAGACCTTTAACATGGGAGGGAATAATAGTCCAGTCCAAACACATGTCCATATTGGATCTTCTCAAGTTTCCACCGAGAACACCCGCAATCACGACGGCTCCCCAAAACAATATTAGTTCGGTATTCAGCCATCTAGGGGAAGACGTGGTTAAGTCAGCTACATTCCTTTATCCCAAGAGGCCTTTCTATTAGGGCAGCTCCTGCTGTTAGCCGAAAATCTGAATTATTCCCGCCACAGGCCACCACCCCCGCGCACCCCTCATCCTCAGGCAGAATCGTCCTAGGCAACCGGCTATGTATATATTTTATCACTGTACTTACAGTCAAATTTTACGATTGCTGTTCAATTGAACGACATTCGACAAACAGCGAAGTATCAAACATACCACCTGCTGAGGGCTGTAGTTCGTGAAATAGAAATATCTGTACCATTGTTATGACTTGACATACTCTTCCATTTGCTATCACTGAATTCCTCTTCAAATCCGTACCTTCCTTACGATTGGTCGTAGTCATTTCCTTTGAACATTTCAGAACACAAACACGTACTTTATAAGCCTGATGCTCACAGCCATCGTATCACGCATCCCCTAACACTAAGTATAATACCTCGCCAATAACTGATTGCTGCGATACGAAACAATACTGACTGAAAGGCACCGATGGGTGGACATGTCTGATAAATTTTTCTTGCTAGTGGTACAACAGTGTCTTTGAAAGAGAAACGTAAGTGTCTTACAGTAACGCCTTTGTGCCGAGGGGGACTGACCCAGACTTTGCACAACAGTTCAGGGAGTGTCCTCGGTCCACTGAGGGCACCCTGGCCACGTGTCGTGGGCAGATATCTTGTTACCGGCGGCTGCCGTGGATGACCACACAAGCTCTCAGGAAATATCCAGTGCTGCGTGGAGTATATACGGTGCATGTGCTTGTGCTGTCTGTCTTCGCAGTATGTGTATGAGTATTTGGCGGCGATTGCTGTATGCATGACGCAAAATGGGCGAATTTCTATGACACAGGATACGAACTATATTTACTACATCCAAACAGTATACATTTTCGAGATGGTTTCACCCTGTAATATTCATGCTTCCATCCTTAGTTGCAGAGCAGTGTAATTGAGCAAGTGTCTTTCCGTATTTAACGATCTGTAGACGACTTTTGCAGGGTTCAACTGTCAGTGTAATATGACAATCTATTCTAAATAGTTTTGCAGCTGAAAGTCTCATCTACAGAAAAAAATTTCAGGAAGTTCTCCTACACTGGCAGCAGCAGCAGTTTGGTGGGAAAATTCAATAAGACCCAATCAGAAGGCTCCATTCATTCACTAGACATCCTTTGTGCTGTGACGTAGGAGCCCCTACATAGCAGTGAGAACGTTTACAGTTTGTGAGACGTATGTTGAAAGCAGGACATTACGGTTTCCAGGAAGGGCAACACGTGATGGACGGACTGTGGCTTTACCAGCATCAGGAAGAATCCATTTGGTGTTATTCTTTACTATTTTTGTTAACAGAAAGCGTTACAGAAGATTTTTACATAGCGTATCCACAGGGAGACTCTGCAGTTATTTACATAGACACGAGACACCAGTATAACACTGCCAGGCTTATATCTGCACTAGCATTGGTGGGTCACTACTCAGACATCTCTTGCTTGGCAACTGGGCCTGCCCCAAACCAGCTGGTATGCATGGTGGCTGGGTAAACACATACACGCCCAGAGGTATCACACATATCCCGTTAGGAATGCTAGGGAGAATGCAACCTGTGCTATAATGGGAAGCATTGCAACAGATTTCTATAGTGCATCCAAAGGGGGACTTGGCTGTCATTTACATAGACATGTGATGTCAGTATAACATGGAAAATTTTTTAACTGTGCCTATGATGATGAATCGCTTCGCAGTTAGGTCTTCACTGGACCATAGGTAGAAAGGCATCGCACCAGCAATGGAAAAGCAGATATGCGTGGTCCTGAGGCGTCCCGCGTATGGGACTGCATCAGTGCGCCCTCTGTTGTGCGTTGCAGGGAACAGTTCGCTGATACGTTGCACTTGATGATAGGTTTTAAGCATTTTTACATACACTACTGACCATTAAAATTGCTACACCAAGAAGAAATGAAGATGATAAACGGGTATTAATTGGACAAATATATTATACTAGAACTGACATGTGTTACATTACATTTTCACGCAATTTGGGTACATAGATCCTCAGTAATCAGTACCCAGAACAACCACCTCTGGCCGTAATAACGGCCTTGATACGCCTGGGCATTAAGTCAAAAACAGGTTGGCTGGCGTGTACAGGTACAGCCGCCCATGCAGCTTCAACACGATACCACAGTTCATCAAGAGTAGTGGCTGGCATATTGGTGAGAGATCTGGAGAATGTACCGGCTAGGGCAGCAGTCGAACTTTTCTGTAACCAGAAAGGCCAGTACAGGACCTGCAACATGCGGTCGTGCATTATCCTGCTAAAATGTAGGGTTTCGAAGGGATCGAATGAAGGATAGAGCCACGGGTCGTAACACATCTGAAATGTGACGTCCACTGTTCAAAGTGCCGTCAGTGCGAACAAGAGGTGACCGAGACGTGTAACCAATGGCACCCCATACTATCACGCCGGATGATACGCCAGTATGGCGATGACGAATACACACTGCCAATCTGCGTTCACCGCGATGTCGCCAAACATGGATGCGACCATCATGATGCTGTAAAGAGAACCTGGATTCATCCGGAAAAATGACGTTTTGCCATTCGTGCATCCAGGTTCGTCGTTGAGTACACCATCGCAGGCGCTCCTGTCTGTGATGCAGTGTCAAGGCTAACCGCAGCCATGGTCTCCGAGCTGATAGTCCATGCTGCTGAAAACGTCGTGAAACTGTTCGTGCAGATGGTTGTTGTCTTGCAACGTCCCCATCTGTTGACTCAGGGATCGAGACGTGGCTGCACGATCCGTTACAGCCGTGCGGATAAGATGCCTGTCATCTCGACTGCTAGTGATACGAGGCCATTGGGATCCAGCACGGCGTTCCATATTACCTTCCTGAACCGACCGATTCCATATTCTGCTAACACTCATTGGTTCTCGACCAACCCGAGCAGCAATGTCGCGATACGATTAACCGCAATCGCGATAGGCTACGATTCGACCTTTATCAAAGTCGGAAACGTGATGGTACGCATTTCTCCTCCTTACGCGAGGCATCACAACAACGTTTCAGCAGGCAACGCCGGTCAACTGCTGTTTGTGTATGAGAAATCGGTTGGAAACTTTCCTCAAGTCAGCACGTTGTAGGTGTTGCCACCGGCGTCAACCTTGTGTGAATGCTCTGAAAAGCTAATCATTTGCATATCACAGCATCTTCTTCCTGTCGGTTAAATTTCGCGTCTGTAGCACGTCATCTTCGTGGTGTAGCAATTTTAATGTCCAGCAATGTAGATAAAAGTGCAGTGGAACAGTGTCATGTGGTAACGGCTATCACCTTATCACCTCCATTTTAACCCAACTGATTTGGTTTGGATTGATATCAAGGCTTGCATTCTAAGTAACAACAAGACTTTTACATTAACAGAAGTGAAAAGGCTACTACGTGAACTTCTTGTTACTAAAGATGCCACCTCATGGAGGAAGAAAGTAGACTGCGTTGCTAAACTCGTAAGAGAAGCAAGGACTATAGGCGGAATTACAAATGACAACGAACAATTAATGACTACACTTGATGGTGATGATGATGACGATGACGACGATTTTGGCACCGATTCCGATGATGGTGAAGGAGAATTTGATAAAGTTGTGCCACTGACGCCCTAAACTGATTAATGTAAAAATATACAGAATTAATTCTTCCTCTCTGCAACCGAGTAGGCTAGGCATCTTTTGGTTTATTTCGTTTTATGATTGTGAATAGCGTGCTCTTTGATATGCTTAGATTTACATTATTATAAGATGTCTTATATGCAAAATGGTTCAAATCGCTCTGAGCACTATGGGACTTAACTGCTGATGTCATCAGTCCTCTAGAACTTAGAACTACTTAAATCTAACTAACCTAAGGACATCACACACATCCATGCCCGAGGCAGGATTCGAACCTGCGACCGTAGCGGTCGTTCGGTTCCAGACTGTAGCGCCTAGAACCGCTCGGCCACTCCGGCCGGCTGTTTTATATGCACTTATTACGGTAAGAAATCGGAACGACTTCTCATAAATATTATCATTAACTTCGGATGTTGTTAATTTCTTTGTTTCATATACTATCAAACTTTTTTTTCCTTCGTTGCTCTCTCCATTGTTACAAAAAACGTACTTTTCTGTACTTATGTACACATTGTTATGCGAAGGCTTCTGTTTACATCGGTTGTTGCTTACACTTACTAAACTTATTTCGGAGCTGTGGGCGTGTTGGTGGCAGTTATTACAACTTCGCATTCGCAGTATAGTCGACTACACGCGAGTTGTCAAGCGACATGTTTCACAGACCGAATCGTCAAGCAACGGGGTTATTTATTTTTCAGCCTGTTCGAGCATTTAGGTGACCAATTATAATACCTTCCTTACGATTAGAGATAGCTTTCATAGCTTTGTCAGTTCATGATACTCGTGTGATGATGATGATGAAGTTTGGTTTGTGGGGCGCTCAACTGCGTGGTTATCAGCGCCCGTACAATTACCCAATCTTTGCTCAGTCCAATTTCGCCACTTTCCTGGATGATGATGAAATGATGAGGACAACACAAACACCCAGTCATCTCGAGGCAGGTGAAAATCCCTGACCCCGCCGGGAATCGAACCCGGGACCCCGTGCTCGGGAAGCGAGAACGCTACCATGATACTCGTAAAGTAAGTCATTTTCTGGCATAACGTCATCGTCATTAGGGAAAATTGGAAATTTCAGGAAAGTTCCTTAGGGACCAAACTGCTGAGGTCATCGGTCCCTAGGCTTACACACTACTTAATCAGACTGAAAGTAACTTACGCTAAGGACAACACACACACACACTCATGCCCGAGGAAGGGCATGAAACTCCGACGGGAGAAGCCGCGCGAACCGTGGCAAGGCGCCCTAGACTACCGGCTACCTCTGCGGCCGTCATTATGGGCATAAACAACAAATATAATATGATGACCCTTCATTTTCAGCTGCAGTGAAATTGAACGATCATTCACTTGCTCCCATGATCTTATGACCAGTTCGTACCTCTTTCCGATGGCCACTGATACTCCACTACGAACTCTTTCTTCTTTATAAGTACTGAATACATGTAAATGTATCCACCGTTTTCTTTCTCCCCTTACCTTTTCTTTAAGTTTCTTTTGGTTCAGTAATGTCATTTAACTGCTTAAGTTCTTTGAACACCTAGTTTAATTTAGTAGAGATGTCTTGTCTTTTTTTTTTTTTTTCTTTTTTTCACGTTCTGAGGCTTGATGCCGGAGCGTGGGTCCTACTCTCCAACAGCCAATCCGGAGGGCCACGTCTTCAAGAATTAAATCTCTCATGTATCTTCAAACCAAGAAGACACTTCCACCAGCGTCGTCACATTGAAGTCCATCTCCTTTGTCTATGCTGTCGTTGAGTCGTCTATAAGATACATTTTTTTTGGCATACGCTCTCAGTAGGTCTATAAAATGTACGGTGTAGATTATAATTCCAGTTTTTTCTTGGTTAACTCTGATTAACCCACATCCCTCTCTTTTTTTCTTCCTGTGCTCCTGTGAAAGTCTTTGCCACTGCAGAACTTCAGTCAATAGAATCATATTGCGTTTACTAACATGTGGGTCAGGTTTGACATAAAGGAGTAACGTTTCGGGATATAAAAACTAGGGTCACAATCTCACGTGAACTAGCAGGTGTAAGTAATTAAAGAATGGCAGTCTTTCAATTTGTACCATGTTACAGGAAACCAGTGAACTTTGTTTCTGACTTTTGCGACTAAGAAAATTTGAATGAAATAAGTTATTCCTACAGTTGTTATAATAGTCAAAAGACGATACTTGCCTTTATGGAACTGCATCGTCAGACAAGACACCAGACAGATCAGAATGGTATATGGGCCACTTTACGAGGGGTATTCAGAAGGTAAGTTCCGATTTGGCACGAAATGGAAAAACTGTGAAAATTTGATGAAGCTCTGCACGATGTGTTGGGCAGTGTTTCTAGTATGCCCATAGAGTGTATGACGTCGCTCAGAACTGAGTGCATAAAAATGGTTCAAATGGCTCTGAGCACTATGGGACTTAACATCTTAGGCCATCAGTCCCCTAGAACTTAGAACTATTTAAACCTAACTAACCTGAGGACATCACACACATCCATGTCCGAGGCAGGATTCGAACCTGCGACAGTAGCAGTCCCGCTGTTCCGGGCTGCAGCGCCTAGAACCGCACGGCCACGGCGGCCGGCTCTGAGTGCATAGTGAGCACGTAGAGATGCGTACAACTACAGCGTCTCCCGCCAAGTATGTGGATCTGGTGAGAGATTTGGCCTGAAGCTATGCACCTCACATGACATAAATGTCATGTGTTTCTTTCTCCAAGACAATTCTCAGCCACATTCTGCAGGGGCAATGAAGACGCTCCTGTAGCGTTTTCGATGGGAACTGTTTGTTCACCCGCAGTACAGCCCTTAATTGACTTCCTTTGAGTGTCATCTTTGCTCACATGAACCACTGGCTACGAATATAACATTTTGCCACAGACAACGAGCTGTAAACTACTGTAGATATCATAACTGGCGGAAAGCAGGAACGGCTGCTTTCTTTGACGAGGGTACTGGAAAGTTTGTACGACTCTATGACAAATGTCTTAAGTCGAAGCGGCGACTATTTAGAGAGGTAGCTGGAAGGTGTGGTTAACTGTTGCGAATAATTTTTTGTTATTTTCACTGTGGTTTCCATTTCGTGAGTGATCGGGCTTTACTTTCTGAATAGCCTTCGTATATTAGGAAATGAAGAGCCTAAGAGAGAGAGGAGCGAAGAAAGACAAGTGGATAAGAAGAATTGTCTCCAACCGACTTTCGGATTTGGACTCAGCAGGTAGAGTGCGCTTATTTCTTGCGTTAAGTAAGCTGCCTGGCAATGAGGCAGTGACACCGCAGGCAATTTTCTTGTGTTATTTTGACGCGCGATACCACAGGCGAGATAAAGCACGTATAATGAAGACATACACAATTACGCAGAGGTGTACGCTGACCTGGAGCAATTTCAGAAACAGTTTTTTCCCGATACTGTCGCCTAGTAGCGCCCATTTCAATTAATTGTCAAAACAGCGGTCTGCCCGGCAGAGCGGCGCTCCCGGCTCGCGGCACAAATACGTCGAATTAAGATAATTGTTTTAAAGAGAGCTCACCGACTTGTTAGTTTATCCGCAATTATCGCGATGGTATCTGCCGGGGCGGCTAATGACCCCGGCTGCTGGCCGGCGCGCCGACTATCTGGCGGCGAGATGCAACGCCGCGACAGCTGCCCGCTCCGCCGGCCGCGTGCTTGCGTGCGCGCCCTACACGCGTGTGCGTGCGTGCGCCTTTAATTGAGCTCGCACCACGTCAGGCGAGCTGCGGGCCTCGCCTACAGGCCTCCGAAAGGCGGCAGGGCGCCTAAAAAGTTCCGTTGCATATGTGGGACTCACAGAGTGGATTGGACAACTTGGAAATCTCTCAGCGCAACGACATTCCAGTTCTCTCCCCAAAGAGGAGTTTTCACACTGCGGCAGGTATTGAAGTCACCATCTCATTCTTCGACTAACTAGTATCCTGTTCCATGGATGATTTTTTTAACAATTTGGAACGAGCCATTTTATATTCATAATATACTGTACATTCATATGTAAACATGGCTACGTGCTGACCATTTACAAATTTGATTTATCAACGTAAATTGCTAGTTCCTGACCACCATCTCTTACGTAGTACATACAGGGTGAAAAGTATTTAAACTGACAAACTCTGGAAGGCTGGCTCTGAGCACTATGGGACTCAACTGCTGTGGTTATCAGTCCCCTAGAACTTAGAACTACTTAAACCTGACTAACCTAATGACATCACACACACCCATGCCCGAGGCAGGATTTGAACCTGCGGCCGTAGCAGCAGCGCGGCTCCGGACTGGAGCGCCTAGAACCGCACGGCCACCGCGGCCGGCACTCTGGGAGGTTTTAGGGGACATCAAAACAAATATTTTTCCCTGGTGTCATTTTTTTCTATGAAGAGTATTTAAACCATTAGAGGAAGATTTCTCTGGCGCCAAATTAATTAAACCAAGAAACACTTTTTTTTTAATGACCAAGCGACAACACATTTCAATTACAGTAGATTTTCAAAAATGCCTCCATTGACACGTAAACAAAGATTACACCGTCAGATCATGTTCTGTCTGACACGGGCAAAAACCCCAGGACTGTCCTGAATTGTTCCTGCTGCTGCTACTATCCGGGCAATCAGATCCTCTTCTGATGCAACAGGAGTTGCGTAAACAAGGTTCGCGTTTCTCCCCACACCTCTGCCAATCCACGTTTCTGGGAACCGTCGGTCCAGGAATCGACGCACACGACGACTGAAATGTGCCGGCGCCCCGTCATGTTGGAACCACATGCCTTGTCTTGTAGGGAGCGGGACGTCTTCCAGCAATCATGGCAATGCTCTGGCGAGAAAATTGTAATAGTGCCTGCCATTTAATAGCCTAGGTAGCAGATACGGCCCAATTTAACAGTCCCCAACAACACCGACCCACACATTAACGAAGAAACGCACTTGATGAGCGCTAGTAACTGTGGCACGTGGGTTATCCTCACTCCAAACATGCGAATTGTGAATTTTGAAGACTCCATCACGCCCGAACGTTGCTTCATCGGTGAACAACAAAGAGGATGGAAATGTAGGGTGCATTTCACACTGTTCCGTACCACTGAGAAAAGTGTGCTCTGGGTGGATAATCAACGGGTTCCACGTTGTGGACACGCTATAAGTGAAATGGATGTAACAACTGCTGTCGAAGGACTATTCTTACATTCGTCTATTTCGTCCCCATGTTACGTGCAGTTGTACGAGTGCTGATTGAAGGGTCCCGCTTCACATGCTGCAAGACAGCTTCCTCAAATTGCAGCGTTCGTACCGTGCGACGGCGTCCCTGTGCAGGTAATATACTAAATGACCCGGTCTCACGTAGACGTTGGTACACAGCAGCAAAGGTCGTATGATGCGGGATACGGCGATTAGGATATTGTTGTTGATAAACCTGCTGTGCAGCTCGTCCGCTGTGGTTCGCTACGTAGTACGCACCAACCATATCAGTGTACTCACTCCAGGTGTATCGCCCCATTAGTAAACAGAGACAATGCACTACCACATTGGTGGACAGCAGTTGCCTACAACTGAAGAGCGTAATAAGCCCTCTGGCTACTGAAGACCGTAATACGACGTCTAAGAAATGAAGGGTGTAATACGGCCTCCACCGGTTTAAATAATCCTTATAGGAAAAATGACATTATGGAAATATATTTGTTTTGATGTCCCCTATAACCTCCTAGAGTTTGTCGGTTTAAATACTTTTCACCCTGTACATGCTCAGACGGAAAAAGGAGTCGCAGTCCTGTAATGATTTGTTCGATATAAACGAATGTTGGTAGGCTGTTTCTACATCTGAAAGACGATGTCTACTGAAATTTTGCGTCAGTCGCATTGGCGTGGCGCTAGTAGCGCCATTATGAGATGCATATCGAGCTTGCCTTAAACAGAAGCAGTAAAGATAGGGTGAGCGTAAGTTAATTTTGAAACTGGATTCGGTGAATAGATGTTAGTCAAGAATGCCTTCAGTGCGACAAATACGACATTTTTAACACCTCACTGAGTTTGAACGAGGTCGTGTAACAGGGCTACAAGAAACTGGATGTTCATTCTGCGATACTACAGAAGGACTTGGCAGGAGTATATCGACTGTTAATGATTGCTATCACCGGTGGGCACGAGAATTTACGGCTGCAAAAAGACCATGCTCAGGATGGCCACGTGGCACTACCGAGAGGGAAGACCATCGTGTTTTTCGTATGGCTCTGGCGTATTGTATTGCACCTGCAGCTGCAATCTGAGCAGTAATTGGCACCACATGAACACAACGAACTGCTACATATTACTTACTTCATGGACAGTTCCCAGCCAGACCCCCTGTGTCGTGCATGCCACTGACCCTTAACCACCGTTACTTGCAACTTCTGTGGTGTCAAGCGAGAGCTCACTGGAGGGCAGCATAAAGGTCTGTTGTGTTTTCTGGTGAGCGCTGGTTCTGCCTCGGTGCACGTGATGGCCGTGTGTTGGGTGAGAGAAGCCCATTTGAGGGTCTGCACCAAGCCTGTCTGCGTGCCGCACACTGGACCTACGTCTGGAGTTACGGTCTGGGGTGCGATTTCGTATGACAGCGGAGCACTCTCGTAGTTATCCCATGCACCCTGACAGAAAATTTGTACGTAAATCTATTGATTCGACCAGTTGTGCTGCCATTCATCAACAGTATTCAAAAAAAATAGTTCAAATGGCTCTAAGCACTATGGGACTTAACATCTGAGGTCACCAGTCTCCTAGACTTAGAACTACTTAAACCTAACTAACCTAAGGACATCACACACATCCATGCCCGAGGCAGGATTCGAACCTGCGACCGTAGCAGCAGCGCGGTTCCGGACTGAAGCGTGTAGAGCCGCTCGGCCACAGCGGCCGGCAACAGTATTACAGGTGGTGTTTTCCAACAGAATAAAGCTCGTTCACATAACGGTGTTGTACCACAACATGATCTACAGAGTGGCGACATGTTCTCTTGAGCTACTCGATCACGGATCTGTCTCCAATAGAGCACACATGGGACAACAAGCGACGTTAACTCCAGCGTCACCCACAAAGAGCATTAAACTTCGCTGTACTGACCGACCAAGTGAAACAGAAATGAAGCTCCAGCCCACAAACTGCTATACGGCGCCTGTACAATGCACGTCTGCTTACTTGCATTCAACATTCTGACGGTTACGCTGGTTATTAATGTACAAGCTTTTCACACATGCATTGGCTGACCTCGCGCTTACATTAACCTGTAACCTTGTACTGTTAATCACTTAAATAAAACACCTCGACAAATGCGTTCCCGAAATTTCATTACCCTACATTAATAATTTATTAGATGTTACTTTTTCCTCCATTGTAGTATTAAATGCTGAGCATTTTGAAGTTTTATAAAATAAATTACTAATTCCTACCCATTATCTCTTACCTGATAAATAAATAGAAATTTCCATTTTAATAAAACATTTGTTATGTCTAAACATGGCGCTTCTGCAAAGTCAAAACTCTTCCAAGCTAGCTCTCTTTTGAATTCTGCTTTCGAACACATAGGTGACCGAGATGACAGTCAATAAATTGATTAGCCCGAATACAGAACACTTTCTTTGAAGCAGAAAACAATACACTTGCCTTTCTCACTCTCCACAGCTGTGGCTGTACGTTCGCACCTGGAATTATGTATGCAAATCAGTGTACTGAGGTCCAAATACAAGTAGCAGTCCATATCCCTGTGCTACGTGAAGTCACAAGTCGGCAGAAAAGCGAACTCTGAATGTTCATAGCAATTGCTAGAGGCACATGCCCGTTGACGCCACTTACCACACCGTAAAACAGCGACTGATAAGTGTGCAACGGCTCGACGTTACAAAGTCTGTCCACTGGAGTGGAAAAGGGTCTTCTCCCGTGACGGTAGGCAAAACAGACTTGAGGCTCTTGCCCCCTGTTGCAGCTTAACAAGCTACGGCGCGGTAGTGGCACCACGCAGTTCTCGGGGGTTTGGCTATTCCCTCGTTCTGATTGCCACCTTCCGATGCTGTAAGGACGTACAGCAATTCTGCAGTGGTCGATGGCCACGACACCGCATTATTGAAAGGCTTCTAGGCTCTCTTCGTTACCACTTCACCAACATTATCACGGTGGTCAACGACAGCCGATTACCTACCTCAAGACCAATACGATCTATGTTTGCAAACTTTAATTTACATAGATCCTCTATGAATTTACTGGATGAGTGTAAGATGGTCATTAAACTCAATTAACTTTTCTGATTTTGCGTTTGTAATCAGTGAAGCAACGTTATGCCTTTCGGTATGTGTTGTAGGATATACCAGTAGTATTTATCCCTTTTCCTACTCCATTCGCCGAAAACTTCTCAGAAATTATTAAGTTACTTGTTTGATATTAGTGCAGTAGACTTACCTTGGTCATGTATGCCTCCGTTCTCTGTGCTGATCTTTTTATGTTCTCCTTGCTTCACCCGTCATACTTTATTTCTCTTCCAAGGTAGAAAATTCCTTCACTTCGTCGTCCCCTTTTTTGACGCTAACTTTATGATCAATCTCATTTTTGCTTATCCTCATTACTGTCGCCTTCCTTGAGTTTACCTTCAGTCCATGTTCTATGCCCAGTTGACAGTTCGTTGCCTTTAACAGATCCCGTAATTCTTCCTCGTTTTCACTGAGGATAGCAATTTCATCCAGCAAATCCTGTCGTTGGTGTTCTTTCGTCCTGAATTTTATTCCCACTCCTGAACCGTTCTTTTGTTTCCGTTATTGCTTCAGAGAGCATCTCTGTCTTACATCTTTTTTTAATCCTGTACACTTCTTTCTTGGTCTTCCATTCACATTCCTCATTCTTGGTTCTAATACATAGTGCATATTACCCGACCTTTCCTATAGTTTTAATTTATTTTTCGGTAATTTCGGACATCTTGCACCATTTCACACTGTCGAACGCTTTTACAAAGCCAAAACTCGTATGAAAGTGCCGTGATTTTTCTTGTATTGCTTCCACAATTAAGCGCAATGTCAGAACTGCCTCTCTAGCACCTTTACTTTTCCAGTAAGTCCCTGCTCGTTCCGTAAGACATTCTCATTTTTTAATATTCATATTTATACTGTTCTTGTCAGAAACTTTGGTACAAACATTTTACTTTAGAATATAAAAATTAACAGAATTTTTATTAATAATCAGAGCAGCAGCCGCGCGATGTCCTGAAGTTCATCTACTTCGCGATCTTTGGTCGGGCTGGAAAGTGTAAATTCCGTAGCAGTAGCTGTTCACCCTATCGCCGTAAATTACTTGTCTTGAAATGAATTCTACGGCACGAAATAGCTTAATTTTTTAATTTACCGTAAGAGAGCTGCCCATCCTTCTTGAAATAAATGTCTGACTGTGTAATTTATAATCACAATATCTATATCCTCAGAGAACTTCAAATGAACATCAGTACTTCAGCATCTACTTCTTTCCTCATTGGTTCTCCCTGAAGATTCTATTAAGTTTAGACTACAGTCCATGATTGCTAAATTGTTTTGCCATTATATACCTGATGCTGGGTAGACCTTACAATTCACTTTTTGATTTCGGAGTCTCTGTTTCATCATGATGAAATCCAGCTGGAACCTTCCTGTCTCTCTAATAAGGAACCCCTTGGGTGTGAGACGGCAAGCTCAATATTCAGTAAGGTTCATTTGAAAGTATTGTGTTAACAATTATAAAAGGAAAAACATTAGCTGCTAATGACTCCACATATGGACCAGGAGGGCGACAGAAAATGAGTGTCCGGGAGTGTAGGAATCATCGTTCTGTGGGATGAATGTATTACGCTTTACAAGATGGACATCATTGACATTCAAGAAATGTTGAAAAGAAACCATTAACATGTACCATGAACACCGAATGAAAACTGGCGCGCCAGAGTGATCACAAAGGTTCGCACCATCAGGATCAAAGAGGAACTTCTTGGAAGCTACAAACCATGCAGGTCGTTCAGCTAGGTATCCACTTTTACGGAAAGCATATATGAACGGGGTGATAACTGATGGAATCTGATGGCATGCAAACGAATGCGAAACTGTCTGTCGTGGAGCTTATCGTGAAACTGGCAGTCTTTGAAAACGAAGTTGTTTTATGGGCACGGGAAGCCAACATCCAGAGGCTGAATTTCTCCAGTGATTCCACACGTTATGAACTATAGTGCCACGCACTTTTCGGGATGTAAGCTTGCTCTAAAGGAGTATGATTTTTATACGCAGACCAGGAATCAAGCAAACGAAAGTTATTTTGGCCAGGTATTGGCCAAAATCAATACTCATATCGTAATTGTCGTTCCCTTGCACCCATTTCCCCATTCTTGCTTGCTCTTACGTAAATATTCCCTGCTACTCTCGAAAAATCACGCACACGAGAAAGAATCATGTGGGGCAGAGCACCTCCAATTTCTCGCAGAACAATAAATGACTTTCCAGCCAATTTACCATCCAGATTAACAGTCAGCACAATTGTATACGAATACTTTAAGGTATTCATGTTAATTGATCTTGATAAAACTCTCGTCGTATTTCTAATCTCCAGGGTTCCTTTCATACGCATTTGCTCTTCAAATCTCGATTGGTCGCAGTCGAAAACAAATGCCTTACAGAACGATGGGGTAAGTTTGTCTACCACATCTACAAATTTTCGGGCTAATTCAGCAATTTTCTGTGCCTAGTTGAGTTGACAGTTTGTATTCAGTTCTGGAGCCCTGTTTTAAGTTATACAACCATCCACGGCTTCCTTTGAAATCGCTGTAATCCATGTTGCGTGAAATTTGATGAGCATAACGTAATAGGTCACTATCATGCACATCCTGTAAATTGCATCGAACTCCCTTGAAATGTGTAAACACCAGTTTTTGCAACAAGTGTACCTCGTCCTCCTTTGAATATTCGTAGTTTTCTTATGCACAAAACGATCATATCGCTGAGGACTTATTCGATATCTATTCTTTATTCTTTTTACTGTGCTGCGAATGGCCTTCCGTGTACTTAATTATGTTTCCTTCGACAACGATAATCCTTTACAGGTTTCACTGCAGACGGCTCCCTGTCAGACAAGGATAATGAGCTGTGTGTGTGTGTGTGTGTGTGTTGGGGCTTATGGGCGCTCAACATCGAGGTCATCAGTGCCCTGACACACATTAAAAGGAACGAATGTGGAGAGACCTAATAAAACTGAAAAACACACTCAAAGAAAGCAGGAAAAGAAGGAAAATACTACATAAGAAAGTAAAACCGAAGGAAAGGGAAGACATAGCAACAAGAATGCCACACAAAATTGTCATTGGCTGGCCACTTACATAAAATATGGGCGAGCTTGTCACACAGTGAGCAAATTAAAATCTTCTCCCTAAAATCTTTCTAAAAACATTTGACATGGCACAGAATTTTAAAACTTTAACCACATTCTTCCGAGTGTTCCCTAAAAGAGATGGCAGGTCCGCTGGCAAGTCAGCCGCGGCCCGCTGGTCAGAAAATAAAACACAATCCAATAAAACGTGGCGCACAGTGACCTGAACGCCACAAGCACCACACATTGGAGGGTCCTCCCGCCGGAGCAGGAAGCCATGCGTCATAGGGCTGTGGCCTATTCGAAGCCGCGTGAGGAGAACCTCGTCCCGTCGATGGGGCTGAAAGGAAGTACACCATACACGCGTTCTGGGCTTGACTATACGGAGCTTATTGTCAATCACTTCCAGCCACTCATCCTCCCACCGACGCATGACTCGTGAGCTCAACAGCGAGGTGAGTGCGTGCAAGGGGATAGCACACTGAGATACTTGTGGATCGAGACATGCCTCCTTGGCTGCGATATCTCCCCTTTCATTCCCAGCAATGCCGACATGCCCCGGAACCCAACAGAAAGCTACAACCTTCCCCAGTCACTGTAGTCGGAGGAGGGCATCCTGGATGGTCTGGACTATTTTGTCTGCCGGATACAAACGTTTCAATGAGTGAAGGGCACTGAGTGAATCGGAACAGACAAGAAATTTAGGAGAGGAAGAAAGCCTCATCTGTTCCAGTGCCCGCAAGATCACAGACAATTCTGCATCAAAGACAGTAAAAGTCTTAGGCAGTCGGACCTTGAGGACACGATCCGGAAAAACAACTGAGCAACCAACGGAATCCCCTTGATTCGATCCATCCGTAAAAACAGCTACATAGTCGTTGTGCTCAGATAAAATGGCAGAAAATGCTGCATTAAAAACGGTGGCAGGAGTGCAATCTCTCTTGTACTGCAATAAATCTAAAATCACTCCGGGCCTCTTCAGTAACCAGGGTGGCTGGCGGTTAAAACCCAGGATTTGGGGTTGTACAGACTCCACACCGAGGAACTCTAGCACACGTTGCACACGGATCCCAAACGTCAACGTAGCCCGGGGACGGCGGGAAAAAAGGCGGTCCAGAGGTGGATGGGCAACAAGATGGTGAGCAGGCGAGCTGGGAGCCGCAAGAAACTTATATGCCTGGCGCACCAGCAGGAGCTGCCGCCGGATGGTAAGTGGCGGTTCGCCAGCCTCAGCACAGAGGCTGCGTACGGGACTGGTCCGATAAGCACCCATGGCCAGTCGAATCCCAGCATGGTGAACAGCGTCAAGGATCTGCAAATAAGACGGCCTTGCTGACCCATATACTGTGCACCCATAGTCCAGCCGTGAACGCACAAAAGCGCGATAAAACTGAAGGAGACGCGCCCTGTCGGCTCCCCAAGACCTGTGGCTGAGGCACTTGAGGATGTTCAGTGCCTTCAGAGTTCTGGCTTTCAAGTCACGTAGGTGTGGCAGCCAAGACAACCTGGAGTCAAAAATTAGGCCCAGAAAACGCACTGTGTCTCTAAAATGTAGGACAGTATCCCCCATATGCAAGGCAGGCAAAGTAAAAAGACAACGAGAATTAAAATGAACACAAACACACTTATCGGCAGAAAACCGAAAACCCGTCTTTGCAGCCCACTCCTCTAACCGCCGCACTGTTAGCTGCAACTGACGGCTCACCGTTGCAACACTGGAGGAGGGCCAGAAAACAGCAAAGTCGTCCACAAACAAGGAGCACTGTACTGGACTCCTCACTGTAGACGTTATACCGTTGATGGCTATGGCAAAGAGGGTAACGCTTAAAACACTGCCCTGGGGGACACCGTTCTCTTGCTCAAAGCGATCAGACAGTGTGTTACCAACGCGGGTCCGAAAAAACCGCTGAGACAGGAAAGACCGAATGAAAATGAGGAGGCGGCCACGAAAGACCCATCGATGCAGTTGTGCAAGAATACAATGTCTCCAAGTAGTATCATATGCCTTACTGATATCAAAGAAAATACCGATACAGTGATGCTGACGGAGAAAAGCCTGCTGAAGAGCCGCCTCTAGGAGGGTCAGGTTGTCGACCGTGGACCGAAATTTTCGGAATCCACACTGAAAGCGGCTAAGGAGCTGTCAGGTCTCTAACAGCCAGACCAGACGCCGGTTAACCATCCGTTCCAGGGTCTTTCCGACACAGCTTGTCAAGGCGATACTACGATAACTACCGGGACATGTGCGGTCCTTTCCTGGTTTGAGGAGAGGGATGAGGATTGCCTCCCTCCACGAGGTGGGGAACACTCCTGTCTGCCATATGAGATTAAAACATTCGAGGAGGATTTCCTTTGACGCCGCTGGCAGATGTCGAAGCATGGAGTACCGGATGCGGTCGTAACCTGGTGCAGTGTCATAAGTCTCAGTAAGTGCCGATTCAAGTTCCCACATGGAGAAAGGGGAATTGTAGCCCTCAGAACTGTTCGACCGAAAGTCCAAAGTCGCTCTTTCGACAGTCGCACGGTAGCGACGAAACGCTGGATCCTGAGTTGCAGTGGCAGTACGTTGTGCAAATACGTCTGAGCAATGGCTCTGGGTGTTGTTTGGAGGCATCCCTGGTTCAGGACTGCAGCTATCGGTAAACGGCTATGTTTACCGGAAATCCTCCGGATGGCTTCCCATACTTTTGTGGAACAAGTGGAACGGTTGATGGGGTCCAGGAACTCCTGCCATGACCTTTTCTTGCTCTCTTTAATGACACAGCGTGCCCTGGCTCTCGCGATTCGAAAGACGGTAAGATTGACCGCTGTTGGGCGGCGTTTAAATCGGCGAAGAGCCGCACGCCTGTCCCGGATGGCTGAACGGCACTCTTCTGTCCACCAAGGCACAAAGCGTCGCTTAAGAGGGCCAGAAGACTGTGGGATGGAGAGGTCAGCAGCATGATGGATCACAAGTGTGATCCTGTACGCTGTTGTGGCGTTCAAAGACAGCCAACCGAGTGAACAGTGCCCAGTTAGCTCTGCCAATCATCCACGATGGCGGCCTCTGCTCCAGCAATACACCATGCAGGAGATGAATGCGGATGGAGAAGTGATCGCTGGAATGAAGGTCGTCAATGACCTCCCAGTGAACAGAGTCGGTGAAGGTTGGAGAGCAGAAAGATAGGTCAATGGCTGAGAATGACCCAGTAGCAGTAGAGAAATGAGTCGGAGTACCTGTGTTGAGGATGCACAACACTTGAGATGTTAGGAGGCTCTCCAAAATTCGACCTCGAGTACAAAGAGAAGTGGAGCCCCACAGGACATGATGGGCATTGAAGTTTCCCAGGAGAATAAATGGGCGGGTGAGTTGGTCAATAAGATCTGTGAGAGCGTCTAAGGTCATTGCATCCAGAGGGGGTAAATAAAGGGAGCAAACGGTAAGCCTCCGACGGGAATGAATTTCAACTGCAACTGCTTGCAGGTCAGTATCCAGGGAGAGAGCAGAGGAGTGGTGGTCATTATTGACAAACACGGTGAATCCGCCTTTGGCACTTTCTCCAGTCAGGTCATCTTTGCGATACAACGTATAGCCCCTTAGTACAGGAGCATCAGATGGTTTTAGATGCGTTTCCTGTAAACACAAGCACAGGGGACGTTGCCGTGCTAGGAGGTTCAGTTCCTCCACATGGGCCCGGAATCCATTCATGTTCACCTGTATAATGGGAGCCACCTATCAGGGTGGAAGTACCTTCATTCTCACTTTCTGTCGGGGAGGAGAGCCCACAACAGGTGGAGGCTCAGTTTTGGGGCGAGATGATTGCCCCAGTCTGACATCAACCTCCATCGCCTCTGAAGAGGAGTCGAGAGAGACGTCAGAGAGAATGACATCAACATCAGCAGACTGTAGAACTTCAGTCTCCTTTAGCAGGCGAGTCTTCACCTTTGGCTTTGGCTTCGATTTTCTGGCCTGAGGTGGCATTGGAGCCAAAACCTCAGAAGCAGTAGGGTGTGTAGCAGCGCTGGGCAGTGCACAAGACTGGACCCAGGAAGGTGCAGGAAGTTCCATGACGTCAGCTACCACGGCCTGGTCAGAAGGCCGGGGGGGGGGGGGGGGGGCGGAGCAGCAGTCTTCACAGGAACAGCAGCAGCACACGTACATTGACAAACGCAGGTGCTAGTGCTGACAGTAGCAACCTCCGTTTGTGTAATGGCATCGGTCTTCAAGACTGGCTGTTTCAGAACGGCAGAAAAGGAAGCAGCGAACGTGGGCGGCCGCAGGGACTTGTAAATTTTCTTTGCCTCACCGTACGGGATGCGTTTTGTGGTTTTAAGTTCCTGGATCTTCCGTTCCTCAAGGAAAACTCTACATTCCCTACTCCACACAGGGTGATCCCCAGAGCAGTTGACACACTTGGGAGGAGAGGAGCAACCAACTCCCTCATGGGCGGCTTTACCACATTTCCCGCAAGTGGCTTCCCCTTTACAGCCGAGAGTAGTGTGTCCAAAGTGTTGGCATTTCAAACACCGCATGGGGTTGGGGTAATAAGGCCGTACATTGAGACGTAGGAAACCTGCCTTCACATGCTCGGGCAATTTGGTGCTGTTAAACGTAAGGATAAACGAGTCAGATTTCATGAGAGCACCATCCACCCGTTCCATAGCGTGTTGCACGTCGACAATTCCTTCCCGGGACCATTCAGCCTTCAGTTCGTCTTGAGGAATGTCAACGAGATCTCTGCAAGTCACAACACCCTTGCTGTAGTTCAGGTGTTGTGAAATTCAGTCTCAGTCGCAAACTCCCCAAGAAATTGTGCCTTCTGAAGGTCCTGGCCTTGCTGGAAGCTAGATGTTTCAACCAACAAGGTGCCATTTCGCAAGCGCTTTACAGATTTTAATGTGCCAGCAACACCTTCTAAGCCCTTCTGTATATAAAATGGCGAAACTTTTTCAAAACTCCCATCTTTTCTTTTAATTGTGAAAAACACATTCTGCGAAGCAGCATGCGTTCTGTTACTACTACCTGAATCAGGAGGACTGGCTGCACGAGCCCTCTTGTGAGATTGGGTGTTAGAACCTACCAGCGGCCCACCCTTTCCGCTGGGAGGAGAAGAAGAAAAGTTCGAGGGTTCCATCTCGGTCCCACAAGCAGCTAGGGAACTAGGAGTCCACCTAGACAGAGCCCCGCGTGCCTAGGTAAGCCTTATACAACTGAGGTGCGGCAGGTTCCCCAGAGATTGCCCGCTAACGACTGTTCCACCTCAACAGCCATGCATCTCATCAGCGCGCAGCACACCTTGAGATTGAGCGGTTGTTTATAGAGTTTTATTCCATCCTCGCGATCCAGGCAGTCAAGCCAAGATCCCCATTCCCTGAGACACACAACATTCCACCGCCGCGCCGCACGGTGGTCGCTGAAGTATGCTCAGAGCTTACGGTAACGGGGGACTGGCGGCGCTTACCAGTTCCCAGCTTAGGAACCCCGGGATCGCCAAGCCCGTACCCAGCAAATGAATGCTGAGCCCCTGAGGGCGATAATAAGCTATATGCCTGGACACCTGTTTCCATATCATTTTCATTTGTTAAGCACGTATGGTCATCACTGTATTCTTCATGTACATTTTCCACATAGACGAGCGTATACGACACCACACATTCCACTGATTGACTATTGCAGAAACTCTAATATTTCATCAACTACTTTGCGAAATTCATTGGGTTCCGTTCTGACGAAATGTCAACTTCGGCAACTGTTGTTGTAGATATAATGCAATGTTTGCTTCGTTCATCGTATCCATTGCTCTGCTTTGTATCAACAGCACTAGCATTGTAACACTGTTGTAAATAAGTTACTCGACGACTAACAGTTCAACTACACTCGCGTAGCATCATGCTGCGCTCGCCATTGGATACCTCGTCTCGTCCCCTGTTGCGATTAGGAGCCAAAATTGTTGTTGAATAGTAGATATTACGAGGGAAGTCGAATGCCATAAATGTCATTGACCTTTTGCGACCTTGCACGCACGGTGTTCCCTGTACATCTTTCCCGAGAGTACCTCCTCCTCTCGTGAGTTTTGAACATTTTTCACTATTAGTTGCTGAAATTTAATGGAGGACTTTATTAGTTCCTCTTGTCTCTCGTTGCTATAACAGAGCCCATATTCACTTGTAACTCTGTATTCTGTTCCTTCTCCTATTACATTGTTCCAAAAACCCAAGGATATTAAATTTTCATCTCCCTTTAATCTCTAAATCACACGTTCAGTATCCTTATATATTTTCTCTGTTGTTTTTATTTTTCCTTAAGACGTCGGCATGTATACTTGCATTATAGTTATAGGCCATGGTTTGCTGTCGATCCTGATGAGAATAGTCTTATAAATGAGTTGCTCGAAGTAATCCTAATCTACGATCTACTGCCCTATTCGCGACGAATCCCAATCGTATTACGGTACATCATTTTCGGCTGCTGTCTCATAATCTTTCTATCTGAACGCTTCTACCTTTGTCACCCATTCTCATGAGCTCCATGTGAACTTTGATTTTCCTGAGAAACAACACTCGTGGTCATACAGCAAGATATATATGGAAGGATGTAATATGTTGCTGCATTCTTTTCGGAACATACGTTCTCTGAATTTTTAGAACTCTCTTCGTGACACGCAATGCTTGTCTTGTAGCGTCTACCATTGAGCTTCGACGAGAATCTCCACCACGTTATCGCACTTTTCCAATGTTTATATGACGAAACATGTTGCTGTTCTGTTGATTTTATCATTTTTATTTGTTTGGATCTACATGGGAACTATCTCATGTTAACGAGCAATACTTAGAATTCAGTCCATGGAGTAATTTGTAAACCATTTCTCTTGTGGATGAACCACGTTTCATTAAAATTTCTAAACTGAATATATACTGCAGCTCCAGGATTTCCAAAAATGGGAGAAGCTTTAGTTGCTGAGAGAGACTTCCTTGCAGACAAATGGTTCTAATGGCTCTGAGCACTATGGGACTTAACTTCTGAGGTCATCAGTCGCCTAGAACTGAGAACTACCTAAACCTAACTAACCTAAGAACATCACACACATCCATGCCCGAGGCAGGATTCGAACCTGCGACCGTAGCGGTCGCTCGATTACAGACTGTAGCGCCTAGAACCGCTCGGCCCCTCCGGCCGGCCCTTGCAGACAGTGCTAGAACATTCCACACAGTGCACAGTGGAATCAGATCCATGTCAGCCTCTTACTCTACAGCACATGGTCTGAAACAGACGTGAATTTACATAGGGTATTTCTGCGAATCCAAACATCTTCCAAGCATTATTACGGAAGTGCCTAAGTGTCCTACCACAAGATATCCCCTCACTTCCTCCGTGGGGGACACGGCCTTGTGGAAGCACTGTCCATGTAGGCAGAGAGGCTTCATGTTCCAAAGAAGCTGAGGGTTGTCAGAGTCATAAGAAAGCTACCAGCAGGATCTCCCATGCTAGACAGCTCTCTGTGGATGAACAAGATGAAGAGTGTCCTTCGCCACTCCATCTCTCCCTCGTCCTTTCCAGTAGTCTTTCCACAGTTCTCCAGATACCTAACCCAAGGTGTGATGTGATCTGTGCTGAGAAGTACATGGTCATTAAAGGGGCCTCAGTTATACCAGGCGACCTCCCTGAGTAATTAGCCTTGCACTGCGTAGGGTTCTGAGGTCTTGACTGATTATATACCAAATTCTCGTGAGATCACCATGGATAACACATAAAATAAAACAAATACTTAGGGACTTGATGAGACCTCCAACATCCAGTCATCAAGGTTGGAAACAATGCAAGCAGTTTCTGCAACTGAATTAGCGGGACACCAGTCCAAGGAATGGAAAGTGTTACTGAGAAGCTGGACCAGCGCAAAATCAAATCGCCCTTAGAGGTTTAGCAGTCGTTTGTTTGGTAAAGACATAGTCACCACAGGGTTCCTGAGCTCGGGACTGGCAAACGTTGCCAGTCCTCCGTTACCATGAGGTCTGGGCACACTTCAGTGAGCATTGCATAATGCAGTGGTGGAACAATGTGTGCCGAGGGTAATGAGGACGTTGGCATGACTCCTCGGGTCATGAGGATGGTAAAAACCTCCATAAAAACCGTAAATCTCAAGGCGTGTTGCACACCAATGAGATGCGTCGCTGCAAAGGTGGAACATGTGCCAGAGGTTAACCACTGGGAGAACTGTCTAATATCGGTTATATAAGGATTACTCAGCCAAGTGTGGCTCTGTCTGATTGGATCCTTATTTCCCAGCTGCTGGCACCCTCGAAACTTTCTCCTCCACCTCCCAACGGAAAGGGTTGGTCGCTGGTAGGTATCGACATTGAGTTTAAGAAGAGGGCTCGTGTATTCAGTCCTCCAGAGTCAGGAATTTTTCAGATTCCTACTGTATATAGTAGCAGAATGCATGCTCCTAGTCTGTATGTGTTTTTAATAGTTAAACAGGAAGAGGGCACCTTTGAGAAAGTTTCTCTTTTCTACATCCAGTAAGGTGTAGAGGGCGTTGCCGGAACTTTAAAAACTGTCAAGTGATGGCGAAATGGTACACAGTTGTATTTGCTTTGTAAATAAAAACTTCCTTTTCTTGCTGTACTGTAATTTATTTCACCAAGACGCGTTAGCCTTTTTTTTTACTCTAGGGCATCTTCAGTGGGATTTAGAATGACACGGTTTTGTTATGATATGTGTTATTTTTAGATCATCAAACAGTTCACGTCACGTTTCTCACGTAAATAAGTAACTACTTACAGTCTGTTGTCATCTGCGTTCCCTCTCATCAGGTCTGGAGGTCGCGCTACCATTTCATTTCCGAAACATAAGCACATTTTTACATTCCGAACTTTTCCTTCACATTGTTCACCATGCTGTAAGAGGTATGTGCTGCCTGCGATATGTAAGCTATAAGAGAATCTGAGACCAAAGAGCAGTGTTGACTGCAGTAGGAACTGTGTAGCAGTAGCAGTAAGTTGTTGCTAGCGAGCAGTCGCCTCTCTGCGCTTGTCAATCCTGTCTAGTGTATCATGTTGGCTGGGCCGGTCGCGGTGTAGCGATGCCGGAGCCTGAGTATTATTGTAAAAGGTAAAAAAAAAAAAGCAGCCTCGCGCATATCTAGTAATATTATGTAAACTCACATGTAAATCTTTTAAAAATGTCCTAATAATAATCTTTGTCTAATTTCTAATAAGCATTCATTTCAATTTAAAGAATTTAATATTTTTTTAATGCATGATCATTCCGATTGTTGCAAAAGAAAAATCATTTGCTTCCTTTCATAAATAACAAATGTATAGGCCAGCATTGCACAGAGCTGTGCCGGAAAAGAGCTGTTGTAAGAGCAGATAGTTGCCGACTTTATGAGGTAAGAATTTTTGCTTTTTATTCAGAATGATCTTACAGGGCCATGACGCAGCACTGTTGTCGTCCAAATTTTACCAGGTTACTGAATTTATTTTTTTATTACGAGGTTTAGGAATTTTTCTGTTTCGAGCTTATATTAATTGAGAAAAGAATTTTGTGGGTACATTAAATGGGAACCAATTTTGTTCAGAGGTTACACAAAAAATAGAATCATATTATTATTATTATTAATTAAGTTTTTTTGTGAGGTTACACAAAAATTAGAATCATTAATCAAATAATATTTAAAAATTATTTCGTGTGGGGAGGTTACAATGTTAACCCATATTTTTGTAGTATACAATTACTCTTTTGTCACTAGTTATAGATATCCGAAAATTGCTTTTAAAGACGTAAATATGATGAGTTCACTATATGTGTCCTCCTACTTCGTTTGTTTACCGACTTGTTGCCAACCTAACCAAGTATATGTTGAAAACTAACGTCTATTCATGACGTTTATAGCTCTGTGACTCTGAGTGTGTGTGTGTGTGTGTGTGTGTGTGTGTGTGTGTGTGTGTGTGCGTGTCAGTGTGTGTGTGTGTCTGCGTTTATGCGTGTGTGCGGGGTGGCGTGGGTTGTTGATGGTTTGAGTTGTAGAATGCCAGTCGGAGTGGCCGTGCGGTTCTAGACGCCACAGTCTGGAGCCGAGCGACCGCTACAGTCGCAGGTTCGAATCCTGCCTCGGGCATGGATGTGTGTGATGTCCTTAGGTTAGTTAGGTTTAATTAGTTCTAAGTTCTAGGCGGCTGATGACCTCAGAAGTTAAGTCGCATAGTGCTCAGAGCCATTTGAACCATTTTGAGTTGTAGAATGTTGAATATGAATATAATAGCTGTCAGATAGTGGTTGAAAGCTTTGGTGATTAGCTGGTTTTGAGTTTCGGTTTAAGTGTTCCGTGGAGTAATTCACGGACAAGTGAGTGAAAAGGTGTTCGCTGGTATTATTGTTATTATTATTATTATTATCCTCTTTAGGAGTTTTATTCTATTATTATATTTATTACTGTAGACAATGGATTGTTTGGCATATGTACTTCACCATTCAACAGTGTTTACCTTTCTACTTTGTTTTTCTGTATGTGGTAATTTTCTTGCAGGGTGAGGAGGAGTCTTTATTGTTGATGCTCATTATTTTCATGTTTTCTTCCCTATTGGTTAATTTTTGATAATGATCTCTTAGGTGTTCTGCAAATGTGTAGTAGTTCGTCCTGGCTCCTATGTGTTCTTTGTATTTGACATCAAATGTTCTGCCTGTGCGTCCTATATGTCTAGTTAGCGTCACAAATATTACACTGTAGTTGATATATACCTGCTTCCTGGTATATTTCTGTTTTTTTATCAGTTTTGGGATGTATTTTGCATAGAATTGTCTGTTGTGTGTAGTATGTTTATTGCTTTTTTTTTTGGAAAATTTTGGTGATTTTGTGTTTGTGTTTTGTTTTATGTCATTGTGTACCATATTGTGATTTCTTTCATATATTTTTCTGGTTATTTAGTGTAGTTGTTATGTTACTGAGTGTTTATGTTTCATTCTGCTGTATTTTGACTTTTTTGGTGCTTTCTGTTTTTATTTTACTTTTAAATTTTGTTGTTTAGCTTTGTGACTATTTTACTACACGAAGCATTGTTTTGTGCTGTTTGCGTTATTATGTCAAGTTCGTTTTCGTAGTTTCCTTTGGCGAGTGGCACGGTGTTGCTTCTAGGGAGGTTGTGTCGAAGTGGGCTTGCTTTTGAAGGTGTGGATGGTTTGAAGATTTGGGAATGATAATTTCCATTGCTGTGGGTTTATGTTAAATTTCTACTATGTCTGTTGTTTTGATTTTTGCTTGTTGTATCCAGAAAGTTAATTTGGTTATTCTCCTTTTTGTTCTTTGGGGAGTTTCCTCCTCTGAGCCCCTGGCAAGGATTGGATCTTGTGGATTTGATATTCTATGTGTGGGTGTGTGCGTAAGGGCGCTCAACGACGAGGTTGTAAGCGCGTTAACTAAATTAGTAGCAACTGATGTGGTTAAAACGGTGAAAATGCGAGAAAATAGATGAAAATCAATACTGGATAAAACGCACTCACTGTCACCTAATCTCAACCATGATCACCTCACAATCACAGTAGTTCACATCATAGAATATAGCGGGAAAAATGTTCAGAAGTTCTAAAAATGTTACCTAAGAAAGGCAAGAGGAAAGCTGAAATAGATTCACAGTAATATGTTGCTGCCTGATCACTTATCATAAACATGGATGAGTTAGTCACACTGCAACACATTAAGAACGTTGCCCTAAAATTTTAGGAAAGAAGTCGGACAACTCGTAGAATTTTAAATGACGTACTTCATTCGTTTGATTGTCGACTAAAATAGTGGTCAAATCTGTCGGCAAAAGAGTCGCCATCCTTTGGTCTTAAAATAGATCTAGTAAAATGTGGCGCACTGCGATTTGCATATCAAAAGCACCACACGTTGGAGGGTCCTCTCACCGGAGCAAGAAGCTATGCGTCATAGGGCTCTAGAACGACGAGTAAGGAGGGCCTTATCCCACCTGCGTGGCTGGAAGGAGGTATGCCAACGCCATGTTGTGGACATTACTAGACATAGCTTATTATCTGTCACTTCCTGCTATTCTTCTTCCCATCGATGTATGACTCTGCACCTCAACAGCGAGGCGATAGCATGCAGTGGGATGGCATACTGAACTGACTGACTACCACGACACGTTTCCTTGGCTGCTACGTACACCCTTTCGTTCCTCTTAATACGCATGTGGCATGGCACCCAGTGGAAAGACATATCTTTTCCCTGCCTTTGTAGTTGGAGAAGAGCGTTGTGCAATTTCTGTTGGGTGCAAGCGTTGCAGAGAGTGAAAGGCACTCAGGGAATCGAGACAGACACGCAATTTGGCACCTGAAACACGTTTCATATGCTCCAGTGACCTCAAGATCGAGCATAATATCATGTCGAATCAGTCGGATCTTGAGAAGATGATCAAGGAAAACAATAAAGCAATCAATTGAGTTCCCCTGTTTAACCCATCGGTAAATACAACTACAGAGCTGTTATGCTCAGCTATAATGTCATAAAATATTGTATTAGCAACATATGCATGAGTGTGACCTCTCCTGTACTGCACTAAATCTAAAATTACTCGGGGCTTTTGCCACAAACGAGGTGGCAGACATATAAAACCCTGGAATTGAGACTGTACTTGCTCCATATCATGTGACACCAGCACAAGCTGCACGCGAATCCTAAACGGCCTTATTGATCGTGGACGACTATAGAAAAATCATTACAGAGGCGAACGAGGAATATGATATACAGATGAATTTGGAATAGCGAGTAACTTACATGTCTGATGCACCATGAGTAGCTTCCGCCAGATGGTGAGTGACGGTTCCCTAGCCTCAAGAGGGAGAGTGGGTATGGTGCTGGTCTTATAAGCACCTGGTAGATAGCGTCAATAATCTGAAGATAAGAAGGCCTAGCTGATACATACACTGTGCATCCAAAGTCTAGACGCGATCGGCTACAAAACTGGAGCATACACGGACCTGTAGCTAAGGAACTTTAAAATGTTCAGTGCCTTCTGAGTTCTGGCTTTCAGTTCTCTCAGTTGTAGTACCCACGTCAGTTTAGCCCAGAAACCTCACTGAGTCTTCAAAATGTAGAATGGTGTCCCACAAATGCAAATCAGATAAATTAAAAATAAAATGAGAACGATTAAAATGAACACACTTATCTGCAGAAAAATAAAATCCTATCTTTGCAGCCCACTCCTTTAGCCTTGGAACTGTATGTTGAACCTGATAAACTGCTGTTGCAACACGGGAGGAGGAACAAAAACTGCAAAATTGTCCACAAATAAGGAGAATTGTGTAGGACGTCTTACAGCAGATGTGATGCTGTTCACGGCTATGGCAGACAGGGTACTACTTAAAACACTGACCCGAAGTACACTTTTCTCCTGCTCAAAACGGTCCGACAGGAAGTCACGAACGAAAACGCTTAGA
Organism: Schistocerca cancellata; assembly: GCF_023864275.1. Classification (NCBI taxonomy): domain Eukaryota; kingdom Metazoa; phylum Arthropoda; class Insecta; order Orthoptera; family Acrididae; genus Schistocerca; species Schistocerca cancellata. The sequence goes on along the minus strand of NC_064631.1, from coordinate 430,163,300 downwards.
TAGAAAGGGCCATATTGATATGGGGTGGTGGCTACGAAAGCCCTACTGGTAAAGCCACGGCTGGACGCTGTGGCCGACTGGTTCTAAGCGCCTCAGTCTTGGGCCGTGCGACCGCTACGGTCGAAGGTTCGAATCCTGCCTAGGGCATGGATGTGTGTGACGTCCTTAGATTATTTAGGTGTAAGTAGTTCTAAGTTCAAGGGGCTGATGATCTCAGATGTCAAGTCCCATAGTGCTCAGAGCCATTTGAACCATTTTTGATGGAGCCACCCTTCAATATTTGTCTCCAAGTAGTGCTGTGAGCTTACTGTTGTCAAATAATACACCTATATAGTGAAGATTATGTAGGAAAGCCTGTTCAATAGCTGCCTCCTGCAGGTTCAAGTTGTTGACAGTGGATCGAAATCTCCTGTATCCACACAGAGAGCGGCCAAGGAGTTGACTGGTTGCTAATATCCAGACTAGACGACAATTAATCGTTCATCTGGTATCTTTCTTACACAGATCGTTAAAACGACACTCTGTTAACTACTGGAGACTGAACTGCTGGTTTGTGGAGAGGAATCAAAATTTGCTGTGTCCACAAGTTGGGAAAGAAGCCAGTCTGCCATATCAAATAAAAAAATTAAATGAGGTTTTCTTTTGACGTTGCTTGCAAATGTCCAAGCACGCTGTATTAGATTTGGTCGTAACTGGCTGCAGTATCACAAGCTTCAGACAGTTCAGAACCCAGATTTATCATGGGGGACTCAGAGGTGCTCGTCACACGGTAGCAGAGGACCGCCACATCCTGGATGGAATTGGCAAAATGTTCTGCCATCGACTGAGTGATGTCCCTGGGAGTCGTTTGGAGGCACCCCTGCTTCAGCACTGCTGCTATCAGTAAACGACAATATTCATTAGAAATCCTCCCGATGGGTTCCCATAGATTTTTAGAACAAGTGGAATAGTTGACAGTGTCCATGTGCACTTGCCAAGACCTTTCCTTGCTGTCCTAAATCCAGCTTGAGGCTTCAAGGTTACCTGCTGTTGGGTAGCATTTAAACCTGGGTTGCTGACCAACACTTACTGGTCCACCAAAGTACAGGTTGCCTCCTAAGGTGACATGAAGACTTTTGGATGGATATGTCAGCAGCGTGTTGGATCACTCATGTGATGTGGTCCTCCCATTCCTGTACACTGCCTGTAAGCTGAACAGATAGCTCTTCTGACCATCCATTTCGGTGGCTTACTTTCAAGTGGCGCTTCTTCTGGTAGGTGCATCCACCGTCGGAAGTGGTCACTGGAATGTAGGTCATCAGTTGCTTCTCACTTAGCAGAGTCTGCAAGGGCTGGAGAGCAGAAAGAAAGGTGATTATAGAGAACGACCTGTAGCAGTTGAGAAAAGAGTGGGATTGCCCATGTGGAGGATATACGGTTCCTGAGACATCACGAGGTTCTCAGAAAGTAGACCCCTTGGGTAAACAGAGTTCAAGCCTGTTGATACAATATAGGCACCGAAGTCGCCCAGTAAGAGAAATTGGCGGGGGAGTTGTTCTAGAAGGCCTGGGAGAACCTCTGAGTCTCACATCCTGTGGAGATAAATGTAATTAGCAGGTAACGACCTTCTAACCCACATGAACCCCTACAGTTACTGATTCTAGTCAGAAACCAAGGGGAAAGTGAAGGCAACTGCTCTCTGGGCTCTTTTCCTAGCCAGGTCATCCTTGTGGTGGAGGTTATAGCCTCATAGCACAATGGCATCAGTGGGTTTAAAATGTTTTTCACGTAAACAGAAGCACAGGGGGTTGTACCTGTGTTTACAAGAAACACGTTTTAAATCCACTGATACCTCTGTGGGGCTGCACTGCAAGAATGACATGACTGGGGAAAGTGTAAAGAGGGGGGTTACTGTGTTTGTCAATAACGCAGAACACTACTCTACCGTCTCCTTTGTTTCTTACCTACATGCAGTAGGGTTCAGTGTCTGCACACGAGTCTTGAACGCATTCATGTTCCACTGTAATATAGGACCAGTTTATCACTGGGATTGCACCTTCAGCCTGTCTCTCTGCTGGGGTGGGGAGCCAGCAATGGATGGAGTTTCAGTCATGTAGCCAGAGAGATGACACAGACAGACATCACATTTCATTTCCTTTGAAGAAGACTGATTAGAATCGTCAGGTCGAATGACGTCGATGTGTTCTGGTGATTTGCTACCTGATTTTTCCTGCAGTTGAAGCTTCCTATTTTCTTCTTTTGGTTGGAAAGGCTTTATAGAAACTAACGAAGGAACGGTAGAGGCATTGCTGAACAGACAGCTCTTCAATGTCGACAACCATGGTTGTTTCTGGCGTTCTCTGGTGGTGGGGGAAGGGACAGGGACCTATGGGCTCTGTAACTAGTAACCTCCGTTTGCGTGGAGCCACTGACTGTTGGAATAGGCTTTTTAAGGACTAAAGAAAAAGCATGGCTTTATATATCTTTTTGGCCCTACCATACAAGATACGTCATGTTGTCTTAAACTACTGTATCTTCCTTTCGTAGAGAAAGATGCTGAAGCCTCTACTCCAGATAGGTTGGTCCCCAGAGAAATTTACACACTTTGTAGGAGGTGAACTATGGTGTCATCTAGAGTCAGCAGCATCAATTCCTGCCACAGACATTAGCAAGAGTTGCTGCAATCAACAGCGACGAATGGGAGGCACTCCCAATGACCACGCCTCCCTCTCAAGAACAGCAATGCTCTTGTGTTATGGTCAGTACAGTGTTCTTCACAAAAGAACCCACCCCAATTCGAGACGTTAACTATAGCAGACAATATCATCGTCTAGCACCAACGAGAGATTGAAGTTTCCGATGAGCTTGTAGTGTTATTAACATTAAACATTGCACTACAAGACTACATTTTGTTTGTAAGTGAATCAAGTGATGTGTTATCTATCAATGACAGTCGTTAGTTATCCAGCACTCCTTTGGAAAAGAAATTTGTCAAAGATAATTAAATCTTTTATTTATTTATGTAACAAAACGAAGTAATATTTCATGTGTCCTATTTTGATGAGCCTTCCCCCAGAGCAATCAGTGAACCCACAACTGTGGCCAAACGAAAGCAGTTTCGTCTGGTCAATATGAACGAATGACACCTTCATGAGCGGTCTTACCCCATTTGCCGCTAGTGCCTCCTCCCTTACATTCCAGACGCATTGTGTTGGGGACATAGAGCCACATGCTTATGCAAAGGGAACCTGCCTTGATATACTCTGGGAGCTTTGAACTATTGAAGGCAAGGATTTTACCAGATTTCCATCCCCGCCTTTCGTGATATTTTGAACGTCGACGATACCCTCTGGAGTCCACTCACTTTTCAATACTTCTCTGGGAATATATATAACATCTCTTCATGACACAACACTTTGGCTTTAGTTAAATGTGGTGTGTAGCCCCGTTTTGATGGCATATTCCCCGAGGATTTTAGCTTTCCAAAGATTCGTTTCTTGTTGGGAACTACAAGCTTCAACCAACCGTGTTCCAACAAGTTTCTTTGCGCGGCCATGCTCCGCAGCAAGCACAGACATATGTATTTTGTAAATAAAAACCGCCTTTTCTTGCTGAACTTTAATTTATTTCTCCCAGACGCGTTTCGCCTTTTTACTCTAGGGATCTTCGGTGGATCCAGATCGATACAGTTTTGTGTTGATATGTGTTATTTTTAGATCATCAAATAATTCATGTCACGTTTTTGGTGTAAGTAACTAATTGCTTACAATCTGTTGGCATCTGCGTTTCCTGTCATCAGGTCTGGAGGTTGCACTACCACTTCATTTCCAAAACATACTCACATTTTTATATTCCGAACTTTTTCCTTCATATTGTCCACCATGTTTATCCTTATTTTTGTTATACACTACTAGTCTTTTGTCACTAGTTATAGTTATCCGAAAATTGTGCATTTAAAGTCAAAAAATTATTAGTTCACTATGTGTTTCCTTCTATTTAGTTTGTTTACCTGCGTGTTGCCAACCTACGAAGAGCATGTTGAAAACTAACTTCTATTCATGACGTTTATATCACTGTGGGCGTATGTGTGTAGGAAAGAGAGAGAGAGAGAGAGAGAGAGAGAGAGAGAGAGAGAGACAGAGAGAGAGAGAGCTGAAGACTGGTTCATGCGTGTGTGTGTGTGTGGGGGGGGGGGGGTTGATGGTTTGAGTTGTAAAATGTTGAATATGAATGTAACAGCTGTCAGAGAATGGTTGAAAGCTATGGTGATCAGCTGATTTGAATTTCGGTTTAAATGTTTTGTGGAGCAGTTCATGTACAAGTGAGTGAAAAGGTGTTCGCTGGTATTATTATTATCCTCTTTAGGAGTTTTATTCTGTTATTTTATTTATTAGTGTAAACAATGAATTGTTTGACATGTGTACTTGTTCGTTCTACAGGGTTTTCTCTTCTGCTTTTGTTTTTGTATTTGGTAATTTTCTTGCAGGACTAGGAGGTGTTTTCTATTGTTGATTCCAGGTATTTTCATGTCTTCTTCTCTAGGGGTTAGTTTGTTATCACGTTGTGTTAGATGTTCTGCAAGTGAGGAGTGGTGTGTCCCATACTTCCATGCTCTCATGTGTTCTTTGTGTTCTTTGTATCTGACATCAGAAACCATAAATACATAAAATTCGGCACCATACACAGAGGTAATGATCTTATACCTAAATATATGAATGTAAAGATTAAAAACAGATCACCCAGTGCCCAAAAAGCTGCTCAGAAAATATGGCTAAATGCGAAATCAAATCCCTAAAACCTGTAAAATAAGAGCTAAATTACGAGTTATTTAAAGACACATTCAATAATAGGACAGTTTTCGCCCATCTGGTCAACAAGGTCGAAAGGCACACAAAAACTGCTGTACAATGAAAGGAAACAGTTCATAGACGAAAGATTAGCCAACTCAAAAATCTCCAGTCACAGTGCAATAACTTTACACACATTCAAGGAGAGCACACACACAAATTCTACTCAAGATCAGTGATCGTTATGGGCGCACAATTAAACAGTAAAAACTGAGAGCAGCTGCAGAAAGGATTAAAATGCAATGTAGATTCAAAAAATAGATGAATATTACATAGAAAATATAGTAATAGAAGCAGAAAGTGTATTGACAGAGGAAGACAGGAATGAAAACAGCATTATCAAAATTGGACTAGCTAGAGAACTAGTTAAAGAAGAAATTCATAATATGCTAACGAACACGAAAATACAAAAACAAGAAAAACACTGAATCTGACGCAATCAGAAACAAAAAACTGAAAAAAACAACACAAAAATTCATCTCTCGAAATAACATTACAAAATTAAAATAAGACCCAATAAACTGATTTCAGATAAAAGTAAATAGCGCTCTGAAAAATATAGATGTCATGCTCGATAACAGAGATAAAAAAAAGCCGACACACATTAATTCCACCGCAATTGTCCTCCAAAGCCAATCAAAGATTGATAAACCGAATCTTCCTGTGAGGCCAATACTGGATTTAAAAAATCCCGCATCTGCAAGCTTGCAGGATACATGTAAAAATTACTATCTGAAGATTTCAACGTATGGGAATACAGAACCATTGAAAAAAATATTACTTCCAGTTCAATAATGAATTTTATTAATGGGAAGATGGATTACGAACTGAGTCCCCAGTTTCAGGAGTCTTAGCAAATATTTTCACAAACCACACTGAACAGATAATTTTCAGAAAAAATGTGTCGAAAGATTAAAATATATTATATTCACATTATCATGACATCCTTTACTTAATAGCCAAACCACAAACAAACATTGAAAAACTACATTCTGACATCAACAAGGTACATAAAAATATAAAATTTACAGTTGAAAGAGAATAACCAAGTAAAGAATGACTTCCTAAACATAAATGAGGGTCCTAAACAGCCGTGAACCTAAGACCTCCAGAAAATGGTGTCTCATAGAGAAGGGAACAGGGCCAGGAAACAAGATGACAGTGGAGGAGTCTAATATTCCCAGCTCTCAGGATGAGCGGATTCAGAGAAAGCTAAGACAGTAATTAGGGGAACTACTACAGTCTCAGGATTTCAAAATGATGGTTACCCAACAAGGACGTACAGTGGTCAACATCACCTCGTAGCAGGTAGAGCTTGTTCATGTGGCTCTTTCTGAGGGGATTGAGGAGACACAAGTCCGGGATCCAAATTCAGGATGGTCTATACGGGCAAATGTGCTGTTATCTTTGCCTGTCATGAGAACAGTGGAGTGCCTTAAGGAGATGATGCCCAAAATATCTCCGTGGGAAGAGGCGAAGCTGCCGGTCAAGGCAGCGGCTGAGCTCTTGAAGACAGCAAAGATATCAATTTGGGTACCAAAACTTCGTAAGGATATGAGGAAATAAGGGTGCATAACCAGTAGTTCTCAACAGAGAGTTGGATGGTAATCAACCGAAAGATTGTACCAGATGGCCAGATCCTTGTGGCGGAAGTCAGCAAAAAATTCCCGGTGGAAATGCGAAAATAGGACCTGAAACATTTTACTTAGGTTACTCACAAGTTGCCGTCAGGATAGTAAAAGGCATCTGAAGTGACCATGGAGGTAATCTGGTGGTTGCAAGTGTTCCATGGACTTAGTGACCGTCTGGATGAAACAACACAAGGAAGAAAGCATGAGGAAAACTGAAATTCTCACTAGGACGGTACTCTTCTCCTTCCCAGGAATGGAGGAGAGTGTTAGATAGCTACTCATAGCGGAATGAACAACGGATAGTTGATCCTTATTTGACCACAGGTACACTGCTTGCCAACAGCTAAAGACCAGAGATGTTGTTGGAGAGGGATAATCACAGGCAGTGACGGACGACATAAAACACTGTACATACGTAATAGAGGTAGAGTAGTACATTTATAACGAAAAATGGTAAAGATTTCACCACAAGGGAAACAGAATAACCGACATACATAACATTCATGTTTCACACAGGTCAGACTCTCAGGGACGAATATGCTCTTCTTGGGCACTAACGAGTATTTGGCACCTGTTATTCATACTGGTTACCAAATTGTTGAGGATTTAGAAACACGCCAGCCAAGAGCATCCCAGGCACGCTCACAGAGTTTAGGTCTGAGGAGTACACAGATCATCCCATACGTTCTGTATCGTTACTTTTCAGTGTTTCCGACACCTTTGCGATCCTGCGTGAGCGGCATTTCGTCCATAAACAGAAGTTATCGATTTACCGTATCCCCAAACAGACGGGTAAGATTGAAAATAATATCGCTGCAATACCGCTGCGTTGTAACTGTACTGCGGGCAAAGATATGCAGCGCTGCCATTGTGCATTATACCTGCCTATTCCATAACGCGCCCACCGCTGTGGTCGAGCGGTTCTAGGGGCTTCAATCCTGAAACACGCGGCTGCTAATGTCGAAGGTTCGAATCCTGCCTCGAGCATAGATGTGTGTGATGTCCTTAGGTTTGTTAGAGTTAAGTAGTTCTAAGTCTAGGGGACTGTTGACCTCAGATTAAGTCCCATAGTGCTTCGAGCCATTACCTATTATACCATAACATCTAGTCCATACCCCTGACGTTCATTAACATTCTGTAGTGTGTAAAGTGTTTCCCTCTCTTTCCACACTAACTGATGACCAGAATCACTTGCCACAGTGGAAGCAGGATTCGTTGGAGAACATCACTCTGGACCACTGTCGCTGACCCCAACCAACATGCTCCCTACGTCAACGAACTCTTTCTCAGCCATGGTATGGTTGAAGTGGGATGCATTTAACTGTCTTCCAGGCATACAAACTAGCCTGATTTAACTGCCGCGAAATCGTTCAGGCAGAGACATGTGTACTTTTAGAGATGACAAGGGCTGCAGCCATCTACCTAGGAGTGAGACGTCTGTTCCTTTTCGTCACTAGGGCTACGTATAGGTCCTCTTGCTGTCTGGTAGACCGGCTGCCAATGCTGACATGCTTTCGTCTAGCATTTCCACCTACAGTGGCCTTTTTCAATGGCGAGATATTTTTTTGGCACATCTATCATTGTGGCCACAGTAGTGACGTTTTGACCGGCCTCGAGCTGTACAACTGTTATTAGTTCACGATCGTAAACACTCAAATATTGTCTAGCAGACATGCCGTACCACACGGAAAGTCGCCATAATCGGTTCCACAACAACTTGCGTCAAATGATTTACGGCATGAACTATCGAGTGAATACAGAGCGTTCGTGCACAGGTTTCGCTGCGGTTAACACGTCCCAGTCTCTACATTTCTTTTTACTGTCATTGGCCGTGTGTTCCATAGCAACTGTCGGTTGTTTCGTAGCAATTCGCTGTTGTTCCTTAGTACGTGTCAGTCGCTCCTTAGCAACTGTAGAGCACTGTATACTAAGTTTCAGGTTAAAATGGGTGTTAAACAGACTATAGCTTGTAGGAGTCCTAGGAAAATAGGAAAACAGACTGTGACTCATATAGGAAAAACCAAAACTCACGCTTATGTGAAGTCATAACTTCGATAAGGATCCTAGCAAGTTTGAGGAGATGGTAGACGCAGTGACATCTGCCATCATGACCTCGTTTTTAGATCACTGCCCAGTCACCAAGAAGTGTACCTTGATGGAACAACAACCTGCAAGAGAAAAAGGAAGCAGGTAAGAAGACTGTTCAACCTTGGAAGGAAGAAACGAGAATGGTCAGAATAACGGTAGGATCTTTTCAGTTAAAACCTTACGATCACGCAAGCGAAGCTGCCTTCTTGGACGGTGTTTCGTGAGGAAGTGTAAGGTACAGCTACTTGCACTAGACTTCATAAAATCCTCACTAGAATACCACAAATTCAGGAAGTACTTTAAGAAAGGAGGATGGTGAGTATGCAAGGACAGCGAGTGAGACACTGGATGCGCTCCTCAAGACTCTCTTTCCTCAGCAGACTCTGAGAGATAACACAGACCAACACAACAGGTTTCAGTCCCGGAGAGACATTGGTTTACAGGCAACCAAATTAAAAATTGGGAATCTCCAGAGAACGCGTTGATTTTTTTTTAAAAATCAAGTGGGCGTTGGGGAAGTTTCAACCATTCAAGTCACCAGGCGCAGGTAGTATCTTACCAGCTCTACTGTTTAGATTTAGCCTAGCACCAGGAATCATTCGTAATGCTTGGAGAACATTGAAGGTTTTTTTCTTTCCGAAGCTAGGGAGAATTAATCATGTCAAAGACAAGGATTTAGACCGAGTAGTATGTCCTCCTTTCTTCTGAACACATTAGAAAAATTGGTTAAAATGTACATTAGGGAGAAGAGTTTAACTGGGGTTTCTATAAATGTAAACCAACACTCATATCAGCCAGATAAATAATGTGAAACAGCACTTCACCAGCTTACGCAGAAGGCGGAAATAGCTCTACTCTTTCAAGAAATAGCTCTCTGAATCTACCTGAATATCGCGGGGGCTTTCACAATACGTCCTTCGGATCGATGGGTAGTGCTGCAGTAGAGCATAGCATTGAGGTCAGGCCACCATATGCAGGTGGATTAAGACCACGATAGCCTAGAGGTGAATGAAATCATTAAAGAGCTAAATACTACAGCCCACTTTTGCCAAGGATATGCAGACGATTTAGTCATTGTGATAGTTGGCGAATTTGCTAGTGCTCTTAGGGCAATGATACAATATGCACTAGACATTGTGGAAAACTGGTACAGTAAACAGGATCTAAGGGTTAGTCCCAAGAAAACTGGTGTAATACCTATATAAAGAATGTGTGTTCCAGGGCTAAAAGAACTCCTATGAGTACTTGGAGGACCTGTGGTAAAAACTTGGGTCTAAGCCCTAGGAGTATATTCCAAACAGACACAGCTGTACTAAGTTAATATATATTGCTACAGTACGGTGGAGAAAGTAGAAAAGAAGGTTGCTCCTAAGGAGCTTGGCAAGCTACAGAGATTAGCCAATTTAGTCACAACAAGCGGAATTAGCAGAACTCCCACTACTGGGATGAAGTCCATGCTGGACATGCTGACACTACACTACTGGATTACAATGGACGCAGTGGCAGGGGTATACAACTTAAAAACCGGAAATAACTAGATTTCTTTACGGTATCAATAATCTCAGATAAGTATAGTGTGCATTTTAAATATAGGAATGGTTGGGGAAATCACTGATGACTGTGCAATAACTTCGAGTTGCTTCTCTCAGTGTAAATACTGGAATAAGGGAGCAGTAGAAGAATGACCCCTGACACCGTTCAAGAAACATAGTCTGGTTTACTGAGAGGCCGAAACCAGATTAAGGTGATGGGGCGGAGCATACGGGGTACAGCCAAGAGCAGAGAGATCAATATATCTGGGCTAACTGACCACAGTATTCCAGGCGAAATATCCACTAATAGAGCTGGCGCGAAGAAGAATTTACGGAGTTGCTACAAGGATAGTAGCATCAATATTTATTCAGAGAGCAAAGTAGCTCTGAAATCTCTATCGGCTGTTGCAACAAGATTAAAGCTCGTTGCGGAATGCCATGATGCTCTTGTGAGACTAGGGGAAAGTAACAGGGCAAACCTGCTGAGGGTCCCTGGTTACTCAGGAATTAGTGGAAATGAACGAACTAATAGATTGGCCAGGACAGGCGCTACGAGTCCGTCTATTGGAGCGAAACCTGTCCCCACCATCGCTAAGGCAATGGTCAAATCAAATGTATGTAGCTGGATCAGGAGAGAGTGTGGTGTCACCGCCAGACACCACACTTGCTAGGTGGTAGCATTTAAATCGGCCGCGGTCCGCTAGTATACGACGGACCCGCGTGTTGTCACTGTCAGTAATTGCAGACCGAGCGCCACCACACGGCAGGTCTAGAGAGACGTACTAGCTCTCGCCCAGTTGTACAGCCGACGTTGCTAGCCATTGTTCACTGAGAATTACGCTCTCATTTGCCGAGACGATAGTTAGCATAGCCTTCAGCTACATTTGCTGCGACCTAGCAAGGCGCCATTACCAGTATAGATATTGAGATTCTATTAATGTATCATCAAGAGCGATGTTCTACAAATGTGGATTAAAGTTAAGTATTCCAGAAGCTACGTACTTTTCTTTATAGCATTCATTACGTATCCTGTTTCAGACCTCACGTCAGCCTACGTGAGTTTAAGCGCGTGCCTTTCGGCTCCCTCTCATTGTGTCTAGGCTGTCTTGTCTAGACACAACAGATAGCACATAGAATATGGGACTGCTGTCCAAACGCAAAAACGTGGCAAGCTAATGACGTCGAAGCCATGTTTCAAGAGAAGTTCTGTAACCCAGAGCTTGAACAGGAAACCGATTAAACCCATGGTAGGACTCATGACTGCCCTTGGGAACTTTAAGAAATAGCTAGGTCCTACACACGATGTGTATAGTGAAAGCAATCCCAACATACAGATTGTGTAGTGAGAAGGATTAAACTGCGGCACATGTAATCTTCCAATGCAAAGCTCTGGAGAACAAAAGACAGAATATTCGGGTCAGTAGAGCCAGAAGAATTAATGTCCAACAAGGAACTAGTAAAAAGTCTCAAACTACTTCTTAAGGTTTCCAGTGGGCTTTACTAGGATCACAGGGCGCGAAGCCGCACAATAGACTTAATTTCGGTGCGGACAACAGAAGGCTAGTACCACTGCTGGTTTAGTCTCCCGATATAAATCAGATCAAATTAAATCAATCCCCTCATTTCCTGAGAGCCGTTGTGGTATTTACTCATCGTACCAACTGTTATTGCATCCCACCCATCCTGAGGTCTGTTCCCTTTGCAGTTCACTCCCCACCCCACCTCACTCCTTTTCCCCTTCCCTCCACATCTTTGGCTGTCACATTTCCCCATCGTAATATGGCGCTACCCACACATCAAACTATTTTCTTCTTTCTCTTTTCGCAACATTCACCTCATTCGTTCTTCAACGGCACCGTTTTCTAGTTCATTCTGCTTGTAGTCCCACCAATCTGTCATTTTCGTTCTGGAAGTCCACTATTCAATTTTTTATTACAGCGACACTTCGTTTTAAAAGATTATGTCCGTATTACAATTTGTTCCATTACCTAACATCTTTAGCATAGAAGGACAACGTAGGACAACTTAAATTAATAAGACCAGTTTCTACTTATGTTCGTTGCTTCGTTATCTACTTCACAAGAACACCAGAATAACATCTGCTGATTAAAAGACCAAGAGACCCCAGTACGTTATCCGTTCCGAGTGTAAATGTACTCTTCTAACGACTAGGATGTCGATGAGCCGTAAGCACCTCGATCAACATGTTTCGGCTTAATTAACCGTTTTCCCACAGTATAAACACCGCAAAAACACGTTTATGGTTCACTTGCGTCGGCGTTGCTGCGGTTTACAGCTACACGCGCAGCTCACGCCATCCCCTGCATTTAAGTCAGGCTGGCACCGTCGAGAGGCAGCCACTGATGGAAACGGGCGCAGTCGGCCACCCATCGTGATCTCGGATTACCGCCTCTCCGAAAATTCTGTGGGTGGTTGCGCCTTGGAGTGCTGCCTCATACATGAGCCTCAGCTAAGAGCTTGCTGCTACTGAGGTATGCCGTGTCCCGCCAGAGACAGAATTCAAACTGTTAAAAAGGAGTAGACTGCGTGATATTGAATAGGGCACGGCCATCTTTGCACCTATGTATGGAAAGAAATAAATCTGGATGAATGGTGGCGTAATTGAAAGTCAATTTAAAAAGAATACGAAGTCACAGCTTCCAAGGATATCGCACCTCTTATTCAGTACAATTTTAAAATATTTCATAAACGCGGAGATAGTATTTAACAACACAGGTGAGAGGCGGATGTCCCATATTCGAATCCTGGTGCGTAACACACTGTATCACTCTGCCAGGAAATTCCAAATCAGAACACACTGCGATGCAGACTGAAAATTATTTCTAGGAGCAATCACCAGTTGTAGTTCTGTAATAATAATTATTTACATTCCCTCTGCACTAGCAGCTGCCGAATAAAATGTGAGGTTACGATATCGAACCACCGTTATGTCCTCGTAATAGACACAACTGGACAAGTCATTCACTGTGGCCCGAAACCGTAAAGCATAACGGAAGCTTCAGGTGGTTTTCAAGAGAGTGCTATAGATGGTCGAGGTTCACAATGTAGAAGATAATGGTGTGCTAGATAACGTTGGAGCTACATGCTGCTCGTGGTCTCGCGGTAGCGTTCTCGCTTCCCGAGCACGGGGTCCCGGGTTCGATTCTCGGCAGGAGTCAGGGATTTTTCCTGCCTCGAGATGACTGGGTGTTGTAGTGTCGTCTTCATCATCATCATTCATCCCCATTACGGTCGGAGGAAGGCAATGGCAAACCACCTCCATCAGAACCGTGCCTAGTTCGGCGGTGCGGATCTCCTGCATCGTTCCCTACGCTCCGTCACGGAGTATGGGACTTCATCATCACATGCGGATATTTGTAAGTAATGCTCTTCTGTATTGGAAACTCAAAAAGCTATAAAATAGCAGAGAACTGACTTTTCATGCAACGACGGTCAGCTGACCAACAGAAACAAATGTATCGTGTTATGCTCAAATATTAGGATTAACACACTAGTACCCAACTACAGGATTTGCGACGAACACTATCAACCGCAAAATATCTAGAATCATGCATCGTGACTAATAACAGTGAAATAAACGTGTAAAACAAGTTGTAAGAACATTCAGTTCCAGACCAAAAGGAAACATCACCAACTTGACCTCATATCTTAGGGAGAAAAAAGATCACTCACAAGATACCAGCCCTAGCAATCGATTTCTCGTGCAGATTTGAGGCACAGTTCTGATAGTACGCAGTTACGACATTTTGAATGTGCAGCCTTTAAGCTTTCATCGTCACAAGTTGTTTGTCACTCTCTCTGCCCCACTACAGCCACCTAACCACCCAAACTCGAAGTACTGTACAGTGGATCCACATCCGGAGCACTCTTATTCGCGAGATGCTGAAGGTGAGGGAGTGGAGTCGAGAGTTGCCCAACGTGTTTGAAAACATAGTTCGAGAACACGATATTCTACTCTACAAGTAGTAAGCAACAGGAATATGTAATAAGTCAATTTACGCACATATGGGTTTAATTCTTGTATTGATATTCTGCAACCATAAATACGCCTCAAAATAAAAGCGAATAAACCTAAGCAACTGAAGAATTACTAAGAGCCGGCCCTTGTGGCCGAGCGGTTCTAGGCGCTTCAGTCCGGAATCGCGTTGCTGCTACGGTTGCAGGTTCGAATCCTGCCTCGGGCATGGATGTGTGTGATGTCGTTAGGTTTAAGTAGTTCTAAGTCTAGGGTACTGACGACCTCAGATGTTAAGTCCCATAGTGCTCAGAGCCATTTGAACCATAACATACTGTTTATAAAATTACATGAAGGTTTCCAGAAAAGCCACTGAGATGATACTGACACGTCCAAAATTCGAAAAATAATACTGGTGTGGACGACTACTGTTGAGGAAAAGTAATGCTAGAGGAGAATGTCCCGTCACAACATGGAGCTACACAACGCACCACCACTACGTGTTCCTGTGTTGACCTAACGACATCATCAGTTATGACTGTAGTGGGCACAGCATCACTAAGTTTCCACCGTGGATCAATAGAACCGTGTTGCCTGTCGAATGAATCGCATTTCTTGTCACACCAGGTCGATGGCTGGGTCCTTACATGCCGTTATCCAGGCTAAGCGCTACACGAAACATGCACCTCACCACAGATGCAGGCGGATGAGTTCGGAATCATGCTATATGGTGCATTGAGCTGGGCCATGGGATCTGTGGCGGTAATCTAAGGCATCAGTGAAGTACGTGAATATTATTCGGACCATTTGCATCGCTTCATGCATGAAGTCTCCCCCTGTTGTTGTTGTGGTCTTCAGTCCTGAGACTGGTTTGATGTAGCTCTCCATGCTACTCTATCCTGTGCAAGCTTCTTCATCTCCCAGTACCTACTGCAACCTACATCCTTCTGAATCTGCTTAGTGTATTGATCTCTTGGTCTCCCTCTACGATTTTTACCCTCCACGCTGCCCTCCAATGCTACATTTGTGATCCCTCGATGCCTCAGAACATGTCCTACCAACCGATCCCTTCTTCTAGTCAAGTTGTGCCACAAACTTCTCTTCTCCCCAATCATATTCAATACCTCCTCATTAGTTACGTGATCTACCCACCTTATCTTCAGCATTCTTCTGTAGCACCACATTTCGAAAGCTTCTATTCTCTTCTTGTCCAAACTAGTTATCGTCCATGTCTCACTTCCATACATGGCTACACTCCATACAAATACTTTCAGAAACGACTTCCTGACACCTAAATCTATATTCGATGTTAACAAATTTCTCTTCTTGAGAAACGCTTTCCTTGCCATTGCCAGTCTACATTTTATATCCTCTCTACTTCGACCATCATCGGTTATTTTACTCCCTAAATAGCAAAACTCCTTTACTACTTTAAGTGTCTCATTTCCTAATCTAATTCCCTCAGCATCACCCGACTTAATTTGACTACATTCCATTATCCTCGTTTTGCGTTTGTTGATGTTCATCTTATATCCTCCTTTCAAGACACTGTCCATTCCGTTCAACTGCTCTTCCAAGTCCTTTGCTGTCTCTAACAGAATTACAATGTCATCGGCGAACCTCAAAGTTTTT
Source organism: Schistocerca cancellata (assembly GCF_023864275.1). Classification (NCBI taxonomy): domain Eukaryota; kingdom Metazoa; phylum Arthropoda; class Insecta; order Orthoptera; family Acrididae; genus Schistocerca; species Schistocerca cancellata. The sequence continues at coordinate 430,147,615 of NC_064631.1, read as the reverse complement.
ACTTCTTCTCCATGAATTTTAATACCTACTCCGAATTTTTCTTTTGTTTCCTATACTGCTTGCACAATATACAGATTGAATAACATCGGGGAGAGGCTACAACCCTGTCTCACTCCTTTCCCAATCACTGCTTCCCTTTCATGCCCCTCGACTCTTATAACTGCCATCTGGTTTCTGTACAAATTGTAAATAGCCTTTCGCTCCCTGTATTTTACCCCTGCCACCTTCAGAATTTGAAAGAGAGTATTCCAGTCAATATTGTCAAAAGCTTTCTCTAAGTCTACAAATGCTAGAAATGTAGGTTTGCCTTTTCTTAATCTTTCTTCTAAGATAAGTCGTAAGGTCAGTATTGCCTCACGTGTTCCAACATTTCTACGGAATCCAAACTGATCTTCCCACACACACACACACTTCCTTCCATTAGCAAATCATTCGTTTATGTGTAGAATGTATTTTATCTACCTATACTTTCTTTCATCTTCTTTGGACTGCTTATCGTCAATACTTCACTCCAGTATAAGGCTACACTCCAGACAAATGCCTTCAGACAAGACTTCTTAACACTTAAATCTATACTCGATGTCAGCAATTTTATCCTTTTCACAAATATTGCATTAATATTGCCAATTTTCAATAACGACCTGTCTTCTTCGCCTTCGTCACGTGTGTCTAACTGCAACTTACATCCATTTCAAGCGGATTACTTAAGTCAAGTCTTAGTCTCCATCTGCAATTTTTATCTTCCACACTTTCTTCCTTAGCCAAACTGACGATTTCTTGGCGCCTCTGTCAATAGAACCTCTATTTTAGTCAATTTTTACTATAAATTTTGGTTTCTCCAATTAGATTCAGCACCTCCTTATTGGTTATTCAATTTACCCATCTACTCTTCAGCTTTCGTTTGCGGCACTGCAAGCTTCCTTCTCTTCTGCTCTGATGAGTTTATCCTCCACGTTACACTTCTGTAGATGGCTACTCTCCACACAGATACCTTCAAATAAACTTTCTGATATTGAAAATCTCATTCAGTATTAATAAACTCTTCTTTCTCAGAAACTACCTACTTGCTAGTGCCTGTCTGTCCTGAATAATCTCTCTACGTCGGCCATAGTCAGTTAATTTACTGCCCAAATAACAAATCTCAACTTCTACTTTAGACTGTCATTTCCAAATGTAATTCTCTCAGCGTCGCCTGATTTAATTTGCATACATTATTTTATCTTTGTTTTACTGCACTTGATATTCATCTTATAACCTCTTTCCATCCCGTCCAGTCATCTTGCAAATCATTTGTAGTCTCTGACCTAGTAATATTATCATCAGCCAACTTCATAACCTGATATTCATCTTATAACCTCTTTCCATCCCGTCCAGTCCTCTTGCAAATTATTTGTAGTCTCTGACCAAATAATATTATCATCAGCCAACTTCATAACTTTTATTTATTTATTTAATGAACTTTAATTCCAATCCAAAAATTTCTCTTGGTTTCTTTTACTCTCTGCTCAAACTGCTAACTCAATATCAGGGATAGGCTACAAGCCTGCCTCATTTCCTTTTCAACTTCTGCTTCCATTTAATGTCCTTCGACCCTTCTAATTGCGTTTTGACCTGTGTACAGGTTGCATTTAATATTTTCTTCCCTATATTTCATTCGTTATACGTTCAGACTTTCGAAGAGTTTGTTATAGACAGCATTGTCAAAAATGTTCTCTAAGTCTACAAATGGTTTAAACATAGGTTTGCCTTCCTATAATCTATCCTCTAAGGTAAGCAGCATGATCAGTATTACCTCGCATGTCCCTGCACTTCTATGGAATCCAAACTGATCTTCTCTGAAGTCGTCTATTACTGGTCTTTCCATTCATCAGTAAATAATACCTTTCAAAACTTGTAACCACGACTTATTAAACAGATAGTTCTCTAACATTCACACCTGATACCACCTGTCTTTTGTATAATCAGGATTATTACATTGTTGTTGTAGTCTGAGGGTATTTCCTCCGTCTTATATATTCGAAAGAACGGGTAAAATAGTTTCAGCTTGCCTTTTTCTTCCAAGGGTCGCAATTATTCCGAGGGAATGTCTCTTAATTCAGATTCCTTATTTCGAATTATCTCTTTCAATCCACTGCGAAATTATTCTCGTAATATCATGACTCCCATCTGTCCTTTATCTGCTTTATTTTCACTTTCTATAATATTGTATTCAAATTCGTCTTCTTTTTATACACCTCTCACACTTTTCACTCCATTTTCTACATTCCCTTCTTTGCTTAATATTGACTTACCATCTTGGTATTCGTGTGGCTACTTCAACTTTCCCCAGTGTTTATTTAATTTTCGTTTCACATTACCACAAATACAATTCTCCTCTAGAAGTTCTTGCTCTGCTATTTTTTTCCTTTCTGTGAGTATCGTTTTGTAGACTTCTATAGTCTCTTTTGCCTATTTCAATTGCTACCCTTTCATATCTCCTTCTGTCATCAAGTAAATTGAATCTCTTATGTGTTACCTGCGGATTTCTGTTGACCATTCTACCTTTATCTATGTTCCTTGCTGGCTTTACAGCATAATCTCTCGAAGCAAGATGTCCGATCAGTTTGGCTTAAGAAAGCTGAAGGTACCACAGACGCAGTTCTGGAGTTGCATTGGATAATGGAAACAAGACTGAAGAAAACTCAAGACATATTCATAGGGTTTTTCGAATTACAAATGTAGTATGGTGAAAGATATTCTAATTTCTCAGAAAAATAGATGTAAGCAGTAGGGAGGAACAGGTGATACATAACAAGAACCAAGAGGGAAAACTTAGAATTGAAGACCAAGAACCAAATGCTGAAATTAGAAAAGGTATAAAGCAGGGTGCATCCTTTCGTTCCCACTGTTCAATCCACACATCGAAGACACAATGACGGAAATAAAACAAAACTTCAGGAATGGGACTAAAATCCCGAGTAAAAGGATATCAATGATAAGATTTGCAGATGATATGTTATCCTGAGTGCATGTGAGGAAGAGCTGCAGGAAATAATGAATGAAATGAACAGTCTAATGAGCACACTCTAAGAACCGATAGTAAACTGAAGAAAGACGAAAGAAATGAGGAATAGCACAAATGAGATGAGCGAGAAAATAACCATGAAAATTAGGGGTCTGGATGTCGGTAAAGTAAGGAATTCTGCTCCTTTGGAAGCAAAATAACACCTGACGGACAATCTAAGGCGGATGCAATAAGCAGACTAACACAGGCAATTTCTAGCCAATATAAGTCTACTAATACCAAACATCGGCGTTACGTTGAAGACGGAAATTCTGTGAATGTACGTTTCCAGTAAAACGTTGTATGACAGTGTGCCGTGGACTATGGGAATACCAAAAAAGTGTCGAAGTGTTTGAGAGGTGGTGCTATAGAAGGATGCTGAAAATTAAGCGGAGGTAAGATGTGCAAGAAATTCTCTGTAGAATCGGCGAGGAGAGGATTTCAAAAACAATGACTATAAGAGGGGAGACTGTGAGAGCACATATGTTAAAACATCAAGAAGTAGCTTCGCTAGTACTTTTGGGAGCAGTAGATGGGAAACTCTGTAAACAGATGGAAGATATTGGAATACATCCGACAAATAATTGAGGACATTGGTTGCATGTGCTATCCCGAGATGCTGAGTGTGTCTCAGGAAAGTAATTCGTGGCTAGCTGCATCACACAAGTTGAAAGTGTGATGTATCCTCCGAATCATATAGTAGTTGCCTAATGCTCCCATTGTAATTCCCAGAATTTCTGGTTGTCTCATTCTATCCCTGTTCCGTCACCTTAATATCTTACACTTCTTCACATTTAATCAGCAATTTAGGAACCATAAATTAATGAGTACGAATTCCAGTTGTCCAAATGTTCGATTTATTTAGCACAACATGTTTCGCCAAGACTAGATCTCATTATCACGTTTGCAATATTATTACGAAACTATGCACAGCCACAAACAACCACCTAAAGCGCACTGTCAAACTTTTAACGGTGATAGTTATTGGTAGCACCTGGCACTTAACACGCTCATGAATGTGTTATTACTAACGTTTGTACGGTGCCTTCGTGTGTGCCCTGCCACAAATTGGTAATAAAACCTACGAAACCGCACACAAGTAATCTACGCACTATACTTATAATTAATCTCTACAGGAGCGAGAAGGTGACGTACCACTCGGTAATTCTATATTGTCGTTAGCTTAGAAAGCCTCCAAGATTAAGCATGGAAACTGAACGTTCTCTCTTAGGATTACTTACATTCTTCAGGTATTTGCATGAAGTTAATATACATAATTTGTATACGCGTAAAGATTGTTCCTTCACATTTAACTACAATCTGCAGAACTAGTAGCACGGCTCTGGACGTTATGCAAATGTGTAAATAGCTATTACACACGTCTTACCTCTTTTCTACGCTAAAACACTAAAGCAGCCTTCAATGAAGTATTAACAACTCTCTCAAAGTTTCCGAAATAAGTTCATTTGGTAATTGTTTTGTTACGTCCGAATAAAATAATAAAGCAGTATTTCATCTCGGGACCTGAGAAAGGTCAATTTCAGATATTGATGTATTGTTGGAATATCGTAAAATTATGTTACTCATCTTCTTCCCGGAACTCTTAAATTTCTTTACTACGGTGTCTGTTAGTCTTAAAACATTTAAATTTAATTAACTGGAATTTAAGTTTAATTAATTCCAATGTAACTAAAATCTAATCTGAATCTAAACTAACCAATTAAAATAATGTGTTTCTTTTTTATTTTTCATTGCCCTTTGTTTCTAGGTTTGACTTTGGAAAAATAATACTTATTTTAGTAATTTTTCTTGTTACTTTTATATCTCTGTTCATAATAGGATCAGAACTATTTTACTGATTTGCAACAGTTTTTAAGAATCTGGTTCCACCGCCACTTGATTCCAAAAAAACATTCATTCAAATCTGTATCACTATATCCCAATTTTTGTTACAAAAATGATTGGATGCCCGATTCAGCTTCCCGTAAAGCGATCAAAAGCAATGAACTCACGTTCTGTTCAATTGTTTCTTAATCGCACAATTAAAATAGGAATTCGATAATGTGACTCCTTAAGTTCAGGAAAAATAAGGCTTACTAACAACTCGAGAGTTCCCTTAATATTAACAACGATGAGCCTGCTGCAGCAACAAATCTGCTCTTGAGTATGACTCATGCATCCAAAGCAAGTCAATACATTCTTTTTACACCACGAAAATAGAAACCACTTTCCCTCTAAATAGTTTCATACGGGATCACTATTATAAACGGGAGCTAATCGGTACTTGTGCTGATCCTAAAAATATTCCCCATTCATAATAAAATTACATTCCAGTTGTTATCAACAAGTTATCAAATTACGGTCATTGGATGTCTTACCAACGCATTGTTGTTCTAATGCAGTACTCCTGAACTAGCCTACAGCTTGAATTCCGTTCATTTACTCGCAGTAAACATACAATATACGCCAAAAGCTCTAGAGAGCCCCGAAAACTCGATTTAGATAATTCGTTCTAAATCCACCAGACGACCTTGTAGTAGAAAATTTAAGCCAGATTCTCAAGGCGACTATGCCAACTGCTGTCTGTCAACTCGACTAAGCCAAGACTAAAACCGTACTATACTTGCTCTGGCAAGTGGATTATTTTGTCACGATAAAAATCATACTGCCTCCAGACCCACAGTGAAGTTCGTGAACCAGTAAAATTAGTAAAAAAGAGGATCGCTACTTGTACTTTTTAATAATTCATGTATTTTGTCTGACAACCTTCGACATATCTTTCAGCAGTTGACAGTCAGTAAATAATGCAACACATTTTTCTCTGCCAATTTCAGTTGAAAAAATGCGGAATTATTCGTGGGACAGCATGGTAATGTCCCGCTTCAGCCCCTGTAGTTTCATGAAGCTCGGGTTGGTGGACGTGGTGTATGTAGCCTTCTAAATGGCGTGTGTAACCATGTGCATTCCAAGCAGAGAACTGGCACTGGATTTATTTAGGTGGTAGACCAGAGTATCGCAGATTTCATAGACGCTTGCAAAATGTCTTCGGAGACCTGGCAGTAAATAAAAGCACGGCGAGTTGCAATATGTTCGTCGCCACAGTAATGCAGACAAACTTCTTCTCTAAGACAGCGCAAACCCTCACACAAGTTTTGGCACCCGAGACGAACTCACAAAACTTCACTGGACTGGTCTTCCTCACCCGCCCCACAGCCCTGATGTCAGTCCATCGGACTTCCATTTGTTTAGCCCAATAGAGCGTGAACTCCGCGGAAAGCAGTATTTGGATGATGGGGAGGTTATTGATGCAGAAATACATTGGCTCTGACCTCCGGCAGTAGTGTTATCATGTGGCCACACAGGCTCTTCCAGTATGGTGGCGTAAGGCCATTGCATTGAACACAAATCATCTTGAAAAATAGTGCTTTGAAGCCAAAAGAATGGGAAATAATATGGTTTATTGCAATCCCGAATAAAACCGACCTCCTTTTTAGGGAAAAAATGCATTGCTTTTCTTATTAAGTACCCGTCGTACTTTTTGTTGCCACGGAATTTCAGCATATTAGACAGCCTCGGTAACAACAGTTCGCTATGTATTGCATGAACTTTTAATTCATATTCTTAGCACTATCTCTTTACTGTTGGTCGGTGAATAAAGGCTGGGTGACATCTGTTTCTTTTTATCGTGACAAACGTCAAGTAAATCTTGCCACATTGTACTTTATCCCATGATATGTACGTATAATAAATAGTCTTGTATGTTTGATAATGCACGGCTACTGCTTACTTGTTATTTTAACTGTGCTTGATAGCGTAATACACTACTGGCTATTAAAATTGCTACACCACGAAGACGACGTGCTAAAGACGTTAAATTTAACCGAAAGGAAGAAGATGCTGTGATATGCAAATGATTAGTTTTTCAGAGCATTCACACGAGGTTGGCGCCGGTGGCGACACCTACAACGTGTTGACATGAGGAAAGTTTCCAACCGATTTCTCATACATAAACAGCAGTCGAACGGCGTTGCCTGGTGAAACGTTTTTGTGATGCCTCGTGTAAGGAGGAGAAATGCGTACCATCACGTTTCAGACTTTGATAAAGGTCGGATTGTAGCAAATCGCGATTGCGGTTTATTGTATCGCGACATTGCTGCTCGCGTTGGTCGACATCCAATGACTGTTAGCAGAATATGGAATCGGTGGGTTCAGGACGGTAATACGGAACGCCGTGCTGGATCCCAACGGCCTCGTATCACTAGCAGTCGAGATGACAGGAATCTTATCCGCATGGCTGTAACGGATCGAGCAGCCACGTCTCGATCCCCGCGTCAGCAGACGGGAACGTTTACAAGACAACAACCATCTGCACGAACAGTTCGACGACGTTTGTAGCAGCATGGACTATCAGCTCGGAGACCATGGCTGCAGTTACCCTTGACGCTGCATCACAGACAGGAGCGCTTGCGATGGTGTATTCAACGACGAACCTGGGTGCACGAATGGCAAAACGTCATTTTTTTGGATGAATCCAGGTTACATAATCATGATGATCGCATCCGTGTTTGGCGACATCGCGGTGAACGCATATTGAAAGCGTGTATTCGTCATCGCCATATTGGCGTTTCGCCGGCTTGGGAGTATGGGGTGCCATTGGTTACACGTCTCGGTCATCTCTTGTTGGCATTGACGGCGCTTTAAACAGTGGGCGTAACATTTTAGATGTGTTACGGCCCGTGGCGCTACCCTTCATTCGATCCCTGCGAACCCTACATTACGGCACGATAATGCACGACGGCATGTTGCAGCTCCTGTACGGACCTTTCTGGATACATAAAACGTTCGACTGCTGCCCTGGGCAGCACATTCTCCAGATGTCTCACCAATTGAAAACGTCTGGTCAATGGTGGCCGAGCTACTGGCTCGTCAGAATAGGCCAGTCACTATTCTTGATGAACTGTGGTATCGTGTTGAAGCTGCATGGGCAGCTGTACCTGTACACGCCATCCAAGCTGTGATTGACTCTGCCGGCCGAAGTGGCCGTGCTGTTAAAGGCGCTGCAGTCTGGAACCGCAAGGCCGCTACGGTCGCAGGTTCGAATCCTGCCTCGGGCATGGATGTTTGTGATGTCCTTAGGTTAGTTAGATTTAACTAGTTCTAAGTTCTAGGGGACTAATGACCTCAGCAGTTGAGTCCCATAGTGCTCAGAGCCATTTTTTTGTGATTGACTCTATGCCCAGGCGTATCAAGGCCGTTATTACGGCCAGAGTTGGTTGTTCTGGGTACTGATTTCTCAGGATCTACGCACCCAAATTGCGTGAAAATGTAATCACATGTCAGTTCTGGTATAATACATTTGTCCAATGAATACCCGTTTATCATCTGCATTTCTTCTTGGTGTAGCAATTTTAATGGCCGGGAGTGTAATATGAAGAACTTGTTAGTGGAATCATGCCTTCCCGAAACATGTTGTTTCTTTAAATAAAGGAGATTGCATATTTGGGCAGGTGGTGATTTATAATCCCCGTACTGATATCGTATCACAGTTGTATACAGGCTTCGCAACAAGTAGTCACTAAAATATTTCCAGAGTCCTGATCTTCTGGTGGATATGTTTCACAATTCAAACTGGGGTATAACGTATGGAAAGTGACGAAGTGTTCTAGGTGGTGAGACTGAAGTGAAGTCTGCCGTAGGTGTGAGCAGCCGACGCCTCGACCGGGCAGTATGGTAACGAGCGCGGGCGGACTCGGGACGTGACGTGGCGGGCCCGCACGTAGCACGTAGCACGTGCGGCAGGCATTATGCTAATGCGCGCAGCGGCGGATCACAGGCGGCTCCCGCCAAGGACGCGCCGCCTCCCGGGGCAGCGCTGGTGGCCTCGCCTCAGCTCAGCTGCCCGCGGGTCGGCCCTCGTCCCATCTCGCCTCACCTCGCATCCAGCCGGGCAAGTTGCCAGCCCCGTGACTGCACGTACGGTTCACTGCCAGCACGGTGGGATCCCCCCTTTACGAGCGTAGCAAGTACACTGGGCGCCACCGAGCACACAAAACTTCGGTGACGATTTTTAATAGGGAAACTTTCACTCTCCACGATCACATTAGGTCATACCGCAACACGAGCTATTCCGGCATGTATCCTGTTAATAAACATAACAGTGGAATCCATCTTTTATGAGCTCAATGTGTGAAATGGTCACCGTAGAACACACAAAGCTTTGGTGACGGTTTTGTTGGGGCAAACTTCCATTTTCCTTAATCAAAGTAGGTGATATCCCAACCTGATAATTCTGCGATGTAGCCTCTAATAACATAAACTTAACAGTGGAATCCTTAATTTACAACTGCAGCGTCTATAGCTGGCACCATTGAGCACACAGGACCTCGCTGACACTTATTAATGGGGCAAATTCTCCTTTTACACAGTCAAATTAGGTGACAATCCTGTATGACATGTTCTGAGACGTATCCACCTTAAGAGAGAATTAACAATAGAATTCGTCAATTAAGAGTGTTATGTCGGTGAACTGGGCACCATCGACCATATAAAACTTGGATGATGATTTTTGAGTTCCATTCGCCACAGTCAGAGCGACTATATCCTAAATGAAATATTTTGGAATGATACAGTTGATAAAGTAAAATTAGCAATGGAATCCCTTTTTTATGACCATACTGTGTGAAATGCGCACCATCAAGTGCACAAAACCTTGCTTATGCTTTTTAATGCGGCAAACTTTCATTCTCCACAAAGGAAGTAGGTGATTTTTGGAGATGTGGTCAGTCTATGCAACAGAATAAAAGGCTGTTTGTTTACTGTAAACGCTTTTCCCTTCTTTTTATTTATGGAGCATCTTCAGTCACCTGTAACACACGTTCGCCGGCCGGAGTGGCTGAGCGGTTCTAGGCGCTACAGTTTGGAACAGCGCGACCGCTACGGTCGCAGGTTCGAATCCTGCCTCGGGCATGGATGTGTGTGATGTCCTTAGGTTAGTTAGGTTTAAGTAGTTGTAAGTTCTAGGGGACTGATGACCTCAGAAGTTAAGTCCCATAGTCCACAGAGCCCATTTTTGTAACACACGTTCATTTTATGCATGTAATAACTGCGTTGTATAATGATTCCAGATTAGTCGCTGTGTATCTGCATTCTCTTATCAGGTGAGAAACAACTTTTTGAAGCCGGGATTTCATAAGGTTAAGTTGCTGTTAAGTTCTATTTATGGTTGTATTATTTCTCATGTATAAACTGAAGGGGGATCACTGCTGCCAGGTGCAAAGGGGCACTAAGCGGAATGAGCTTCAACGAGCGAAACTATATACTTGACCAGGATTCGAACCCGCGATTCCGTCCGGGGTGGCCGAGCGGTTCTAGGCTCTACAGTCTGGAACCGCGCGTCCGCTACGGTCGCAGGTTCGAATCCTGCCTCGGGCATGGATGTGTGTGATGTCCTTCGGTTAGTTAGGTTTAAGTAGTTCTAAGTTCTAGGGGACTGATGACCTTAGAAGTTAAGTCCCATAGTGACCAGAGCCATTTTTTTTTTGAACCCGCGATCTTCTCCTTAACAGGTAGGTGCAGTAACCACTGCGCCATCCGGTACACAGTGTTACCGCAACTGCACGGACTATCTCGGCACGATGGACACACCCACTGAGCGCCACCTGTCCGCAGTCCCTGTCCTCGAAACTCCTGTTCGCTTCTCAAAGATTCCCACAGGACGTCTCACGTATTTGTGCATTCGTACTTGGAGAAAGGGGATATATCGCCCAGCTAGGGTAATCAGTTATATGAATGCACGGTGTCTATCCGAAAGAACAGACACCACGCAGAATCCCTGTCGAGTACACATTTTCGCCCGTAGTCGGTGATTCATCTTAATGTCACGTTGCAGCTGACAGCGTGATGCCCCATTAATTTATATACAATGTTTCACAGCTACAGATTCAACGTGGTGTCTGTTTTGTCGAACAGACACCGTGAATTCATACATTTCACATGTGTCACCCTAGAGTGGTACTTGAATTGCATGCATACACCAGGATGTCCGATTTATGGCGTTTTTGAACGTGTTACTTTATATATGCAATTGTTATATACGTAAAACAAAAATGTGTTAGAGACAACTGAAGATGTTTGATAAATAATAAGAAGCGGGACACCTATGGCACAAAACAAACTGCTCTTAATTCAATCGGGTACTAGATCCACATCTGCAAGAATATAAACGGACGTAAAAAATCCAACACAAAGTTTTTTGGGTTTACTTTTCTCTAAGTAACATATTTAAGTGATTAACACTGTAAGGCCACAGGTTAACGTAAGCGCGAGACAAGCTTTTGCATATCTAAAATGCTGGTACTTTAGTAACCGATGTAACAGCAAGAATATTTAATGCAGGCATGAAAACGTCCATGCATTGTATTGAATAGGCGGCGGATGGCAGTTTGGGGATGGAGTTCCAGGCGTGTTGCACTTGATTGGTCAATGCGGGAACTGTTAAGGCTGTTTGTGCAGGACAATGGAGTTGTCATCCAATGACATCCCACATGACCTCGATTGGAGACAGACCTGGTGATCGAGCAGGCCAAAGGAACAATGTACAGCACTTTGGGTTACAACAGCGGTATGTGGGTGAGCGTTATCCTGTTGAACACAGCTAAACCACCGGATTGAGGTACAGTCCTACAGTCAGGGCGTGTGAGACACCCTCGATAGTGCTCCTGCTGCCATACGAAATAGCACCCCGGACCATAACTCCTGGTGTAGGTCCAGTGTGTCTAACACATATTCAGGTTCTACATCTACATCTACATACATCCTCCGCATCTTCTCTCCCTGTTCCACTCCCAAACAGAACGAGGGAAAAATGACTGCCTATTTGCCTCTGTACGAGCCCTAATCTTTCTTATATTATCTTTGTGGTCTTTCTGCGAAATGTTGGCGGCAGTAAAATTGTACTGCAGTCAGCCTCAAATGCTGGTCCTCTAAATTTCCTCAGTAGCGATTCACGAAAAGAACGCCTCCTTTCCTCCAGAGACTCCCACCCGAGTTCCTGAAGCATTTCCGTAACACTCGCGTGATGATCAAACCTACCAGTAACAATTCTAGCAGCCCGCCTCTGGATTGCTTCTATGTTCTCCCTCAATCCGAACTGATAGGGATCCCAAACGCTCGAGCAGTACTCAAGAATAGATCATATTAGTGTTTTATAAGCGGTCTCCTTTACAGATGAACCACATCTTCCCAAAATTCTACCAATAAACCGAAGGCGACTATCCGCCTTCCCCACAACTACCATTACATGCTTGTCCCACTTCATATCGCTCTGCAATGCTACGCCCAAATATTTAATCGACGTGACTGTGTCAAGCGCTACACTACTAACGGAGTACTCAAACATTACGTGATTCTTTTTCTTATTCATCTGCATTAATTTACATTTATCTACATTTAGAGTTAGCTGCCATTGTTTACACCAATTACAAATCCTGGCCAAGTCATCTTATATCCTCCTACAATCAGTCAACGACAACACTTTCCCGTACACCACAGCATCATCAACAAACAACGGCACATTGCTATCCACCCTATCCAAAAGATCATTTATGTAGATAGAAAACAACAGCGGACCTACCACACTTCCCTGGGGCACTCCAGATGATACCCTCACCTCCGATGAACACTCACCATCGAGGACAACGTACTGGGTTCTATTACTTAAGAAGTCTTCGAGCCATTCACATACTTGGGGACCAATCCCATATGCTCGTACCTTAGTTAGAAGTCTGCAGTGGGGTACCGAGTCAAACGCTTTCCGGAAGTCAAGGAATATGGCATCCGTCTGATATCTATCATCCATGGTTCGCAAGATATCATGTGAAAAAAGGGCGAGTTGCGTTTCGCAGGAGCGGTGCTTTCTAATGCCGTGCTGATGCATGGACAGTAACTTCTCTGTCTCAAGGGAATTCATTATATTCGAACTGAGAATACGTTTGAGAATCCTGCAACAAACCGATGTTAAAGATATTGGTCTGTAATTTTGAGGATCCGTCATACCCTTCTTATATACAGGCGTCACCTGCGCTTTTTTCCAGTCGCTCGGGGCTTTACGTTGGGCAAGAGATACGCGATAAATGCAAGCTAAAGAGCCAATGCATTAGAGTACTCTCTGTAAAACCGAATTGGAATCCCATCAGGACCTGGCGATTTATTTATTTTCAACCCACTCAGCTGCTTCACAACCTCAGGGATGTCTATCACTATGTCCTCCATAGGGGAATCTGGATTTCTTTTGGTAGTACAGCAGAGCAGCCGGCCGAAATGGCCGAGCGGCTCTAGGCGCTACGTTCTGGAACCCGCTACCACTACGGTCGCAGGTTCGAGTCCTGCCTCGAGCATGGGTGTGTATGACGTCTTTAGGTTAGTGAGGTTTAAGTAGTTCTAAGTTCTAGAGGACTGATGACCTCAGCAGTTAAGTCCCATAGTGCTCAGAGCCATTTTGTACGAGACTCAAATGGCGGTATGTTTGTATTATCTTCCTGCGTGAAAGATTCCTCAAATGCTAAATTTAAAATTTCAGATTTCGTTTTGCTGTCTTCCGTAGCCAGGCCACACTGATCAGTGAGTGACTGAATGGAAGCCTTCGACCCGCTTACCGATTTTACCAGAAATTCTTCTACGTCCATCGTACTGGAAGTAAATGAAGTCGATTCATTTACTAAGTGGGATGCTAACAACTGCTTATCTGCTCTTTCTAGTAAGAATACCCTCCTTTTCTTGAGCGACTTTTTAACTTTCGTAACCGTAGTCATAATGACAACATCATGATCACAAATCCCTGTCTCAACACTGACACCGTCGATGAGGCTGGTCTGTTCGTGGCTACCAGATCTAAAATATTTCCATTGCGCGCTGGCTGTCGATTCAGCTGCTCAATACAGTTTTCGGATAATGTGTTCAAAAGTAATTCACACGACGGCTTGTCTGTACCACCTGTAATGAATCCATAGACATCCCAGTCTATACTAGGTAGGTTGAAGTCGCCTCCGACTAATATAGCATGATCCGGGTACTTCTGCGATACAGAATGTAGACTCCCTTTCAATGATTCTAGAACTGTCACGGTGGAACCTAGTGGCCGGTAATAACACCCCACAATTAACTTTATTTCCCCTAGCCCTGTTAAACGTGTCCAGGTAACTTCACAATCACACTCTACTTCGACCTCAGTAGACACAATATTTTTGCCAACTGCAATGAAGACACCATCTCCTATGGTGTCTAATCTGTCTTTCCGATACATGTTCCAACCCCCACTAAATATTTCAGAACTTTCTATCTCAGGGTTCAGCCAGGTCTCAGTCCCGAGAATAATTTGCGTGCCACACGCTTCCTGGAGGGCAGTAATTCAGGAACTTTATTCCGAACACTCTGAAAATTTACTGCTAATATCTTGATAGCTGAAGTGTCTTTACACGAGCGCGTCCTGATTTCCCTGCCTGCACGTCGACTGGTGTGTGTTCATCAGGACACCTCGCACTACTGCCTAGCCTAAAAAGAAACCGTGTGGTTGGTTGCAGGTCATCAACTGGCCTCCTCCTAATCAACACACCGCCACCACTGGCACCGTGTCAGAACACAGCTTTCATCAGAAAACAAAACAGACCTCAGCTCTGACCTCCAATGAGGTCTCGCTTGACACCATTGAAGTCATAAATGGTGGTAGTTTGAAGTCGATGGAATTCACACTACTAGGACTTTGGCCTGGAGCTGTCCTTGAAGTAACGGATTTGTAATAGTTCGTTGTGCCACTGTGATGGAAACTGCTGCTCAAATTCTCAAATTGCTATCGTAGATGCAGTGCGATGCGCCAACGCCATACTGCGTACACGATAGTCTTTCCTCTCGATAGTACCCTGTGGAGCCCCGTCTTCTTGCGATCGTATATTCCCATGAGGACAGCTGTTAGCAACCATGTACAGTGGCTACATTCCCGCAGAAGGAAGATCGTCGCTTCGTAGCCCTATTACATGACCTCTCCAAATTTAGTGAGGTGTTGATAACGGCCTCTAGGTCGCCTTAAATGGATTCTTGACTAACATCAACTCACCACGTCCAACTGCAAAGGTAACTAACGCTCACGAAAGTTACAGCGTTCATTTAAACCAAACCTGATTTGCATTCTCATAGTGGTGCTAGCAGCTCCACTCTTACGCGACTGGTGTGAAGTTTGAATATCCATCGTCTTTCACATATAGGAACAGGCCTACCAACTTTCGCACAACTCCTTCTTGGTGTTATGATTTTGTTTGTAAGTTCTAGGTGACAAATATAGCTGGCCAGGGATGGATCTACATTCAACCCTAGGGATGATTGCTTATTCTATTTCTGAAAATGATTTTGCTAACAAGAGTAATACCAAGTTGCACGTTAAGCTGTAGGGTCCACTATTACTCAGTTCAAGTTTGTCGTTTCCACAGGTCATATTCAAGCTGAACGTTGTGACTTTGACTTTATCAACGGGACAAACAAAGAATACATATTTCTTTCAATAAAAAAAAATTTGGCGACATGCTGCTCATTTACAGATTACTCCGTAAAAATAACTATGTATTTATATTCAATAATTCACCTCCTGTACTGGAAGAGTTTTTAAGGAGAAATATTTTTAATTTACGTTTCAAAACACTTCTTATAACTGTCAGACATTTTATTTCAATCACTACATTGTCAAAGAGTTTTCACCCCTTACTTTGCCACGGACAGATTCATTAAATTAGAATGCAAATCATTATTTCCTTCTAGTGCTATACTTGTGAATATCCTTGTTACTCTCAAACTCAGATGGGCTGTTGATAACAAATTTCATAGCAGGGATAGAACAGGGAGAGCGAAAGATTATTTACAACTTGTACGGAAAGGAGACTGCAATTGTAAGAGGAACTGAGACAGGGATGTAGGCTATCCCTGGTGTTATTAAACCTGTACATCGGGAAAGTTCTGGAAGAAACCACGAAGAAAGTAGGACAGCGGATTTAAGTTCAGGAAGGAGAAATAAAAATTTTGAGGTTTGCTGATGACAATGTAATTTTGTCAGGGACAGCAAAGGACGAGGAAGGGCAGTTGAATACGATAGATGGAGAATTGAAACAAGTGACACTGAACGAATTGCATCAGAAAATGAAACACTAAAGGTAATAGATGGGTTCTGCTATTTGGGAAGTAATATAACTGACGATGGCCCAAACAGAGAGGATATAAGATGCACGTTGACTATAGCGCGTGAAGCATTTCTGAGAATGAGAAATTTTTGTTAACATCGAAAAAAGTAAGCTTTGGCAAGGTATATCTGACACTATTTGTCTTAATTGTGCCGTGTACAGATGTGAAACTGGGACGATATGCAGTTAGCTTTATTAGATTCATTCAAAGGCGTGTATATATATTTTACACGTGGAAAGACAACTTCGATTTTGATCAGATGTCAGCGTATATCACCTGGGGAGTAGTAGATATACAGATAACGTAATGGCATAGCTACCAAGACGCCACCTTTGTCTGCTCACAGACAGAAGGTTAGGTGTGGTGCAAACATGTGAAGTAAGCAGGCAACCATGCCACAGAGGTGCTCTTGTGCTTCATAAATGAGCGAGCTTAAAAGCGGTCGAATTGTGGCACACCGAGTGGCGGAATGGTCCTTTCGTAGAATTTCTACACAAGTTGGAAGCGCTACATCAGTTGTGCAACGATGCTGAAATCAGTGGTCGAATGAACATTCTCACACCTGTCAAGGTTGATGTCCAAGCCAAATTCCCGTCGGGGTCAGGGATTTTCTCTGCCTCGTGATGACTGGGTGTTGTGTGCTGTCCGTAGGTTAGTTAGGTTCAAGTAGTTCTAAGTTCTAGGGGACTGATGACCATAGATGTTAAGTCCCATAGTGCTCAGAGCCATTTGAACCATTTGATGTCCAAGCAACACTGTCGCCGGCCGGAGTCGTCGTTCTGAAAGGGCAGCAGCGGCAGATGGTGCAGCTACCACAGTACAGATAAGAGGGCTTGCGAGCGCAGACGTGTCAACACGAACTGTTGCGAATTGGTGTGGGCAGTGGGACTACGGGCAAACACCTCTCTAGCCCGTCTTACACTCGCGCCACAGCATAGACGTGCACGGCTCAGCTTGTGCCGTCAGAGCATCACTTGGCAGAAGGAATGGCGTGCCGTGGTATTCAGAGATGAAAGCAGATTCTTCCTGCACACAAGTGATGTCGTTTGCGCGTACGACGCACGCGTAGTGAGCGCTATCTTGTAGAGTACGTTCGTCCAAGACACACTGGCCCCATCCCTGGCCTATGGTCTGAGGTGTGATCAGCCACAGCTCTCGTTCACCTTACGTGTTTCTAGAGCTGACGGAAACAGAATGTTGACAGACCATTTGTTTGCCCTACTTGCAAGAGGAAGGTGATGTGTGGTTCCAACAGGATAATGCTAGCGCACGTACTACCCTTGAAAGTCAAAGTGCTCTGCAAGACGTGCAGCAACTACACTGGCCAGGACGATCTCTGGACTTGTCTCCAGTGGAGCGCAGGTGGGAATCATGGGCCGAGAAATGAAACCAACAACTCTTATCGAACTACATTAACAGGTCGAGCAATCGTGGGATAACGTATCCCACGACAGTATTCGCCATCTGTACGGTCGATTGGATGCCGGAGCCCGCGCCTGCATTTCCGCCAGTGTCTTTCAGCATAAGTTCATACATGGCACCTCAAAACTGCTTGTGCTATTGATCTTTAAACATAATCATTTCAAAATGCTTTATTATTCCAGTCTCTGATCACAAATGAATTCTTTAGACGATGACCGGTTTCAGTCTGTAATGGCCATCTTCAGATCAAAAATATATAAATATATGCATCTAGAGAGCAGTGTGTCTTTAAACATAAAACAGCAATATATATCACAATATACTGTCAAACACCAGGCAGATGTACAGATAAAATATGGTATAACGTAATCTTTTTTACACCGTGTCCTAAAGTGATACGGCCATAATGGCATCGTCAAAACATATAAATATAATCGGCATAGCATCGTCACATAGAATTAAAATATGGTGTAGAATAGACCACATCGTACACATAGTGGTTATTGCCAACTAGCTACTGAGGTACAGTAGCATCCAGAGACCTGTTTGCCTACACCATCCCCAGATGTCGCTACTGTGGGCTTGCTTATATTTAGTCATCATTTAGGCAAAAACATAATCTGATAAAAGCACATTAGGTAAAATGCATGTAGCAGACTTATTAAAATTGATGATTATCATAGAAACTAATTGTGATACATTAAAAGATGAATGCATTTACCCATGTAAAATTATTAAAAGTAAATATATGAAGAGTATAGGTACAACCCTTTTTTATGGTGAATTTACGGTCAACAATTAATAAAGCGTAATACATTGCCTGTGGCAACCTATAAATTACTTATTAAAGATAAAATGTCTATATGACAGCTGAAAAAGAGACAGATCAATGAACGGCGCCCTCTGTTGGGTCGGCCGCTAGGATCTTATGTATGCGCGCACCGATCGTAAGAACTTAACCAATAGAGGGCTTCACATACATCGTGACATGTCTCCCACAGAAAACTTTTAAACAACGTATAAGCATTCAATAAATAAAATTATATAGTTTGGCTATACATTCCATGTCTCTTTTTCAGCTGTCATATAGACATTTTATCTTTAATAAGTAATTTATAGGTTGCCACAGGCAATGTATTACGCTATATTAATTGTTGACCGTAAATTCACCATAAAAAAAAGTCGTACCTATACTCTTCATATATTTACTTTTAATAATTTTACATGGGTAAATGCATTCATCTTTTAATGTATCACAATTAGTTTCTGTGATAGTCATCAATTTTAATAAGTCTGCTACATGCATTTTACCTAATGTGCTTTTATCAGATTATGTTTTTGCCTAAATGATGACTAAATATAAGCAAGCCCACAGTAGCGACATCTGGGGATGGTGTAGGCAAACAGGTCTCTGGATGCTACTGTACCTCAGTAGCTAGTTGGCAATAATCACTATGTGTACTATGTGGCCTATTCTACACCCTATTTTAAATCTATGTGATGATGCTATGCTGATTATATTTATATGTTTTGACGATGCCATTATGGCCGTATCACTTTAGGACATGGTGTAAGAAGGGTTACGTTATACCATATTTTGTCTGTACATTTGCCCGGTGTATGACAGTATATTGTGATACATGTTGCTGTTTTATGCTCAAAGACACACTGCTCACTAGATGCATATATTTATATATTTTTGATCTGAAGATGGTCATTACAGTCTGAAACCGGTCATCGTCTAAAGAATTCATTTGTGATCAGAGACTGGAATAATAAAGCACTTTACAGTATTGGATCACTGTTTGTACACGCGATTATATCTCAGTTGGTGATAATCATTTCAGGTACTCCATATGCACTCTTACAACAATAAATCTTGAGTGAACTGCAAACCTCTAAAACGGTGTACTATGTTCTTCCGGCAATGTATTATACACAGACGAGCCAAAGAAACTTATACACCTGCCTAATATCGTGTAGGGGACCCGCTAGCGTGCAAAAGTGACGCAACACGTTGTGGCATTGACTCGACTAATGTCTGATGTAGTGCTGAAGGGAACTGACACCATGAATCCTCCAGGGCTGTCCATAAAACGGTAAGAGTACTAGCGGGTGGATATATCTTCTGAACAGCATGTTGCAAGGCATCCCAGATACGCTCAATGTCTGGGGAGATTGGTGGCTAGCGGAAGCGTTTAAACTGAGAAGAGTTTTCATGGAGCCACCATTTAGCAATTCTGGACGTGTGGGGTGTCACGCTGTCCTGCTGGACTTGTCCAAGTCCGTCAGAATGCACGATGGACATGAATGGATGCAGGTGATCAGACAAAATGCTTACGTACGTGTCACCTGTCAGAGTCGTATCTAGACGTACCAGAGGTTCCATATCACTCCAACTGCACATGCGCCACTCCATTACAGACCCTCCAGCAGCTTGAGCAGTCATCTTCTAACATGCAGGGTCCATGAATCCACGAGGTTGTCTCCGTACCCGAACACGTCCATCGGCTCGATATAATTTGAAACGAGGTTCACTCGACCAGGCAACATGTTTCCTGTCATCAACAGTCCAATGTCGGTGTTGATGGGTCCAGGCGAGGCGTAAAGCTTTGTGTCATGGAGCCACCAAGGGTACAAATGTGTGTGTGAAATCTTATGGGACTTAACTGCTAAGGTCATTAGTCCCTAAGCTTACACACTACTTAACCTAAATTATCCTAAAGACAAACACACACACACCCATGCCCGAGGGGGGATTCGAACCCAAGGGTACGTGAGTGGGCCTACGGCTCCGAAAGCCCAAATCTTTCATTGAATCGCTTGGACGCTGACACTTGTTAATGGCCAAACATTGAAATCTGCAGCAATTTTAGGAAGGGTTGCACTTCTCTCACGTTGAACGATTCTCTTCAGTCTTCGTTAGCCCCGTTCTCGCAGGATCATTTTCCGGCCGCAGGGATGTCAGAGAATGGATGTTTTACCGGAATCCTCATATTCACAGTACGCTCATGTTATGGCCGTACCGGAAAATCCTCACTTCATTGCTACCTCGAAGATGCTGTTTTCCATCGCTTGTTCGCCGGCTATAACACCACGTTCAAACTCACTTAAATCTTGATAACCCGCCATTGTAGCAGCAGTAGCCGATCTAACAACTGCTCCAGACACTTGTTGTCTTTTATAGACGTTGCCGACCGCAGTGCCGTATTCTTCCTGTTTACATATCTCTGTATTTGAATACGCCTGCCTATTCCAGTTTCTTTGGCGCTTCAGTGTATTTCTTAATTTCACACAAATCGTTCTATAAATGATTTGAAGTTTTCCTTTCATAACTGTGTTTCTATGTTGCCGGTAAGAAGGCACGCTTTAAAGTGAGCCATCTGCAAAGCCTACAGAGACATCTATTTCTTGTTGTTGTTGTGGTCTTCAGTCCAGAGACTGGTTTGATGCAGCTCTCCATGCTACTCTACCCTGTACAAGCTTCTTCATCTCCCAGTACCTACTGCAACCTACATCCTTCTGAATCTGTTTAGTGTATTCATCTCTTGGTCTCCCCCTACGATTTCTACACTCTGCGCTGCCCTCCAATACTAAATTTGTGATCCCTTGATGCCTCCTACCAACCGATCCCTTCTTCTAGCCAAGTTGTGCCACAAATTTCTCTTCTCCCCAATCCTATTCAATAACTCCACATTAGTTATGTGATCTACCCATCTAATCTTCAGCATCCCTCTGTAGCACCACATTTCGAAAGCTTCTATCCACTTTTCTTCTAAACTATATATCGTCCACGTTTCACTTCTATACATGGCTACACTCCATACATATACTTTCAGAAAAGACTTCCTGACACTCAAATCTATACTCGATGTTAACAAATTTCTCTTCTTCAGAAATGCTTTCCGTGCCATTGCCAGTCTACATTTTATATCCTCTCTACTTCGACCATCATCAGTTACTTTGCTCCCCAAACAGCAAAACTCATTTACTCCTTTAAGCGTCTCATTTCCTAATCTAATACCCTCAGCATCACCCGATTTAATTCGATTACATTCCATTATCCTCGTTTTGCTTTTGTCGATGTTCATCTTATATCCTCCTTTCAAGACACTGCCCATTCCTCTCAGCTGCTCTTCCAGGTACTTTGCTGTCTCTGATGAATTATAATGTCATCAGCGAACCTCAAAGTTTTAATTTCTTCTCCATGGATTTTAATTCCTACTCCGCATTTTTCTTTTGTTTCCTTTACTGCTTGCTCAATATACAGATTGAATTACATCGGGGATAGGCTACAACCCTGTTTCGCTCTCTTCCCAACCATTGCTTCCCTTTCATGCCCCTCGACTCTTATAACGACCATCTGGTTTCTGTACAAATTGTAAACAGCCTTTCGCTCCCTGTATTTTACCCCTGCCACCTTTAGAATTTGAAAGAGAGTATTCCAATCAACATTGTCAAAAGCTTTCTCCAAGTCTACAAATGCTAAAAACGTAGGTTTGCCTTTCCTTAATCTATTATCTAAGATAAGTCCTAGGGTCTATTTCTTATGACGTATTCGAGCCAATCAGAAGACCCGATGAAGGTCTGCTCTGATTGGCAGGTACTCTACATCGACTGTGGTCGAACATCGGCAGATAGAATACCGCTCCTGCAAGATCTCGAAGAAACACGGTGCCAGATGGCGCTAGGTTAGAATGCGGGCCGCGGCCTTTGCGACTACAAAGCCTCCGAGCGCATTTGGCGGCGGCCCGGAGCCATCAGCGGCGGCGGAGGAGACTGTCAGTGGCCGAAACGGGCCTGGGGGGGCGGGGGGGGGGGGACAGGTGCCCGCGGCGGCCGCTGATGACAGGCCGCGGCTCGGTAAACAGCAATCAGCGCCACCTCACACCGGTAATCACGCCGTCTCCAGGGAAACCGCCGCAGCGCTCCGTTATCAGCTCTAAATGGCCGTCCGAGTCGGGCCGCGTGACGTTCCAGGGCTCCCTTGCGGTCGCTCCCGGATTCCATGGAGCCGGACTTTCCACGGCCCTCCGCAGTCGACCCTTAATTGTCAATAAAGCCTAGACGCTTAGCTTGTTGTACACTGAGAGCTGCACGGCTTCCTAACATGGTCATTCGACTTATATACAAGGTGTTTCAAAAGAAATAGAAAATATTAATAGGAGGTGGAACTGCAGACTAATTCTAACGAAACTTTCCCTCTGCAACGGTGTCAGGATGGCCCGGCTGTTTATTTATCCCCGTACAGGTCGCGACGGAGAGGCTGAGTGGTTGGCGGGGCAGCAGGTTCAAAATGGTTCAAATGGCTCTGAGCACTATGGGACTTAACATCTGAGGTCATCAGTCCCCTAGAACTTAGAACAACTGAAACCTAACTAACCTAAGGACATCACACACATCCATGCCCGAGGCAGGATTCGAACCTGCGACCGTAGCGGTCGCGCGGTTCCAGACTGAAGCGCCTAGAACCGCTCGGGCACCGGCGGCCGGTGGGCAGCAGGTACGAAGAGCCAGGTGACGACCATCATGAAATGACAAAAGCAATGAAAAAGGCGTTCAGTACAGTAGCCGAAATGTTTTTTTGCTGCAGTCAATACCCAGAGACGCAGGGTGACCCGAAACGTTGAGGTGTACTTGGCCCAAGGCATCAGCAGACAACCAGCGCATACTGCCATTATGCCTGGCAGATTATAGCGGCGATGAAGTTACGCTGTCAGCAGCTTGGAGACGGTAGTACGACGTCATTCTCTGGCAGGAAGCCAGCAGGCAGCGACAGCAGATTCCGTAGTAAGTCGGTCACACCGTATGGCGCAGATGAGCGTGTCAGTGCAAGAGACAGCCGAGGGCATGCAGGAGAATGAAGAACTCCAGCGTAGGAAGCAGTGACAGAGGTCCAAAGTCTGCACTGGCAGGGGACGTGTGCACAGGGCAGCAGGCGCTCGGCGGCAACTCAGGCCCAAGTGCGAACCATGGACCCGTAGGTAGGCACCTTGAAGTCAGTAGAAGTCATCCAACAGATGGCCCTGCCAGCTGGAAGGCACCATTTCAGCTCCCAACGGCATCACGGTTAGGTGCAGCCTGTAGTCTCACAGATAGTGGAGGAGGCATGTAATAGCAGTAGGTTGCTGACGCACATCAGGTCGACGACTGTCGTGGGGTACATCTCAAAGCTGGTTGAGCACAATCAACGAGTCTACTGCAGTTTGGGGCACTTCTTTCCGCCCCTCTCGGAAGGAGTCCACCGTTTTATATCGTTTAGACACTGGCCATAGCCGGCTCACCCATTGTTCCCTCCTAGGTGACGACCCATCCCCACAAAGTGGTTGTTGCGTCAGACTGACGATATCTCAAATGGTTCAAATGGCTCTGAGCACTATGGGACTTAACATCTGAGGTCATCAATCCCCTATAACTTAGAACTACTTAAACCTAACTAACCTATGGACGTCACACACACCCATGCCCGAGGCAGGATTCGAAACTGCGACCGCAGCGGTCGCGCGGTTCCAGACTGAAGCGCCTAGACGATATCTCACATATTAGTGGCATGTTCCCTTCTTTCGGCCCTTCGTGTTAAGTATAGTCTTCCTGCTTCCTTAAATTTATTATTAGCGGACGATCCGCGGATGGTAGACCTGGTCCTCGGTTTCCTCCGTGAAAGTGGCTCTGATTTCCAGATATAAGGTTCTCCTTTCGTCTTGGAGCAGGGGAGAGTTGTTTGTGACAGGGGCTCCTTTTGCAGTCTTCACCCCATGACCGCCCACCCACCTTTCTCCAGTTTTTAGATTTTGGATCACCTTTTATGCTTATACTGTGTCTGTTTACTGTTCATTCTTTTATAATTTGACTCCTCTGTCTGAATCCTTTCACTTTCAGCAGACTCTTCTTTCTTATGTAACCCCCTTTGGAATCGCAGGACTGATGACCTCACCGTTTGATCCTATACTCTCTCAATCAATCAATCATTCATCAAATCTCGCTGCACACGGTGACTGATAGTACAAGGATATAAAGGGCGGTATTTACAGTTGCTCATCCCATCGCCATTACATTCTTCCTCATATAGGCCAAGGAAGTGACGCAGTGCCAGGTTCAAATATGTGGTAATCCAGGTCAGTGCTACGACAGTTTAGTCCCTGAACTTCGCTGTGTCGAGAATACTGCAGCCCTGGCAACAGAATCGGTGTTGGACGTGTGGTACCTAGTCCTGCTGTGGAACTGGGGTGAAACCTTGCATCACCTTATCTCGGTCTCTCTATAGCTTCTTGCACCAGACTGTAGTGACAGCTTTCCATTTGCATGGTCACTGGTTGCGGACGTCCGCAAAGAGCAGTGCGGAGCACATGTAACATGTGTTCAGTTTTTATTGCTTACAGGAATACAGCAGGTTACAGAGATAAGTATTCATTTCGCGTGTCAGTACTCCAGTTACTAGGGGTTTATATATGTCTACTGTCATTCCTGTTTTGAAAATCTGTTTGTGAAGAATGGAGACAGGGATTCAAGAATGCCTCCCTGTGGAAGTTTGGTGTGGTACGTCAGGCACACATTGTTCACTGGACGTGTTGTCTTATCGTATTTTCTTACACGGTGTTTTTATGTGGACATTCTTCGAAACGAGCTTCCAGCATTACTGGAAGCTGTTCCTTTGGCTGCAGGGACGGGTATGTTATTTCAGCGCGGCGGGGTCGGTGCACGGTTTAGTCATCAGGTCAGCTAAATATCCCGAAAGATCGATCGGAAGAATTTGTGAAGCTCCTTGGCCAACAAGGTCTCCGGATCTTACCCTTTAAAAGTTTAGGCTGCGTGGCTGGAAGGTGGAGTCTAAAAAGAAAAATAAATACAAAGGGACGAATTGATCTTTCGGGGTACGAATAGCCCTGCGACGGTAAAGGAACACAAAGACGGCCTCTGAAGAGCTACATGTGGTGGCGTCAAGAGAGTTTGATAATGCATTGAAACTGGAAGTGAAAATCGGCTGTAGAGTTTTGGCTGCTAGGACTTTTGAGAGGTGAGGCCCGCAAAGAAAAATAAGCACAAGGTTTTGTCAAGAGAATTTGATAATGTATTGACGTTGAAGGTATAATTGTGAAAAATCACATTTGAACTTAATTATCTGTCTTTGCTTAGCAACTTCTTTCAGTATATGTATGGCGTCCATTCTAACTCCTGTATCTCTGTAGCCAACAAAAACTGGACCCATATTATATGAAATGTTTTATTCTAATTAGCATATATTATCACTTCCTAAGCTATTTATTATTACTCTTGAAACAACCCGTAGAACTTTTCTGAAATTCCAAAGTAGCCTGATTTTAAGTACATTTTTGAGCGTGAATAAGCTTTATGAAAAAATGTCTTGGACAGGCCAGATTGTAATTTGACCGAGGAATATTTTATATACTTCCCCAAGTGAATATCTCCCGTCGTAGTGAGGACCGATTTATGATCACAGGGGCTCATAGCATTCATGAACTGTGTGGCGCTTATTCAGAAATATGTACTCATAATTTTTAAATGTGGTATTTTAGTTTCATCTGTGCGTGAAGGTAACTTCTACAAAAATTACAGTTTACTAATCTGTGAACGAATAGGTGTTATGCTCAAACAGGTGTTATGCACTTTGGTCCTTCAGCCATTATCAGACCTACATAATAAGAGGTAACCCCTGATTGACGCTATTGCCGTCTATCGAACCATCGGCTAGCTGAAACGATAGTTACCCACCGTTGCAATTTCAAACCATGTATTTTTCTGAACTGCAATTTCTTGGACTGTATGTAGGGGAATGTTGGCGAGTTGTGGCAGAATGTTAAAATTTACGAATTTCAAATTTTGAAGGGGCAGTTCCTACAGTATCCCTTTCTACTATTAGTAAATCACGCAACGTGTATCCTTGGCAATATTTCCCCATAAATTTATTGAAACTTCCCCTTAGAACAATTATACATGACTGTGCTTAAACTGACACACAATATTTTTTTAGCGCAACGCAATCTGACTTTGAGAAATCCCTACAAAGGAATGGCCCTGACTAACATTAACCTGTACCTTTCACAAATCACTTACCTCACAAAAATCTTCGTTACTCAAGCTACTGCAATACAGCGAGCGCCACTACTACCAGCTAAATAAAATATTCAAACTACAGAAGGCACTAACTACTGATAGGCATAGTTAGCAATTGAAAGATGTTAATAGAGAACAAACAATGTATTTACCTTAATAGTCATAATATATATAGCAGTTCTTGACATCCAGTCTCACCAATTTCACAACTCCGCCATCTCTCTCCCCACATCCACCACTGCTGGCGGCTCACCTCCAACTGCGCAACGCTACGCGCTATTAACATCCAGCTACCCAACACTACAATGGCAGACAACAATGCTAACTAGCCACAGACTGCACACAGCACAGCCAGTGAATTTTCATACAGAGAGCGATACGTGGCGGCGGCGTTACCAATATAAGAACCTAAACAGCCTACTTACATAGCTCCCTTGCTCCCCCCAAAAAATTTTACAAATTGTTTTGGGCAGTGGCCAATAATGAGTTCATAAAATTTTTCAAAATTACAATAACAAAGATATCCAATCACACACTTATTAATACAATGTTGGTCAAAAGCTAAAATTTTCTCACAGTCCATAAAGACAGTCCTGATCATTCATCACAGTAAAACTGCCGTTTCTTTTATCAAAGTCTGAGCAGTAAAAGAAAATGCACACGGAAGTAGTGGATTTCCATGCAGTCTTGAAGAAGTAGTGTTGTCCTTCCAACACAAAGACAGTGCTGACTCTCGACATGCATACAGGTAATGGGCCACAACAGAGTAAACCCACAGCAGAGTCATTCGAAGTTTTGAAGAATATTGGTAGGTAGGTCATCACAGAGCAGACCCACTGTAGTCCTGGTAGAGATTATGGTATTGGGGGGCCACCAGAGATGCAGACCCAGTGCAGTCCTTGTAGAAATAATGGTACTGGTGAGTCAGCAAAGGTGTAGACCCACTGTAGTCCTTGTAGAAATAATGGTATTGGTGGATCATCAAAGGTGAAGACCCACTGTAGTCCTTGTAGAGATGGCCAGCAGCCACCTGTTGCGACTGTGCAGGTGCACAATCACCATCGAAGAGCCTTGCAGAGAAGATAGCAAGTCCATAAACCACCACTTGTACACTCACGAAGTTTTTGGAATTATCCTTAGAACCAGCGATGCTGTTATCCAGTCCCTTGCTGAATTATTAACACACGTGCAAACGCTAACAGTCCCTACTTCTCACATATTGTCCATATACTATGACCAACAGAAATGTGTGCAGTGAAATGGAACTTACAACTTACTTAATTTGATGAACTGCTGTGAATTACAATTTTATAACATAAGAATACAATAACAAAGGTACAAAATACATCATTAAAGAACATAAAAATACAGATAACATTTGTAGTACAGGCTTTACAAAAGAATCGAACTAACATGTACATCAGTTTTACAGGAATTATGACATAAGTAAACACATAAACGATCACAATAACTTTTGAAACATCAACTTTACACATGAGCATTAAAACAAAACAGAATAAATAATGTCTAAGCATATTTACAAGGTAAATAACATATTATTAATGCCAATTATATTTGAGGATAACAGTATTCCTCATCATAGTGAATGTAGCTTAGTATTAGAAGAAGGAAAAATTCTATGAAACTACACAGAGACAGGAAGAAAACAAGTACACAAGGGTACACAAACACATAGTAGGATAACACAAGGAAAGGACAGGTTTTGTTTTATTGTAGTATTTTGTAAACAAAACTTTCTTTGATTCTTGGAGATCTCCCTTCATTCATCATTATTCCCAAAAAGTCCTATCTATACCTCCTTCCTGTATTCAATTCATATTTCTTTCATCATTTCTGAAGTGTCTTGTGTTCTTATTTTGTGGTTGTTCCGTATTTCTATGTCCCTCTTTCCGTACTGGAGCGCGAGTGTCCTCTGAAATATGTAATTCTTGTATTACCTGCGTCAACTGATCTTGTACTTCCCAGATTTCTCTTTCGTACTGTGTATTGATTTGATTTTGATTTTGTTTGAATTTTCTGATTTGTTCATACTCTTCTGTGTCAGTGAAGGCTACGGGTCTTGTGTCATTCAGATCATCATCTACCTTTGTAGATAAGTTAGTGACCTGATCCGAAAGTTCGGCTACTTTCTCCGATAGTGAACACATTTCCTCAGTGTGTTTTTCTGAACCTAGTTTCAGAGTGTCCATTTGTGCTGAAATCGAATCTACTGTGTCCTTTAAGTTTTCCTGAGTTTTTGCAAGTTGCGTAACCGAATCGGTAGATGCAACTGAGTCAATTTTAGCCCACAAGGTCTCATGATTTTCATGAACAATGGTTTGCAGTTCTTTTATGAATGCTTCGTGATTCTGTAATGCATTTTCATGCCGCGAAAAAATAGGTTGAAAATGCTCACAAATTTGTGTTTTTACGTCATTACAGACTTTTTGACCTTTCGATTCAATGTTATGTAACTCAGTAGTTAAATCTTCACGTGTTTGTTCAAGTGTGGTGTCTAACTTTCGAAGATTTTGTTCCATTGTGTCTAACTGTTGCTGTGTTTGTCTCTGGTGTTGTTCCATTGTGTCTAACTTTTGAAGCTTTTGCTGTGTTTGTATCTGATTTTGTTCCTTTGTGTCTAACTTTTGAAGATTTTGTCCCATTTTTCTCTGATTTTGTTCCATTTCTTGTATTAATTGCAATAATAATGTATTAGTGTCTGGAATCTGTTTCTCTATGCTTTTTGGCAGTGCATTTTCACCGGCAGCATTCACATTTTGACAAGCAGAAAATGTGTCTTGACTCATTTGAGAAAACGGTGAGGACCCAAAACCTAAGTCTACAGTATTTGCAATATTGTGTTCTGTCATTTCGGATTCCTGAGGCGAGCTGTTGCAGACCGATCGATCGATAATGCTTCCCTGTTCACTAATTGTTTCACTGCCTACACCATTATTTGACGCCCACCCTATTTCCCTACGCACAGTTACCAAATTACTACTTTGAATATTTGTTAATTCATTACACAGTGGTGCTGATAAGGTGCGCTCGTCGTCACTATTAATTCTCAGTTTACTTTGGAGCCTAGTGTTACGTTTTTCACACGCCATTATCGTCACAATATTTCACACGATAACACAGAAAAACACAATTTGAAGAGCAAAAATAAGAGAACGCATTAACATAGCACTGAAAATAATAAGTAGTTAATTGCAAGCGCAGCTGCGAAATACTTGGTGCAAATCTACATGCATGCCACAACTGTTTTACTGTACAACAATGAAAGACTGCAACTACAAAGGAGATTCTCTCTACAATTACACACTAGCAATAAACAATAGCTACACTAATTACACAAACTACAAGAAAAAATCAGAAGATTCCAGTGGGGTATCCTGGCAGGGTCGCCATATGAAACTTCCCCTTAGAACAATTATACATGACTGTGCTTAAACTGACACACAATATGTTTTTAGTGCAACGCAATCTGACTTTGAGAAATCCCTACAAAGGAATGGCCCTGACTAACATTAACCTGTACCTTTCACAAATCACTTACCTCACAAAAATCTTCGTTACTCAAGCTACTGCAATACAGCGAGCGCCACTACTACCAGCTAAATAAAATATTCAAACTACAGAAGGCACTAACTACTGATAGGCATAGTTAGCAATTGAAAGATGTTAATAGAGAACAAACAATGTATTTACCTTAATAGTCATAATATATATAGCAGTTCTTGACATCCAGTCTCACCAATTTCACAACTCCGCCATCTCTCTCCCCACATCCACCACTGCTGGCGGCTCACCTCCAACTGCGCAACGCTACGCGCTATTAACATCCAGCTACCCAACACTACAATGGCAGACAACAATGCTAACTAGCCACAGACTGCACACAGCACAGCCAGTGAATTTTCATACAGAGAGCGATACGTGGCGGCGGCGTTACCAATATAAGAACCTAAACAGCCTACTTACATAGCTCCCATGCTCCCCCCAAAAAATTTTACAAATTGTTTTGGGCAGTGGCCAATAATGAGTTCATAAAATTTTTCAAAATTACAATAACAAAGATATCCAATCACACACTTATTAATACAATGTTGGTCAAAAGCTAAAATTTTCTCACAGTCCATAAAGACAGTCCTGATCATTCATCACAGTAAAACTGCCGTTTCTTTTATCAAAGTCTGAGCAGTAAAAGAAAATGCACACGGAAGTAGTGGATTTCCATGCAGTCTTGAAGAAGTAGTGTTGTCCTTCCAACACAAAGACAGTGCTGACTCTCGACATGCATACAGGTAATGGGCCACAACAGAGTAAACCCACAGCAGAGTCATTCGAAGTTTTGAAGAATATTGGTAGGTAGGTCATCACAGAGCAGACCCACTGTAGTCCTGGTAGAGATTATGGTATTGGGGGGCCACCAGAGATGCAGACCCAGTGCAGTCCTTGTAGAAATAATGGTACTGGTGAGTCAGCAAAGGTGTAGACCCACTGTAGTCCTTGTAGAAATAATGGTATTGGTGGATCATCAAAGGTGAAGACCCACTGTAGTCCTTGTAGAGATGGCCAGCAGCCACCTGTTGCGACTGTGCAGGTGCACAATCACCATCGAAGAGCCTTGCAGAGAAGATAGCAAGTCCATAAACCACCACTTGTACACTCACGAAGTTTTTGGAATTATCCTTAGAACCAGCGATGCTGTTATCCAGTCCCTTGCTGAATTATTAACACACGTGCAAACACTAACAGTCCCTACTTCTCACATATTGTCCATATACTATGACCAACAGAAATGTGTGCAGTGAAATGGAACTTACAACTTACTTAATTTGATGAACTGCTGTGAATTACAATTTTATAACATAAGAATACAATAACAAAGGTACAAAATACATCATTAAAGAACATAAAAATACAGATAACATTTGTAGTACAGGCTTTACAAAAGAATCGAACTAACATGTACATCAGTTTTACAGGAATTATGACATAAGTAAACACATAAACGATCACAATAACTTTTGAAACATCAACTTTACACATGAGCATTAAAACAAAACAGAATAAATAATGTCTAAGCATATTTACAAGGTAAATAACATATTATTAATGCCAATTATATTTGAGGATAACAGTATTCCTCATCATAGTGAATGTAGCTTAGTATTAGAAGAAGGAAAAATTCTATGAAACTACACAGAGACAGGAAGAAAACAAGTACACAAGGGTACACAAACACATAGTAGGATAACACAAGGAAAGGACAGGTTTTGTTTTATTGTAGTATTTTGTAAACAAAACTTTCTTTGATTCTTGGAGATCTCCCTTCATTCATCATTATTCCCAAAAAGTCCTATCTATACCTCCTTCCTGTATTCAATTCATATTTCTTTCATCATTTCTGAAGTGTCTTGTGTTCTTATTTTGTGGTTGTTCCGTATTTCTATGTCCCTCTTTCCGTACTGGAGCGCGAGTGTCCTCTGAAATATGTAATTCTTGTATTACCTGCGTCAACTGATCTTGTACTTCCCAGATTTCTCTTTCGTACTGTGTATTGATTTGATTTTGATTTTGTTTGAATTTTCTGATTTGTTCATACTCTTCTGTGTCAGTGAAGGCTACGGGTCTTGTGTCATTCAGATCATCATCTACCTTTGTAGATAAGTTAGTGACCTGATCCGAAAGTTCGGCTACTTTCTCCGATAGTGAACACATTTCCTCAGTGTGTTTTTCTGAACCTAGTTTCAGAGTGTCCATTTGTGCTGAAATCGAATCTACTGTGTCCTTTAAGTTTTCCTGAGTTTTTGCAAGTTGCGTAACCGAATCGGTAGATGCAACTGAGTCAATTTTAGCCCACAAGGTCTCATGATTTTCATGAACAATGGTTTGCAGTTCTTTTATGAATGCTTCGTGATTCTGTAATGCATTTTCATGCCGCGAAAAAATAGGTTGAAAATGCTCACAAATTTGTGTTTTTACGTCATTACAGACTTTTTGACCTTTCGATTCAATGTTATGTAACTCAGTAGTTAAATCTTCACGTGTTTGTTCAAGTGTGGTGTCTAACTTTCGAAGATTTTGTTCCATTGTGTCTAACTGTTGCTGTGTTTGTCTCTGGTGTTGTTCCATTGTGTCTAACTTTTGAAGCTTTTGCTGTGTTTGTATCTGATTTTGTTCCTTTGTGTCTAACTTTTGAAGATTTTGTCCCATTTTTCTCTGATTTTGTTCCATTTCTTGTATTAATTGCAATAATAATGTATTAGTGTCTGGAATCTGTTTCTCTATGCTTTTTGGCAGTGCATTTTCACCGGCAGCATTCACATTTTGACAAGCAGAAAATGTGTCTTGACTCATTTGAGAAAACGGTGAGGACCCAAAACCTAAGTCTACAGTATTTGCAATATTGTGTTCTGTCATTTCGGATTCCTGAGGCGAGCTGTTGCAGACCGATCGATCGATAATGCTTCCCTGTTCACTAATTGTTTCACTGCCTACACCATTATTTGACGCCCACCCTATTTCCCTACGCACAGTTACCAAATTACTACTTTGAATATTTGTTAATTCATTACACAGTGGTGCTGATAAGGTGCGCTCGTCGTCACTATTAATTCTCAGTTTACCTTGGAGCCTAGTGTTACGTTTTTCACACGCCATTATCGTCACAATATTTCACACGATAACACAGAAAAACACAATTTGAAGAGCAAAAATAAGAGAACGCATTAACATAGCACTGAAAATAATAAGTAGTTAATTGCAAGCGCAGCTGCGAAATACTTGGTGCAAATCTACATGCATGCCACAACTGTTTTACTGTACAACAATGAAAGACTGCAACTACAAAGGAGATTCTCTCTACAATTACACACTAGCAATAAACAATAGCTACACTAATTACACAAACTACAAGAAAAAATCAGAAGATTCCAGTGGGGTATCCTGGCAGGGTCGCCATATGAAACTTCCCCTTAGAACAATTATACATGACTGTGCTTAAACTGACACACAATATGTTTTTAGTGCAACGCAATCTGACTTTGAGAAATCCCTACAAAGGAATGGCCCTGACTAACATTAACCTGTACCTTTCACAAATCACTTACCTCATAAAAATCTTCGTTACTCAAGCTACTGCAATGCAGAGAGCGCCACTACTGCCAGCTAAATAAAATATTCAAACTACAGAAGGCACTAACTACTGATAGGCATAGTTAGCAATTGAAAGATGTTAATAGAGAACAAACAAAGTATTTACCTTAATAGTCATAATATATATAGCAGTTCTTGACATCCAGTCTTACAAATTTCACAACTCCGCCATCTCTCTCCCCACATCCACCACTGCTGGCGGCTCACCTCCAACTGCGCAACGCTACGCGCTATTAACATCCAGCTGCCCAACACTACAATGGCAGACAACAATGCTAACTAGCCACAGACTGCACACAGCACAGCCAGTGATTTTCATACAGAGAGCGCTACGTGGCGGCGGCGTTACCAATATAAGAACCTAAACAGCCTACTTACATTATTGCCACAGCATCATATGGATTTTCAGAAACAAAAAGATTCTGTCAGAGTAAATTTTTTTAACAACCTTCCCTGACTCTGGGCTGGTTGTCACAGACATTGGGGTTGACTGTCATGGGTTATTTAAATAAGAACAAAAGGAATTATTTATTTTAAAAAAGAATTGTGTTAAGTACATAAAAGTCAAACAATGATATTGATAAGGCATCAATACACATTTAAGACCAATTTAAACACTAAAATAGTTATTTAAGCAAATATTTAAGAAGGTGTCTTACATTAGTCTAGTCACTTTTGAGCACACTATCAATTTTTCTCATGTATAAAAATCTTTTCGTCTTTGGGTATCTAAGTCGTGAACCCACTTCTTATATTACATATCGCCGTTCCATATTCACTTATTTTATTGCTAGAAACAGCTCTTTCTGGGTTTTGCACTGAAGTAACTCCCATTTCGTCCATACCAAAAATTTAGTGAGTTTTAAAATTATGTCTTCCGAGAACTGTTGTCAAGTCATTGAAAAAAAAAAAGATTCCACATTTGCCGTGTTTATGCTAGAAGCTCAGGCTACACTGGTCATCTCTGGTTTTCGTACTGAAAGAGTTCGGTGTCGTAAAAAATAATTTAAAAAATTCAGGGAAGCAGTCATATCTGGCACACTCATCATTCTGTTTGGATTTAGGACATTTAATAGAATTTGACACACAAAGATCAGAAGCTAACATTTTAATTTATTCTGGCGTTAACACAGAAACATCGGTTGCTTGAAGAACGTATTGCTTTAATTCCTTCACGTCATAAAGAAATGTTTTCCATGTGAAAAATAAGTGATGGTGGTGGGAGCCGAATTACATTTTCCTCATTAGTTTCCTGTTGCTGTGTTTTTTTGTGCTTTGCTGGTATAATTCGATAGCTGACTTAATAGCCAACTGCAGCGTTATGAATAATCTCTCCTTATTTACCTTTCTCACTGCGTCAAAGTCTGGAACAACTTTTTCTCGATCAGTCTTTCTTCACAATTTGACAACAACTTCACATTCAAAGCGAAAAACCTATTAAAACAACCGGTTTGTTTAGTTTGTCACGTGTAACTACCACCCCCAAATTTATAAAACAGCCATCCACGAACAGATGATTCAGACAAAAACCGAGCTGGAAAAAGAGATCCTCAACCCAAATTCAATGTTAATACAGAATAAAATTGTGCAACTGTTATAAAATAATTGAGATATAGACTTTGCTGCGTACTCAGCAAATAATTAGAATTAATTATATCAATAAATCAATGCTTACAGCTGCAAAAACACCCAAAATACCAATAAATCCAGCAAACCTTGGTCAGGATAACAAACTGCGAACATCCTTCTCAGAATATTGTGATTGTACTGTTGTTTGAGTTTATATCTCTAGGAGTCATCAGCAATTAAGAATCGAGATTTGCTACAAGAATCCATTTGACTACCTGCCACAGTGTTCTTAATATTTACTGATCTAAATAAATTATTATTGTTATTACATTAAAATATTTTATATATTTTATGATAGATAAACAGTTTCTAGTGTTATTACATTATATTAAACGAATGTACTTACTTTAGTGTTATTTATTATTATCATTGGACATACCCGTGACACGGTAAACGTATTTTGGTTGCGGGGAGGCGGGGGGGGGGGTGGAAAACAGAGAAGTAGCGAACGATAGCCCCCTCCCAGAGCTGAATCCAGGATACACCCCTGTCACTGACTGGGATGTCCAGTCTGGCATGTGTTACCATACCAGCCTCCAGACGGCAGTCTTCATGAACTAACCCAGTACGTGTTTTAGACATGGCAAGAAATACCACAACATGACATTCGGACGCTTTTGCTTCCATGCCACAACGAATCCAATGTTGCATACGTGTCGTGGAGAAGGGGGTGGGGTGGGGGGGAGGCGCTGAGCTATTCAAAGCTCATGCTGATGGTGGATCATGGACATCTGTTCCGAATAGAATGGAAGCTTATTCATTTAATACACGTTACGTGACGAACATCTCACCAAAGTTCTATAAATATAGGATTGCTACCTCATAATGGAAAAGTCTCCATTTCTGTCAGTTTGTGATGCCACCGTTATTTTGTTGGGGAATTAAGTTAGAAATTACATTTTAAAAAACCTTGCCTATAGATTTTGTGTGTGTCCCCAAGACGAGAGTGGGACAGAAATTATATGTCTTCATTCTTTCTGTGTATGAGTAACTTTGGCCCACCCGAATTTTAATGCAACACGTTGAAGGTCGTTCATTAAAAAGTCGCCTTTAAGTTATTCATTTTATGCGAGTTCTGTGTTCATAAACTGATGCAAAGACATTCTGTACCCCAGTTATCGACAGCTATGCACACAACAGTCTTCGGCTGGTAGGGTGCAGGTATGTCTATAGGCACTACTTTGTAGGTATAGTCATGTACAGTGTGCCCTGTTAAGCGCGAGACAAAGCACCAGTCTGCTTCAATTTTCAGCACTCCTACGGACAACTAGTGAGTGTTTCCTGCTTCTCAGCACTGGTCGGAGCTAGGTTAAGTCGCTATCTGTCTGAGTTCAAGTTACGTTATGACAGCCATTCTCATCCCGAAAACTACGAGGATTGCGGTGAGATGATGGGATGCTCGTGCAGCTTGGCATGATAGTTTGTTTGCAAACCCAATCAGATTTATAAATGTACCTTCAGTTACGTCCAAACTTGACTTCCGTTGTTCTAAGTAATTGATCTTGCCCCATACTTGCGGTGCAATGTTGGTATTTCACTTGTTCATCTGTGAGGTTTGTGTACTGGCTTGGCCGGCCAGTGTGGCCAAGCGGTTCTAGGCGCTTCAGTCTGGAACCGCGCGACCGCTACGGTCGCAGGTTCGAATCCTGCCTCTGGAATGGTTGTGTGTGATGTCCTTAGGTTAGTTAGGTTTAAGTAGTTCTAAGTTCTTGGGGACTGATGACCTCAAATGTTAAGTCCCATAGTGCTCAGAGCCATTTGAAACATTTTTTTTTTTGTCCTGACTTCATTACAGACCCACAGATTTAACACTACTATAAGTGTTCTGGTATGTATTCTTCTGTACTGATTTTCGTGTAACTTTGACTTGTAATACTGCGTGGTCCATAACCGAATAAGTGTAAATTTGTTGTCTGTCATTGATTACCAATATTCAAGAATTTCCCTACAACATACATGATTTATTGATTTATTTTCTTCCCCGAGTCATATCTGAAAGTCAGTATAATATCTGAACTGTACACACGTGTTCTTATATTCATACATTAGGCCGTATTTGAACTGAGCACGATCTTTACAATTGATTCTGCCTTCAGCAGAATTATTAGCCAAAATGAAAGTAAACTGCCACTTACAGAAATGTTTCGAACTTTCTGACTACCCGACGTTACATGGGTATGTATTTATACCAATGTTTTATTAGCTTATCTCTCCCTTGACCCTTCCTCTGTCCATCTGCTCCTTCCCCCTCTGACCCACACATCCTCCAACCAATTCTACGTCCGCCTCATCCCTCTGTGTGTCCAATCCTCCCCCATCTCTCTCTGTCCACCTCCTCCTCTCTTTTCTCTGACCATTTCCCCCTCCCCTCCCTCTGTCACCCAAGACCAATCTTACACCTATTAATTCTTACACAAATACAAAACTTTTCCATAACATTCTCGCACCCCTTTCGAACATCTTTGTGGAATCCTTCCACTTCCCCACCATCATCGGCTGCAAGAACAGAAAAAAACTGTCATTGTCCACAGGAATTCGCAGCATTTCCATCCCATTAGAATTTGTTTCTATATTCTTATGTTCTGTGAAGAATGGAAACTTTCCAGCAATCTTCTTTTCGACAAATGAAAATGAGTAGGGCGAAAAAAATAAACTATACACCACGCTCACCTAGCTAGGAAGAAGAAAAGGGGCAACTTCATTATTTTATATTTTCCTCTACGAAGTTTAAATGTCGATGGGTGGCGAACATACCCAGACGAACTAATGGGAGCTGGCTAAGGAAATTATTACTAGTCTATCGTGATAATGAACTGCTTAGACGGAGAACTAATAGAAAATATAAGCTAAAGGTTGAAAGTTGCCTGTTAAATGGTCACTTTCAATTTGTCAATAATTTCCGTTCGGTAATTCTACATCTCATATTTCCTGAAACCTGGCTAAGACTTCACTACGACCACTGCCGATATATGTAGTCAAGTCATATGCCATGAGTGGCTTGGATACGGCGAAGGACAGGTTCAGCTGCCGCACTGGAAAGGTTTTCCCTATTCACTCCCACCGCAGCCACCTTTACTTCGCGAAGTATGACCACTGTCAGTGTAAAATTATCTATTAAATGTAGATTGACTATATTGGTGTGTGTGTGTGTGTTTTGTGTGTGTGTGTGTGTGTGTGTGTCATGTTCGATGAGAGGAGGGAGAGGGTCAAACCCGGTACCGGCATGTAGCCTGCTCTCTCGAACCATGAGGATCGCTGAGCTTAACGTCCGAATCCGACACACGGATCACGATCAACAGTGTTGCATGCCCTCACTTAACGAAACACTGCGAAGAGGCCTGAAACTAAGTATGGGACGTTGACGCAAAGACATTTCATCATGGACCTGACACCCCATCAGTCTTGTCCTTTCCTCTGTAAAAACAGACGGAAGATTGTCAACAGCATGCGGCATAACCGGACGCTTTCCACTAAGGGGTCTGAAGCTAAATACAGGACATTTTGCGCGAAGACGTATGATCAGGGACCTAACACCACCATCCCACCTGTCCTTTCCCCTGTAAAGTGAAAGCACGTGGTGTACCCGGATGCTGAACCATCCAAGTACTGGCCATATCCGACAGTGCTTAACTTCTGTGATCTAACGGGAGAAGACACATCCACTTTGGAACAGGCCGTAACGATATACACCGTTTCCATTCTTTGTCTCTTTGGGATTTGTGGAGGAAGTGTGGTCACCTCTGATGGGTCCGCGCCATTTCAGTCAGTCAGTGAGCTGGTGGATTATAGTACGTGCTAACAGTTCGCTGTGAAGTAGTCTATGATGTTCGTGGAGCCGATTAGGGCTGGAGATTAAATGCTGAATCATTTAATCTCCAGCCCTAACTGCCCCCACGAACACCATAGACGTGTTTGCAGTTGCTACTGAGAGCGTCATATCTGTTTGTGGTTATTCAAGTGGTTCCTCATTGGCAAGGTTTTGCTGTCAAACCATTCGTATAGCATTCCTATCCTATTGCTTAACGTTGACTAATTTCGTGTGGTAAATACTCTCCGAATTTCTTAAGGCGAGCATGTATCCATGCTTGCAATGTTAGAACATTTCCGTGTCTTTGTGATTTCGTTGAGATTGAAACTGATTGCTGAATCGAGTTCTTATCAAGCAGTCCGCAACTATATGCAATGAATTTAAACACTCTACCCAATATTTTAGTTAATTTTATACTCTCCACGGAATCTTCGCGATTTCTTATAGGCTCAACTGTGTGCGTGTTTTTCAGCAGCTTAGTGATACGTGTCCACTGCTAACTTGGTTTTGGAAACAGTTATACAATCTAATTGCATATTCGCCGTTTCTCGTTTCGAAAATCATTTACTTAATGTTTACCTACTTTCTGAGGTGTGCTTTGTCCACCATCATTTCGTGTTCACGTATGGCTAGTTGCCACCTTTATCTACTTAACAGTTGCACTTATCAGAGCTTAATGAAGCGTTTCAGTTCTCTAATGTTTTCCCCTTATTTATATTAAGACAAAGCTCCTTCTGTGCATGTAATTATAACTTTGAACGTAGATCTTAACAACCATCCTGTAAGGAGAAAATTTGTTACCGAAATATTGAGTGTGCATGAGTGTCCATGTTCCATGAACTAAATTACGGCCGGCCGCGGTGGTCTAGCGGTTCTGGCGCTGCAGTCCGGAACCGCGGGACTGCTACGGTCGCAGGTTCAAATCCTGCCTCGGGCATGTGTGTGTGTGATGTCCTTAGGTTAGTTAGGTTTAAGTCGTTCTAAGTTCTAGGGGACTTATGACCTAAGATGTTGAGTCCCATAGTGCTCAGAGCCATTTTTGAACTAAATTACAGAGACGGTCGATGTGTCTAGTGTTATTTAATGGGGTCATGTATTTTCGAATCATTCAAAACCCATCTTACTTAAATTTCCGTAAGATGCGACATAAAGTCGTGCAGAAGGCCAGCTACTGTGACATGAACATGAGGAAACTTACGTCACTGCTGAATAGGTCGCTAGAATGACTGGTCACTTGCTGTTCAAATATTCGTATTTACTTACGCCTTTAGGGCACATTCCATCATCAGAACAACAAAAAGAAGCCTTCATGTTAGGTATCAAGTCGCTTGTGTCAGCCAACAGCATCAGTACTAAACCTAAGTACGCAGCTGTGCCCGAAACGCATCAATAAATTTATTTTCTTTTCAGTTATCAGTCTTCTGACTGGTTTGATGCCGCCTACCACGAATTCCCTCCAGTGACAATCTCTTCATTTCGGAGTAGCACTTGCAACCTACGTTCTCAGTTATTTGCTGGATGTATACCAATCTGTTTTCCTCTACAGTTTTGAAACTCTCAGCTACCTCTAATCCACAGCTGTCTTAATAGTTGTCTTAATAGATGCCTCTCATCCTGTCCCTTCTTCTTGTCAGTGTTTTCCATATTTCCCTTTCCTCGCCGATTCTGCGGAGAATCTCCATTCCTTACCTTATCAGTCCACCTAATTCTCAACATTCTTCTGCAGCACTACATCTCAAATGCTTAGATTCTCTTCTTTTCCGGTTTCCCCATAATCCATGTTTCACTAGTATACACTGCGGTGCTCGAAATACACAATTCCAGAAATTTCTTCCTCGAATTAAGGCCTATGTGTGATACTAATATACTTCTCTCGGTCAGGAATGCCCCTCATGCCAATGATAGTCTCCTTTTTATGTACTCCGTCCATCATGGATTATTTTTCCACCTAGGTAGCCGAATTCTTTGACTTTCTCTGCTTCATGATCAACAATTCTGACATTTAGTTTATTGTGGTTTTCATTCCTGCTACTTCTCATTATTCTCTTTTTTTCCGTTTATTCTCAATCTATATTCTGCATTCATTACACTGTTTATTCCATTCAGCTCATCGTGTAACTCTTCTTCAACTTGTAACCCTTCAACAGGTCTGCCTTCTGAGTTACTTCTTATCACAGTGTCTATTACGGCGGAGAACTTCAAGCATATCTCTTCATTCCTTAGTCGTTCCGTATCCCACTTCTTTGTGCATTGATTCTTTCTGAGTAATCTCTTAAACTTCATCCTACTCTTCATCATTATTATATTGTGATCTGAGTCTATATCCGCTCCTGGGTGAGCCCTACACTCCAATACCTGATTTGGAAATCCCTCCCTGACCAAGATGCAAATTTGGAAATTTGTGGTAAGGACTTATGGAGCCAAACTGCTGAGGTCATCAATCCCTAAGCTTACGCACTCCTTAATTTAACTGAAACTAACTTACGCTAAGGACAACACACACATCCGTGCCCGAGGGAGGACTCGAACCTCCGACGGGGGAACCTCACACCTAGATGTAATTTAATGTAAATCTTCCCGTATCCCCCCGCCTTTTCCAAGTGTGCCTCATTGTCCTGTGAGTTTTGAATGAAGTATTCACTATTAATAGCCGACGTTTATTGGAGAATTCAATTAGTCTTTCTCGTCTCTCATGCCTAGTACCAAGCCCATATTTTCCCGTAACCCTTCTTCCCCTGCAACTGCATTCCAGTCGCCCATGTCTATCAGTTTTTCATCTCTCTCTATGTAGTGAATTACCCGTTCAACATCTTCACGTACTATCACTACCTCTTCGTCTACCGCTTGCAACGTCGTTATGTACCTGAAATACCGTTGTCGGTGTTGGTTTACTACCGATACTGATGAGAAAAACCCGGTCACTCAACTGTTCACGGGGACACACTCTCTGCCCTGTCTTCTATTCATAACGAATCCTGCTCCCATTACATTATTTTCAGCTGCTGTTGATATTACCATGTACTCATACGACCAGAAAACTTGTCTTCTTTCCATTTCACTGCACCGACCCTCATTATACTGAGCCATAGCATTTTCCTTTTCTGATTTTCTAGCTTCCCTCTTTTGTGTCGTCTCGTTTCCACTGTCGAGTCTTGTACTATGGGAAGCACGGAGGGGATGTTGTTTGATGGCTGTTATCCTCTTTCTATTACACAACTGTACACATGTATGACAGGGTTCTTTATTTATCAGAACAGAAAGCTACTTATCTTTACACTAGTCCATGTGTTGTGGTACAAGCTGTTCCATAATAGTCCAAGTTAGCCTCACTGCTGCCGGCCGCGGTGGTCTAGCGGTTCTAGGCGCGCAGTCCGGAACCGCGCGACTGCTACGGTCGCAGGTTCGAATCCTGCCTCGGGCACGGATGTGTGTGTTGTCCCTAGGTTTGTTAGGTTTAAGTAGTTCTAAGTTCTAGGGGACTGATGACCACAGATGTTAAGTACCATAGTGCTCAGAGCCATTTGAACCATTTCTAGCCTCACTGCTGGTGAAGCACACGTTCCGCTATACACACTACTCTGGTCGCTATGTACTGCCTGAGATTGAGACTCACTGAAACTGCGACTGCGAATACTAGTCACTGGGCTGCGACTGCTGACTCGATCTGTCTGCGATTGACTGGGCCGTCCGATCCGTGATCTAAATACTGGCGGTCGAGAGGGCGTTGGCGGCACCTTTCTTACAGGTTTGTCTTTGACCTCTCTCTCCTGATAGGCTCACTTGCTCCGGCGCCTACTGTCGATCTTCTCGCAGCCTCCTTGCCGACCGGAGTGCTGGCGACAGCTTACACGAGCACACCTACCATGTTCATACTTCTGACATTCCATGCCACGACTCGTAGAATGTCATCTTTTTGTTAGTTATTCAATCTTCCGCAAATGATTGTGAAGTGTATAGTCAGAAATTATTCACTAGCTGAGCTCCATAGCACAGCGATGAAGTGTGTTACTATTACACTTAGTTACTTTAGTAGGATCTTAAAAGGGATCTTCCTGTTCATTGATGTTCAGACATTCGCACTATGCCTGCCATTTATCAATTTGCGTGATTTGTGTAACAGTGGACTATTGTCTTCATTCCTTTCATGATTATCGAAGTCCGATAGCATTACAAAATTTATTAGTTGGTTCATGAAAATGATTACAAGAAGACACAGTTTCATCAACCCAGGGCTTAGTGGTTCTACTGGTACTGGTAATTCTACTGCATAAGAGAGTAGCCGAGTTACAAGCTGTCATCAACCCTACGAGAGGTTTAAGGACCACAGTACTTTACTAGGCATGGTCCTATTGAAGACAGTAAGCCATTGCCTTCCTCATATCCTAGAACTGACTTACCCAGGCGACCTACAGTTTAACATGGACTCT
The DNA here is from genome assembly GCF_023864275.1 of Schistocerca cancellata. Classification (NCBI taxonomy): domain Eukaryota; kingdom Metazoa; phylum Arthropoda; class Insecta; order Orthoptera; family Acrididae; genus Schistocerca; species Schistocerca cancellata. The sequence continues at coordinate 430,103,832 of NC_064631.1, read as the reverse complement.
GAACAACGGTAATAGTAGACAAATAAACAATAACAGTAAGAAATGGAAGATGACTAAATATCAATAAAAACTGAAGGTGAATAAATCATTTAGTTTTTATAAAAAAAGATATTCTGCCCATGTGAAAAGCAGCACATTGTGAGATATTGAGGTGCATGGAAGAATCCGCTGTAGAAGAATCTGATGACGATTACGATGTTCGTGATTAGTACCATAAAGAAAATAATGTTGTCATGGTTATCCTTACTGTTTTCCAGCCAAATTTGCCTTTTTCTCTGTTTGATCAGAATGCACGCTTATTTTTTCCTGCTCCAAGAAAGGTCCCAAAAGCGCTCCGAACTAATTCTGGTGCACGACTGGATTTTATCTTGCAAGCTACCTGGACCGGTAGCTTTTCTGTGGGCTTATTTTAGCAAGTCCACACCGTAAATGGCCACGGCACTTCGACCGGTTACTGCTCGCTTCGCTATCACTTTTATCTTAAACTACTGTGCGGCATTTCATCCGACCAACCTTGTGGCTTGTTTAGCAGCACGAAGGCGACAAACAAACACGCGCCCTGCTCGTTATTTCGTACTTCTTTGTGTTATTCGTGTTAAACTTGCAATTACATGGGCGATAGCATCACTCTAGATAAAATAGACTGTTCTCGTTTTATCTCCCTTCGAGGAAAATGAAAGTTTATTTTTCGTAGACTACATTTCCAGACATCACCCTCAATAATGTCGAATATAAAAATAATGGAGCCTAGGTATTTGAAATGATCAACAGGACTTTAACTTCGTAACCAACCCCTGCCCATCATCACTTTAAAAACGCTATAAACAAGCTAGAAAATGCCTGACGATACGTGGCATTCTGTTTGTTAATGGAAAATGTCTACTAAGTTTCCAACTTTGCAATGCTTTCGTTATCTGATTCGAGCAGTGAAAAAAGTTGCTTGTCAGAGCAAGAAAGTAAGTCAATAACACTAAGCATTTTTTAATTGTTGTTTATTTGCTTATTCATTTTTTTGCGTCTATAGTTGTCAATCTGGTCTCATGTGACCGGCCATGAATTCTTCTGCTGACCCAACTTCTTCTTCTCAGCGTAGCACTTTTCACCTACGTCTTCAATTAGCTGTTGGATGTATTCCTATCTCTGTCTTTCTCTCCATATTCCTGTCATTGTGTCCGTTCTTATTATCCGTGTTTTTCGTATGTTGCTTTCTTCGCCGATTCTGAGGGAGACATACTCATACCTTATCTTATCGGTCCACTTTATACATCTTATACTTCTTTATGCAACTTCCGTCCATTTTATACTTCTTTAGCATCACATCTCAAATGCTCCGATTCTCTTCCGTTCCTGCTTTCCCACTATTCATAATTCCCTGTCATACAATACTGTGCTCCAACTGCAAGTTTTCAGAAATTTCTTCCTCATATTAAGGCCTATGTCTGATACTAGTAGTCTTATCTTGGCCAGGAATACCCATTTTGCCTTTGCTAATCTGCTTTTTACGTCCTCCGTGCTCCGTCGGTCATGGGTTATTTTGCTGCCTAGGTAGAGAATTCCTTAACTTCGTCTGTTTCATGATCGCCAATTCTAATGATAAGTTTCTTGCTGTTATCATTTCTGTTGATTATAATTAATTTCGTGTCTCTATCCATACTCTGTATTCATTAGACAGTTCATTCCATGTAAGACGTCTTGAAATTCCTCTTCACCTTCACTGAGGATAGCAATGTCATTACCGAATCCTATCATTGGTATCCTTTCATCTGGAATTTTAACCCCATTCATGAATCTTACTTTTGTATCCGTCATTGCTTCTTCGATCCATAAATTGGACAGTATGGGGTGAAAGACTACGTCCCTCTCTTACATCCTTTTTAATCCGAGCTTATCGTTCCTTGTCTTCGAGTTTTATTGTTCTCTCTCGGTTCTTGTACAATATTGTATATCACCCGTCATTCCCTATAACTAACCCCAATTGGCTCCCAATTTCGATCACCTTGCACCATTTCGTTATGTCAACACTTTTTCCAGATTGAGAGATCCTTTGAAAGATTCTTGATTTTTCTTCAGTCTTGCTTCCATGATCAATCGCAGCATCGAAACTGTGCTCTGGTGCCTCTTCCTAAAGCCGAACCGATTCTCATCTAACAGACACACAATTTTCTTTTCCATTCTTTTGTATATTATTCTCGCCAGCAACTTGGATGCATGAGCTGTTAAGCTGATTGTGCGATAATTCTGAAACTTGTCGGCTCTTGTTGTCATCGGAATTGTGTGGATGATGATCTTCCGAATGCGTGACTGTCCTTTCTGCCTTATTTTATTTTAATTCTTCCAAAGCTCTTTTAAATTCTCTCTCTAATACTGAATCTTTCCTATCTTCTATATCGACTCCAATTTCATGACGTTATCAGACAAGACATCCCCCTCATAGAGGCCTTCAGCGAACTCTTTCCTACTATCCTCTGTGTCTTCTGTGTATAACAGTGGAACTGCTACTGAGCTCGTAATCCTGCCACCCTAGCTTGTAATTTCACTGAAGATTGTTTTGACTTTTCAATATACTCAGAAAGTCCTTCCAACGAACATTACTTTTCCTATTTCTTCAAATTTTTCATGACGCCATTTCGCCTGCACTTTCTATTTTTTTTTAATTCCTTAGCGATTTACATTGCTGCATACCCGTCTCACAATGAACTATTTTGTACTTCTTTCTTTCGTTGATCAGTTGAAGTATTTGATCTGTTACCCCAAGTTTTTTCACAGCTAAATTCCTAATACCTAGATATGATTCTCCGACATCTGTGATCGCTCTTTTTAGAGGTATCCACTCTTCGTCAACTGAACTGCCTACTGAGGTATTCCTTAAGGCAGAATCCACATCCTTAGCGAACTTCAGTCGCGTTTTATCCTTGCTTACTACTTCAGCGTCCCACTTCCTTCCTCACTGATTCTTCCGTGAAATTCTATTAAAGGTTAGTCTAGTCTTCATTGTTACGAAATTGCAATCTGGGTTTATATCTGCTTCTCGGTACGCCTTAACAATCTAATATCTGATTTCTGAATCTGCCTGACTGTGATGTAATCCAACTATAATTTTCACATGTCTCCCCGCCTTCTCCAAGTCTTCTTGTGATTCTTGAACGGATTATTAGCGATTACTAGCTCAAATTCGTTGCAGAACTCAGTTAGTCTTTCTCCTCTCATTCATACTAATAAGCCCATTTTGTCCCATAACACTTTCTTCTACTCCTCATAATACTTTCTTCCACTCCTTCGCCGACAACTGCATTCCAGTTCCCCATGATTTTTATATTTTCATCTCCCTTTGTGTCCTGACTCAGCAATTCAAATCCTCATATACTTTCTCTGTCTTTTAATCTTGTGCTTACGACTTCGTCATGTATACCTGACCTGTATATGTCTCGATTCTAATGGGGACAACGTTATCACTAAACTGTTCACAGTAACTCACTCTCTGCCCTACCTTCCTATTCACAGCGATCCATACTCCCGTTATACCACTTTGTATTGCTGTTGATATTATCCTGCAGTTGTTAGAAAAGAAATCCCTGTCTTCTTTCCAATTCAATTCCCCGCCCGACTATATGTATACTGAGCCATAGCACTTTCCTTTTCTGATTTTCTGGCTTCCCTGTCACTTTCAGACTTCTGACAGTCCACGCCTCGAATTAATGTTACGCTTTTTTATGTATTACATCTTTTTATCCTGGTCACCTCTCCCTTGGGAGTCTCCCTCTGGAGATCCAAATGGAGAACTAATACGGAATCTTTTTCCAATGGACAGAGCATCAACACATTTTTATAACTGCAGACCACATATGCTTTAGATACACCTTATTTGCCTTTAATACAGTGGTTTCCATTGCCTGCATCTTCATGCCGCTGATCATTGCCGTTCGTCCACATTTTAGGGGTGGTTTCCCAAATGGAGGGCAAGAAACTGTTCTGAACCTCTTTCCGCTCCTTCGCCATCTTTGACAAGACATTGATATAACGAGAGTAGAAGGGGTAATCGCTAAAGAAAAGAAAAAGAAATAACTTTATTACAGTATCACAGTCCAGTTAAAAATACTTAACACGAAAAATCGTCGCTAAACGGTCCATTTAAACACGGTAATGTATTACGAAGCAAATACCGTCGGCACTGGCGGAATGTTACGTGATACCACGTACTTATACATTTGTGGCTATAACAGCACCATCTGTCACAAAGCGAAAAAGGTGGTCCAACTAAAACATTCATATTTATTTACGTACTACACGAATATGTAATAAAACTGGGGGTTCCTATTTAAAAAAAAAACGCAGTTGATAACCGTTTGACCTATGGCAGCGCCATCTAGCAGGCCAACCATAGCGCCATCTCGTTTCCCCCTTCTAGCTAGACGAGTTTCGTTCTTTGTAGTTTTTTCGTTTGAAGCTTATTTCGTGAGATATTTGGCCCGGTCACTATCAATGGACCACCATGTATAATACGAATGACGGATGACAGAGGGCCAAAGAAGACTGACGTACCACTCTCAAGACGAAATAGAAGAGGAAGGTTACGTGGGTGAATGCGATAAAGGCTATAAAAGTAGGGTAACAGAAGACAAGAAAACTTGGGGAGACAGATACCGTTGATGACAGATATGTAAGATGCGCCGACAGCTATAGGAAATCCATAGGAAGTGAGTGGCTTTGAACCAGCGCCACCAAATTAAGCATTTACTTAACACTTACAAGGTTAGTTCTTACATGTGCCTCGGAAATCTGATCATTAACACCAAAGGATATTCGAATGCTGGATGTTCCTGAGAGAAAGATATTTCTGAGAGAAGGGTAATATAATGCATCGATCAGACTGGACCAGACATCAAATCGATAGATGGTGTCATGAGCCCACAGAAAAGGGGCTGTAGAGGAGGAGACACTCGAGTGGAGAATTTTTGAAAAAGGTAAGTTTTCAAATGAACTGCAGAGCCGCAAAACAAAAAAAAATTATTTTCGTGACACCAAGCACAGTAAGCAACGAAACTTCCTGACAGATTGAAACTGTTTGTCGGATCGAGACACGATCTCCGGACCTTTGCTTTTGCGGACAAACGCTCTCTCACTGATCTGCCCAAACATAACACACATCTTCATTGCTGTACTTCCGCCATAACCTCGTACCCTGTAAACTTCACAGTACTTCTCCTGCGAAAGTTGCGGAACTAGCACTCATTGGAGAAATGATATTTCGAAGATATGGCTAAGTCACAACCTGAGGGATGTTTTCGGAGTGAATTTTTACTCTACAGGGGATTGTGCGCTGTGTAAGTAGGCTATTTAGGTTTTCTTATTGGTAACGCCACGTAGCGCTCTGTATGAAAATCACTGGCTGTGCTGTGTGCAGTCTGTGGCTGGTTGGCATTGTTGTAATACTCGCGATTGTAGCGTTGGGCAGTTGGCTGTTAACAGCGCGTAGCGTTGCGCAGTTGGAGGTGAGCCGCCAGCAGTGGTGGATATGGGGAGAGAGATGGCGGAAATTTGAGAGCCGATGATCTGGACGTGTGTCCATCAGAGACAATACATTTGTAAGACTGGATGTCATGAACGGCTATATATCTTATGACTTTTGAACACTATTAAGGTAAATACATTGTTTGTTCTCTATCAAAATCTTTCATTTGCTAACTATGCCTATCAGTAGTTAGTGCCTTCAGTAGTTTGAATATTTTATTTAGCTGGCAGTAGTGGCGCTCGCTGTATTGCAGTAGTTTGAGTAACGAAGATTTTTGTGAGGTAAGTGATTTGTGAAAGGTATAGTTTAATGTTAGTCAGGGCCATTCTTTTGTAGGGATTATTGAAAGTCAGATTCCGTTGCGCTAAAAATATTGTGTGTCAGTTTAAGCACAGTCATATATAATTTTTCTAAGGGGACGTTGTAGCTGATGTGAAAAGTTTCATGCATAGGTATATGACACCCAATGTAGATTGACTCTCCAATAAGATATGTCCTAGGACCTAACACACATTAATGTAATTCCTCATACGAGCAAAATATTCAGCTCTTTACTACAAAATCCGAAAATAACTAGACAAACGTAAAACAGATTAGATAGGTAACATGTAGCACGAAGTACACACGCTACCATATCTTCAAAAAAACATAGAAATGAATAAGGAAATAACAGTATTCCTTTCAAAGTGCCTCACAAGATTATCTGTAGACCCTGGTGTACTAACTCATTAACTCTAAGGCTGTTGACACCAAAGAATGTGAAAATGCTACGCAAATTGATAACACTGTCAAAAATGAAGTCTTGGGGAATAAAGATAAACCTAACTAGCAAAGCCATGCAATATTCATCAGACTGTTAAACAAAAAAAATTCCTGAGAGGGGAAAGCAAATATGTGTGTGTGTCCTACTTCAAAATTCTGAGTACACTTAAGAAGGTCTTCAGAAAATTTCCCTGACTAAAATTCCTCCTTATAATGAGTAAAAACTGACCCATGAAACTCTTTATTGAACATTATCTGAATTTGCTTTAAGAACAAGTTAACAAAGGGACCACTTACTTTGCGCAACAGTTAAACTGTGGGCTTGAAAAAACCGTTAAATATATCTTAACGATGCGTTTTCCTGTCAATGCATGATATAGCCTAGTTCACCTTTGATTCGTATGTGCTTTATAGAGAAATCGCATTCTGACCCACCTGAATTAAGATTGGATAATACTCAGAACAGAGCACTTTGAGTCCTGTCACTCTTTATGGCCCAGTAAAGACGTGAATTCCGTGCACTGAAATAATACGCTTCGCTGCGTTAAGCAATGCGTTGCCTTGTGGCTCGGAACTCGTAACAAGAGAATTCTGGAAGTAAATATCGTTGGAAGTTTGCACATACAGGCCCAAGCTAGCCCAGCTAGCCAACCAACCCTTCAGTCTGCGAACACCGAGTTGGCACTGTCCGTGACCAAGACCTTGTGCTCCCATTCGAATGTCGATCGCATTGCTGATCTCCCATTGGGCGGGACATGCTCGCCAAAGAGAATAAATGAATAAATCAAGCTAATCACCATGTCTGAGCAAGGACTACTTTCATCTGACACATTGACTAATGGACGTAGGCTATGATAGAGAAAATGCTTGCGATTTAGCAAACGCGAAAAAAAGTAAAAGGTGCAATTTGACATTCTTGAGAAGAAACTCTGAAATCGTTGTTCTCTCGAGCAAGCATCGTTCACCCAGGAACTCCGACAGTGGACACATTGAAATCTACCACGGGCAGCGGCTGCTACCCAAGTTCACCACAAGGGCTTCCATAGGTCTCTGTCGGCGGTCCGTTGGTTTCACTTTCCACTGTAAGTCCTTTACCGAAAGCCTAAAGCCTTAAGCCTTGACCAGTCATCACTAATCGTGCTTAGCTCGACAGTCATTTGTCTTTCTGGGCTTCTGCTAACGTGACATTTTTGACAAAGACGAAAGCCATAGTATGCACGAGAAATGAGAGACTAGTTGCGACGAGTGGAAAGCTGTCCGTCGGTCTCGGCTAGGGCATGCCAAATATATACGCGACTTGTGTCACAACAGAAAATAACACTAAAGTGTCAAAAATAAATCGAATCTCACACTGTTACTCAGCAGGAAACTTTCGCAAGATAAAAAGTTTGCACTAAAGTGCTTTCCTCCAATAAATCGTAGCTACTGTTAACAACAAGGTCATACAAAATTAATCCCATTCCTTATTTCCAACTACAAATAAATGAAAACTGTTAAAGACAGAGTGAAAATAATTAACATTAAACTGAGGAGACAGAAACAATTTTTCGTCTTAAAAGAATTTCGTGTTAAACTATGCATGTGGGAAGGAAACTGTATTCCATTGCACCAAATTTTATAACAGTACAGTAACTCGATTACCTGCTGAAATTTACTCTTCTACGTAAACACTCTAAGCTGCCTATATGCGGTATATTATTGTGTTTTGGGACAAAAACTTTTATTGTTTCGACGTTGTCTTTTTCAGCAACAAATTTCCGTCAAATTATTCGATTTCGGATGAGCACCTGAATAGCCTTTCAGCACGTTACCCCCTGCATTTGTAATACGCATAGCAATTGTAATGGTTACTTCATTGTCGGAGCCTCGCGGGGAGCCGTGCGGTCTAGGGCGCCTTGCCACGGTTCGAGCGGTTCCGCCCGTTGGAGGTTCGAGTCCTCCCTTGGGCATGGGTGTGTGTGTTGTCTTTATCGTAAGTTAGTTCAAGTCAGGTTAAGAAGTGTGTAAGCCTAAGGACCGATGACCTCAGCAGTTTGGTCCCAAAGAACTTACCACAAATTTCAAAATTTTTCATTGTCGGATTTCTCGGCTATGAGTTTTGAACCCTGAACGTTTCCCAGAATATCTTCACCTATGATAACTGGCGCTACGGTATCATCATTATCTACTGCAAAAATATTAGTCAGTGACACTGAAGGACGGCCTAAAACAGTAGAAAATTCCCAAACATTTCACTAATATTTGTATGTGACAGTGACTTAAATATAACTAGAAGGAGATGTATTTCAAGCTTATTCAGTATCTTACAACAAATAGTTTCCTGACCAGTGTGAAAGATGGAGTCATTTTGCTTACTAATCCATTATTTGAAAACCATAGGATTCTTAACCCTCCCCCTCCGCTGCCTACAAAAATGTCAGAACAGAGTCAAACAGTGAGAAAGGTTGTGTGGAGTCATTGTCTTATGATGAGAGGATGCTGATAACATTGGATTAAACAACAAATGTCTGCTTTAATTACTTATTTAACTGCTGTTTATATGTATCTGGGCTTTGGAGCATTTTGTGTATGGAGACTGACTAGGGGTGATACTGAACATTCTAAGCTGCGAGTTGAGACTTCTTGTGCTTCTGTGATCATTAAGGATTTCATATTGTGAAGTGATCACTTAAATTTAAATTAACGATTACAATGAATTTTGAATATTTTTTGTGAGATATTTCATGTTTTTGAGCTTTGAGATTCTGTTGGATTCTGAAGAGAGATTTTGACCAGTTCATCCTTTTTCTTGCAACGGTGGTGCCCTTTTAGGAAGTTGTGGGAAGGATTATTGGAATAATTTTACCTTTTGGTCTAGAAATATACTTGTGTTAATTTGAGTGATACCTTGTTGTAGTCGTTCATTCTTTTGTGCTGCGATTATTCGTTGCAGGATGGAGGAACCTAACATAAGTCAAAGGGAGACGTGAAGCACTAGTTTCGGGAGAAGTCAGGCTAGGAATGACAAGAGAGTCTAAGGTGATGGATCAGTGTGATCCTGTTGTTCTGTCTATTGCTAATACTCTTGGCGATGGTGTCAGATGATGATTCAGTTATTATGCCAGTTATTCAAGGGGAAATTTTGAGGCTAGTAGTGCTGATTCTGTATCTCCAGCAGTTAGCGATGTGGGTATTAGTGAAGCTGTATGTGAGACAGGAGTAGGTCGTCCATTTGAGTCCACTAGCAGTTGTGTTGTTACACAATTCAGCGAGTTGTGTTGTATGTAATATTCAAGCTGAGCAACGATATGTCCCGTTATATTCCGTCACTACAACGTGCAACAATCTTTAAATGAGTAAACAGAACTGCGATCCATCAATAAAGAGAACTTCACTGGAGACTCCTTTAATTTCGTTGTTATAGTCACTAATAGCACTTCATGAAGCCAATGCAAGGGAATTTAGGTGACAATCTAACAGAAGTAACACCAGAGAACAAAATGAGGCTTAGAGGAGAGTTAGAGGCTAGTAATAGGGAATTGGGTAAGGAATTGGGAGAGAGAATAGAGACCAGTGTAATGGAACAAAATGAGAGTTGGGATAAGTTGTGGTAACAGATACAAATAAGTCAAGGCAACAAGCTAACATCAGTGCAAAACAGGGGCTGACACAAAATTTACTACAGAAATTTAAATTCAATGGGAAAGATGTGTGAAGGAAATTTGATGTACTGACCAACAAGTTAAGAGAAGAGTCGCTTTTTCATGTTTATGGGCTGTCTGTGTTGAAAATGGAATGGCTATCGTAGAGCAGATGAGGTTAAATTAGAGAAGGTAGTGAATGAATAGCATAAGGAAATACAAGATGACTTTCAGATTTTGGAGGATAAATTTGAAAAGAAATAAGACAATTTTTTCAGAGAAGTTGGAGGCTACCCAAGTCAAGAAGTTATTACCCATATTCAAGAACAAATTTCAAATCACAATATATTGTTTTGAATGTTAGTTCCAAGAAGTAAGCGGCAGGTAATACGGAACGGACGTGGTAAGAGTGATAATCAGTTTTATTATCCTAATCGAAGCCTGCAGAGGAGTCAAAATTATGATCAGGGAGACATGGAATTGCATGATATGTACGACAATGACAGGCGAAGGCAACGTGAGAAATTCCCAGGTTGCGTTGAAAACAAGGATTTTAAGACAGTCAAGAAAGGTTGAAATAGTAGACAGTTAGATCATAGTCGAGGTGGTAGAAGGAACGATAGCCATAGTCATTGGGATGATACAGATTCAGAACTACGCCTCGTGGAGATATGGATGGTTCTGAAATAACGTACTGGCAAACACAATTCCTGGCAGTTTTTTTCAGCAGGTGATTGGGATGCAAATATGATAAACAAAAGCTGTGAACAATTGGATACGCTAGATTTTGAAACCGTGAGCAAGCTTATGCCATGTGAAAGACAGGAAAGTATAAAGTCCTCGGTAAGTTCAGTGCTACAAATAAATGTTAATAGAATTACCTTGTCTTCCAGATACGCGTAGCCAGGTATCTGTTGAGGGAGACACCATTGCGGAGATGTGAAGGTATAGGTTCATCACCTTCTCTTCCTTTACATTGGTGTAAGGTGAAAGGTAAATGTACAGGAAAAAATGTTTTGGTGAAGAGACAAGGGGCACTGAATTTCTTTGTCAAGACTGTAAGTTTTCTGTGAATTCTGTAATTATGCTGAGATCACGTGATGGTGAATTTTTAGGAGAGGATTTTTTGTTGATGCACCCGGCAGTTATGAAGTTCGGTTGAGATTAAGTAAGTCTGAAGTGTAAGGGATAAGGTTTCAAGCCATTGTTTTAAGTTTCTCACCAGATCTGTGTTGTCTTTATGGTCGAAACCTATTGTGAGTGAGGGTGATGCTTGTGCGGTTCTTACTGATCGCCAATGAGATGTTTGTATTTTGCAAAAAAATGAGTCATGTTGACTGTTTTAAGGCGGCAGATGAAGTAGTGAAACGAAATTTATTTAGTCTATTGATACATTATTTTTCAGTGTTTTCAGAGTATCCCAGAACATTCAAAGGTACTTCATATCAGTAAAATGTTAAGGAGCACAGAAATCTTTTGCCAAGCCATACCCTATACCACTGAATATTGTGAAAATAGAGCTTAGGATGAGATTGAGAAAAATGTTACAGAAAAGTGCCAGCAAGCCTGTTTTAAATCTCTACAATGATTTGTTACCGCTAGCTACAAAGAAATGAGAAGGTACTGTGTTAGGATGTGTTGGATATAAGACAGGTAGACACAACTATTGCACCAGCGCTGATAGACGGTTGATATCAGATAAACATTTGACAAATACTTTTATTTTATGGATTTTGTTACCAGTTTTCCAAGTTGTCTATTGATTTGAATGATAGTTCAGTTGCATTTATTAGAAGCTTCAACAGTATTCTTCTAGTTTATGTGAAGAAACAGTGCGACATCATACGTTGATGAAATGTTAATTGCTGAAAAGAACGGGTTCAAAATGGCTCTGAGCACTAAGGGACTTAACATCTGTGGTCATCAGTCCCCTAGAACTTAGAACTACTTAAACGTAACTAACCTAAGGACATCACACACATCCATGCCCGAAGCAGGATTCGAACCTGCGATCGTAGCGCTCGAAAAGAACGGGTAAAAGCATAACAATGTTTTGGACAGATTATCGAGAACATTTAAAGAGCGTGATTTTAGAGTTTGACAGAAATCACGTGAATTTTCTTGGACATGTCATGACTCTGTCACAGATTCTTCCCTTTCCAGAGGCAACTTACATCCCCATTTAAGTAGAGAATTTTGTCTTGACACAGACAGTTCTAACACTGGTCCTGCTGCAGAGCACTTCCCAGAACTGGAAATAGATGTAGTCATAAATTTTGTGAGCTGGGTGTGAAACAATCTTTTTGTCTATGAGCTGGAAGCTCTAGCTGTTGTTGCAGCTTTGTGTAGTTTAGTAGTTATTTGTTTGGTTTGGTCAGAAGACGCCGCGCGGGGTAGCCGTGTGATCTAGGGCGACTTGTCAGGGTCCGCGTGGATCTCGCCGTCGGAAGTTCGAGTCATCCCTCGAGCATGGGTGCGTGTGTCGTCCTTATATTAAGTTAGTTTAACTTAAATTAAGTAGTGTGTAAGCTTAGGGTCCGATGACCTCAGCAGTTTGGTCCCATACGACCTTACCGCAAATTTCCAGTTTTCCAATTTGATCAGGAGACTACGGTCTATATAAAGATTTTTACGAGTGCGAAGCTGATTCATGATCATTCAGCCAGGTGGGCATTGCAAATGGCTCTGAGCACTATGGGACTCAACATCTGAGGTCTTCAGTCCCCTAGAACTGAAAACTAATTAAACCTAACTAACCTAAGGACATCACACACACACTGCCCGAGGCAGTATTCGATCCTGCGACCGTAGCGGTCGGCGGTTCCAGACTGTAGCACCTAGAATCGCTCGGCCACCCCAGCCGGCAGAGATTCAATGAACAGAGGATGGATTGATTGGTTTTTACAATGTTTAGGCGTTTTTCTTTTTCTGCTAATTCGGTTCCTGCACCGAGGCTTGGTGGAAAATGGTCGAGATTCTATGGCTGCTTCGTCTTCAGGTCTTCCCTTGGTGGAGAAATTCACGTCGTTCCCTATTGGGTGAGACTTGTGGTCTGCAAATTGGGATGGGATGAGAGCCAGTGGTAGTTTCCAATTGTACCAACAGTGGAACTACATATCATCGAATGTATCGCGCGCCACGATTGTGAACTTATTCGTCCTGAGTTAGCCGTCTGACGTTTGACGGTTCCAGTATGTCCCGCTGTGCCTGTGAGTCAAACTGGTTTGGCCAGAACAGTGAACGGGTGTACCTCACACTGAAAACCACCAATATTTCAGGGCTCTGATATGGAAGTTTCCCACGTTCTAACAATTAGGACGCCTAACCATGTTGTTTGCAAATTTTCATGAACACGTCAGAACATTACAGCTGCTGCAGCACGCCGCTCCTCGGTCATAGTGTGCCGTTTTCTGCTGCTGCCTGAATCCAGGTGAAAGGTTAAAATATTGCTGCACATGCGTACGGTTCTTAAATGATATTCCCAACTTTCTGTTTTCCATGAACCATAGTTTGTGGTGTGCTTGATCGTAGTTGATTCCATTTGAACAGAATTGGCCCTCACAGTGGATTCATGTAAACAAATTCAGATTGTGTTGTTTTCCATCCAAGCACCATCTCTTTTCTGATTTGTGTTAGTCTTTGTTTTTTGTATGATTTATCAGTTCGTTGTAATTATAAAAGAATGAATAAAAACGTGTCATTATCTTTGTAGGCTTAAATACGCCACTGTTCTCATTCATACTCCCTCAACTATTCAACATTTTCATTTTTTATGATAAGACATGGGTATACCAGTAATTCAAAGTTCAGTCCTATTAAATTAGTTAATATTATTATTAATTTGAGTTCTGAAAGTGACCACAGACATAGGCAACAAAAGTGCCATGACTAAATTCACTAATTTCATAAATAAAAAATTAAGAATGCAGCTCACGATTTGAAAGTTATTGATAAGATAATACTCTTCTTTATGTAAAGACAATAACATTTAACATCATTCGGAGATGTATTTATGATTAAAGCAAGAGACGACTTGCAAGTTTTGGAGAATGTTAAGAAGGCTGCTGAGAGACATCAAGGAAATGACGGATGTAGTAGGATACCAGCAACGTCATTCATGATCATTCATGGTGGGACAAAAAGTACTGATAGCTGCACAAAGTACCCAGTAAAATTTTATTGTTGATCCATGAGTCTTTCTGTTTATAGTGAGTAGTGTTGCACATCCAAATAAACTTGAGGTAGAGAGCGTCTGAAGCAGGAGAACCGGCGTTTACCATAATAGTAAAAAAAACTGCATACGGATTAAAAATATGGTAGGTGATGTCTCAGATTAAATGAAGTACCTACCACGGTGTTGTGATTATAATTATGTTGTATATTTTCTGATGAATGAGGTTTTGTAAATGCTCTGTAAAAAATATACCCTTTGAAAGCAACCAAAGTGTAAAATATTGTGTAATATGGAGAAGAAGTAGCTGGCTGAAAAAAGTAATAAGACCCCATGAAAGGTTTTGGGATTCAGAGGAAATCTATGATGAGAGGAGTACGGTATGATGCATTGGTACTATAAAGTATATGTCAATAGAGGAAAAGTTATAATTAATATTTGTCTTTCAAGATTACTGAATTTCATATTCATGTAAATTTGTTATGTATCCTTCTGATTTGTATTAATATACGTTTGTTACAACTGAGTGATGTAGTGCATTCAGCATCTTGCTTTAGAGGTGTATGAAAGAAGAAAATAGTTCTTAATAATATTGTACTTCCACGTGAGTTGTGATCAGCTACTTATTTGTGGTTATTTCTAATGTTCGAATGTCTTTGTTTAGTTTGCTTGTATCAGTACCGGCATTTCCAATGTGAAGATTTTTGATGATCAGTGCCACTCCTTTGGAAGTCAGTAGTGTATTTATCGCCCAGTTTACGCAGTGAAGGAAGTATGGAGTAAAGTATGCAGCTAGATGTACTGAGGTTGGTGGTAGTTAACGTAGTAGGTCTTAATCTGATGAAATACACTTCATGGGGAAATATGGTAGCAGAAAATCGGACCAGTTTTGTAAACAAATAAACAAAATCAAGCTAAATAATATCAGAGAACTACAAGTCCACTTCACATATCAAACGTCATATGTGTAAACATGAGTATTAAAATAATAGTAATCTACACTCAAGTATATGAGGCCTTAGAAATGAGCCATGTACTATAATCTGTATATTGCGAATTCTACAAACGTAGGTTACAATGAAAAGAAATAGATGTTAAACTATAACTAGTATAGTGATACAGTGAGCCAGTAATCTCAGTGCTCTGTAGAGGACAGCCTCTTTAAGATCGGAGATATCAGTTTCTATCAGCTTATTCTTAATCTGGTCTTGGTATTTTTCATGAAGAGATGTGTGAGGGAGGATGCCAGTAAGACAGCCAGTCTTGAGGACAAATGTTGTGCCTGTTCTTTTGGACATGTCTGAAAGAACAGACACCACACATTCATATAATTTGATTGGCCATTGGACAATGGATCCATCTTTTTCATTGCAGATGTACAAATACACTCCTGGAAATTGAAATAAGAACACCGTGAATTCTTTGTCGCAGGAAGGGGAAACTTTATTGACACATTCCTGGGGTCAGATACATCACATGATCACACTGACAGAACCACAGGCACATAGACACAGGCAACAGAGCATGCACAATGTCGGCACTAGTACAGTGTATATCCACCTTTCGCAGCAATGCAGGCTGCTGTTCTCCCATGGAGACGATCGTAGAGATGCTCGATGTAGTCCTGTGGAACGGCTTGCCATGCCATTTCCACCTGGCGCCTCAGTTGGACCAGCGTTCGTGCTGGACGTGCAGACCGCGTGAGACGACGCTTCATCCAGTCCCAAACATGCTCAATGGGGGACAGATCCGGAGATCTTGTTGGCCAGGGTAGTTGACTTACACCTTCTAGAGCACGTTGGGTGGCACGGGATACATGCGGACGTGCATTGTCCTGTTGGAACAGCAAGTTCCCTTGCCGGTCTAGGAATGGTAGAACGATGGGTTCGATGACGGTTTGGATGTACCGTGCACTATTCAGTGTCCCCTCGACGATCACCAGTGGTGTACGGCCAGTGTAGGAGATCGCTCCCCACACCATGATGCCGGGTGTTGGCCCTGTGTGCCTCGGTCGTATGCAGTCCTGATTGTGGCGCTCACCTGCACGGCGCCAAACATGCATACGACCATCATTGGCACCAAGGCAGAAGCGACTCTCATCGCTGAAGACGACACGTCTCCATTCGTCCCTCCATTCACGCCTGTCGCGACACCACTGGAGGCGGGGTGCACGATGTTGGGGCGTGAGCGGAAGACGGCCTAACGGTGTGCGGGACCGTAGCCCAGCTTCATGGAGACGGTTGCGAATGGTCCTCGCACCCCAGGAGAAACAGTGTCCCTAATTTGCTGGGAAGTGGCGGTGCGGTCCCCTACGGCACTGCGTAGGATCCTACGGTCTTGGCGTGCATCCGTGCGTCGCTGCGGTCCGGTCCCAGGTCGACGGGCACGTGCTCCTTCCGCCGACCACTGGCGACAACATCAATGTACTGTGGAGACCTCACGCCCCACGTGTTGAGCAATTCGGCGGTACGTCCACCCGGCCTCCCGCATGCCCACTATACGCCCTCGCTCAAAGTCCGTCAACTGCACATACGGTTCACGTCCACGCTGTCGCGGCATGCTACCAGTGTTAAAGACTGCGATGGAGCTCCGTATGCCACGGCAAACTGGCTGACACTGACGGCGGCGGTGCACAAATGCTGCGCAGCTAGCGCCATTCGACGGCCAACACCGCGGTTCCTGGTGTGTCCGCTGTGCCGTGCGTGTGATCATTGCTTGTACAGCCCTCTCGCAGTGTCCGGAGCAAGTATGGTGGGTCTGACACATCGGTGTCAATGTGTTCTTTTTTCCATTTCCAGGAGTGTAGTTCCAACCTCTTTCAGGAATGTCAAATAGTGAACATGGAAGAAATAGACAGAGATTGCAGATAGGTGGCACTAGGTGGGAATGTGGATCAGTCGCGAGCCAAGCCGAGGTAGTCCGCACACTTCCAGTAGTGCTGTGTCCTGGATGGCGCAGTGGTTAACGAACGTGCCTTGTAAGCAGGAGATCCTGGGTCCGAATTCCCGTCCAGTACACATTTTCACTTGTTGCCACTGATTCCGCTTGATGTCCTGATGCAGATGACAGCAATGATCCCCTCCCTTTCCCTTCCTTTTTTCCCCTCTAACTTTCAATTTACAAACATGTGAGGATGATACCAAAATTTTCAATTGATGACTTATCCACCCCAGATGATGGGCAATTGTGGTGGAGGAGCACCTGATAAAAACAAGGCCAACCAAACTGCAGCTGAGTCAGGAGTAATTTGCCACAGTAGTGCTACATCGTAAAGGTAGACATCAAACGTAACTGAAATGATCGCTGTGCGTCTGTCTGTGATCAATTTTGACGAGATTACTCTTACCATTCTACAATCATTCATCATGTCATTCACCCAGTCATGTGTAAAAAGTTGTCACCTCAATCAGAGATACGATGTATTTAAGCAATTTTCCTCAAGTTCATCCATGTGTGCATTTACTATGAAAACAACGGTGCAAACTGTGATAAAAATTTAGCTTCATTACCCCTCACTACATAACAAAAGGATGAATAATAATTTAATTTTTTATACAGTCTCATCAGTTCACTAAAGCTACAGTTTACCATCCATTCAAATTAACTTCAGTATTCATTTTTTTTTTTAAATGCTGTTGTATAAAGATGTATTTATGCAAAATATAAAGTCACATTTTATTAACTATTTAATTCAATTCATTTGTGTAATATTTGATTAACTTATGTGCATGAAACTATTCACACCATACTGAGGTTACATTTTCATTAGCTGTTTAATACTATTCATTTGTGTAATTTTTGATAAAGTAAGTGATTAATTAGGTACAAACTTGCACTTAATCAGACAACTGTGAGATCACATTGTGATTAGTGGTTCACTTTCTATCCACTGATGTAATGTCTGATTAATCCTATACATGTTTACAATTGCCAAGACCATAATGAGATAACATTTAGGTGATTAACTTTCCACGACTTTATGTCAACAAGAACAGTGTGTCCAGCTTGAAAATCTCACTTTGTTAATTTGAAGCGAATATTAACCCATTTACTGATTAAGTAGGAGCTAAAACACTCTATATGTTATAGCATTATGTCGATGTCAGTAAGTAACCAATCACTGTGACAGCTTCCTTTTTTATAGGTAGTACTTCTGTCTAGGTTCTGAATATGTTTATTAATTTTCAGATCAAAGTAACATTAATTTTGACCATTTCCTGGATGGACAATGAATATACCAGTTGTTATGAAAGCTTAGACGATCAGGTTGGAGTATTTTCTGCTGACTACAGAAAACATTCTAAATCCCTCTTCAGTTCGAGGGGAACAGAATGCCGGTTGCTTGCCACTTATGTCACCTTTCATATTTTATTTTTTCTGGTTTACTAAATCACGAGCACATTTGCTTACACAATCTGTGCCCACAAGTGGATGTCTGAGAACAGTAAAGTCCTTACTCAGTCGCTATGTATCGTTCATTTGGCGAGCAGTATCTTGGCCAGCGGGGAAAACCATGGCACTGGCTGCTACGGCATGGCCGGCGTTTCAATGGGAGGACGGGTTCTTGATCTTCAGCAGTAACTAGTCTGATGTATGTAGACGGAGAAGTTGGCTGACGATTGCTGCTTTGTTTTGTATATGCAAATCTACAATGAGATTTCCTTCCCGCGCTATCCTGTTACGGGCTTCAAGCATGAGGTAATGCGATGCATAGCACAGTTTAGTGAATTATTTCTTTGCAAAGGACTCTGTACTGACCCACGGTCTTGGTACAGAGTCTTGATAGCGGCAGGCCTTAATTTGGTTTCCCAATACACCACGGCGGAATCATAGGCGAACTAGATAAATTCTGATCCTCACTCATTTAACTATTCGTAGTATTTTAGTAGCTTTCTCGAATATTTCCTGGTAAAATCTTTGATATGCAGTGGCACAGAATACCAATGTGGTTCATGTAGAACTGACTGTTTTTGCACGTATTATGGGCTGTGTTTTGAGCTGAAATATTCAGTAACTGATGTTGTGTCTAGACAAGACAGCCTAGACACAATGAGAGGAAGCCGAAAGGCACGCGCTTAAACTCACGCAGGCTGGCGTGAGGTCTGAAACAGGATACATGATGAATGCTATAAAGAAAAGTACGTAGCTTCTGGAATACTTAACTTTAATCCACATTTGTAGAACATCGCTCTTGATGATACATTAATAGAATCTCAATATCAATTGAATACGGCGCCTTGCTAGGTCGTAGCAAATGTAGCTGAAGGCTATGCTAACTATCGTCTCGGCAAATGAGAGCGTAGTTGTCAGTGAACCGTTCCTTGCAAAGTCGGCTGTACAACTGGGGCGAGTGCTAGTCAGTGTCTCTAGACCTGCCGTGTGGTGGCGCTCGGTCTGCCATCACTGACAGTGGCGACATGCGGGTCCGTCGTATACTAGCGGACCGCGGCCGATTTAAAAGCTACCACCTAGCAAGTGTGGCGTCTGGCGGTGACACCACAACTGAAACGTAATCTCTCTGAATTTAACCACTGTTAAATTGTTATTTGAAATTTATCGATAGTTTTCAATATGCCATGTGCTCGTGGATTTTACAAGTAAACTGTGGTAAGAATACAGCCATGATCATTTTCGTTCAGCAGAAGTATTTAGTTACTAAGGGTTGCATGCAGGTTCGCCATTAATTTGTTTATGAACAAGATCATTAGTAGTCCACGGGTACTATATTGTTTGCTTCGTCGTTTGTCAGGAATCATTAGCACGTTATTCGTGAGAATGAAATGTTTAGTTCTGGGGAACTTGTTGGTACCTATGTAGTGCGGAGTATAATGTTATTCTACGTGTGATTATGACAGAAAGAATATACAACTGAAAATAACATCTGAAATTCAATCCCTGAACTCTGCCCACTGCTGCATTGTTGAAAGTAGGACGAGTAATTCAGAATATCTGTTGTCTACTCACGGTTGTTGTTGTTTTTGTTGGTGTCGTGGTCTTCAGTCTGAAGACTGATTTGATGCACGATACAACACTGCAGCGCCTGTGTTCCGGAGGAACATTGCATGGTTCTTCTGCATGTTCGAAGTAACATTGCATCGTTCATCGTAACAACACTGCAATATTCTATTAAATGTCGATACCAGGCAGCGACTTTCATTGAAGTGTCTTCCCCCTGTACGGAAAATACCTAACGCGTGTACGAGTACAGGCTGTGAAGCAGGTACGACGCCATATGGAAACTGGGTTTGGTTGTGAGTCGTGCACAAATAGCCAAAGTGGTTATGGCGACCGTTCGCGTAAAGCAGGAATACCGGTTTCAACTTCCGGCGCAACAGAATGTCATCCACAGGTAGAAAATCTGTATCTAATACGGCTGATTCCAAGTTATTATCAATCAGCGAATTCTCTTAGATCAGATTTCTGTTTCCCTAAGTCGATTAGTATTTTTTGTTTGTTACTCTATCGCCCATTTAACCTCCAGCACTCTTCCATAGTCACACATTTTAAAATCTGTGTATATCGTCCACGTTTCACTTCCAAATGAGGTTTCACACCATACAAACAACTACAAAAAAGAATTCCTAACATTTGTATTTGTAGTCAATAGGTTTCTCATTTTCGGAAATGCTTTTATTGCTACTGCCGAACTGCATTTTGTATCCTGTCTAATTCGGCCATGATTAGTTACTTTTCTGTTCAAATAGTAAAACTCATCCACTAGTTTTGTGTCTCATTTCCTAATCTAATGTATCTGATTTCTTTCGCTAAAGGCTCGACATCACATAATAGCTAAAGAATAAAATAAACTGATTATTTGAAAAAAGGCTGCGCAGTAAAATAGCCTTCCTCAAGCAATTCGCAGCGGCTGTGGACTCTCGTATACAATAAAAAGGAGCTATAAACGTGAGTTACCCAGTCTTTAAGGTATCTTCTAAAATACGTCGTCGGGTCAGTATTGCTCTTCGTATTTCTATATTCCTCTGGAATTCAACTCATCATCCCCGAGATCGGCATTCACGAGTACTTTTATAATTAATTGTCATTAATGACTTATTGAACTGGTGTCCGGTAGCATTCACACCTGCCAGTATCTGCCTTCTTTGGAATTGAAATAGAGCGTATATCTCTCATATATCTTACATGCAAGATGGAACAGTTTTATCACGGCTGGTCTTCCCAATGATCTCATTAACTCCGAGAGAATACCGCAAAGAATTCAAAAATAAATATGAGGAGGGTGGGGGTGCAATAGGGAGGAGGCGGAAGGGAGACAGAGATGCTAAAGGATGGTTTTTGTCAGGGTGATAACCACAAATACTTACTTGAGTGTCCTATCTGCTATATGTGTACAGGTAAATCTCGTTAAACATTATAGCTACGTTCCCCGGAATTGCTGCGAATACGGAATTCTCCTAAATCGAGAGGCAGTTTATGAATAAAAGGGGGATTTAATTCTCGGTTACTGACATCTTAAGTTCAAAATAACAGTTTCCTAGCAATTTTACAAAAGATAAACTTTATCATCTTTCTTAACCGCATTTTAATGCAAAATTAATGCGTCTCAAAATTTAACTCTAAAACACATACTAGTACACGCAAATCTTTTCATTAAGTCCGTCTACACCGTAATCCGAATTTTGAATCACTAACGTATAGTGGGTGGATGGGAACGTTACCAAGGAGGTGAAGAATTTTTCTTTCTCACAGTTGGCTTCCGATTTTCAATTCAGTTCATTAACAAAATAGTCGCTGAAAATAGCAGAATCATCCAACTATTTTTACTCTATCACCGACCAACTCTCAGCCTGCTCTTATCACAACGCATTAGTGCCCTAGGTTTTCTAGAGCGGTAGATTATAAGAGGTTTTAATCTATTATCCCCTAAAATATTGTTCTGAGCAGAATGATGCAACGGTCCTTGGCAGCGTTGGATCCAGTTGCTGGTATTTCTTCAATAGAAATGAACGTGTAGCTGTGCACTTGTTTCTAAATAAGCCCGCTTCATCTAGGTTGAAAACTTGCTTCGCAGTATAGCCTTCTTGTCGTAATTACTTTTAACCTCTTGATAAATTCCTCAACTCCCACTTTTTCTTCTGAAGCTGCCTATCTTATCATTTTAATGTTGTGAAATCCAAAACGATGCTTGAAGCAATGAAACCAACCCGTGCTGGCCGAGAAAGCTTCCCATGATTTCTTTAAATCTGCTTACAACCTCTTGGCTTTAGCTTGAATAGCAGCAGGGAGAGGCATGTCCTGCTGATCGTGGTGCTCAGTCGAATTGCTTCGCATTTTCTCTGTTCTTTCCAACGTCTCCGAGCGATATTTCGATATTTGGCCACTCTGGGCACACTTACATCAGTTAAAAATTGAATAGTTTTTCCAGCGGATTCCGCATTATCACGAACAGTTCTCACTGTGGATTCACCATGTCCCAAAGCCCTGTGAATGTCAAATATACGCCCACCTTTCTCATGGAGAGCTAACTTTATTTTTGTAATGAACACGACGTTACTACGCCCTTCTTTCCCTTAACAGGCATACTTTCTTTCCTTTTACACAATATTTTAAATATAGCACTGTCAAATGCCACTTCACAGCACTGCTGACCTGAATTGGCGATTCACGACTCGACAAACACGACAGAAAATGCGGTAACGCGTTACTGCATCCGTGCACTGTCAA
The DNA here is from genome assembly GCF_023864275.1 of Schistocerca cancellata. Lineage (NCBI taxonomy): Eukaryota > Metazoa > Arthropoda > Insecta > Orthoptera > Acrididae > Schistocerca > Schistocerca cancellata. Next base: position 430,081,088 of record NC_064631.1, on the reverse strand, counting down.
CAAATTACCGCGTATGAGTATACGCGAGAACGCGGATAACGAATCCGCGTATAAAGGGGTTTGCCTGTATAAGTAGAAAGAGACATTGCGGAAGTAACGAAGCATCGGGTAATGTAGAATAAGGGACCCACGAAAAATTCCCCCCCCCTCCCCCCCCCCCCCCCCCCCCGCGCAACGAACTGGTGACGACACACCAGTCGGCTTGGCCGCCACACTTCGCGAACGCTCGGCTGCATACAGGGCTCACTGGAAAATAATATGTAATTGAAAAGGTGGCCACTAAAGATCTTAACTTTGTCGTGCGGGGACCAGAGCTTGCATGCATTCAAATGCTGAGTCAAAAATGACTAAAATCGTCTGAAACAGTTCCTTGCTCCCCGCCAGAGACGGCTGCTAGTACTCAGTGTCACTTGTTATGATGTACGCGCCACGGCCTTTCTCGTGGGCCTCATGCGCGACAGAAGCGATGTAGCAGGGGAGCGAAGTGCGGCTACGGCGGTGCCACCTTGTGACGGCGTTGCGAGCAGAGCAGAACTTGGAATCGCGTGACGTTAGCGGCCGCTCGTGACGCGCCATTTACGACTGCGTTGTTTGCTCTCCGCGGATTACAGGGCTCCCTGCCCGCCGCGCCATTCTATCACGATGGCATTCACGCGACAATCGTATATCTCACCCTAATATACATATTTGGTTTGTGGGCCACCTCTGGGGCTTTGTACAGCAGCTGTCATAAATTACCTATTCGACTACACTGAACGCCAAGAATAACGTAACAACGCATGTGGCCTACGGAAGTGCATGGCAAGCAGAAAACTGCAATAAAATCTGAATGCACAAATAACAGATACAATACGATAAGCATTGTGCAGTCTCCTGGACTTTTGTCCATTCTAAACAAGACTTTTTTGACGAAGCGCTTAAATTCAGTTCATATGAAATACTTTCGTATCCTTGTTGAGTATCAATAAATATTATTCCGGCTTTCAGTGAAGAAGTCCCAACATTCTCATGCGCATGAGTGAAAAGAAAAGCACAAGTTAAGAAATTTAGAAAAGCTTAAAATGTATGCTAAAAATACTGTCTGATAAAAAGTGTATCATTGTTGAACGTGATTTGGATGAAATGATGAAGAAGTATGTCAGTTATAATTAATGAAGTGATTTAAAATAATAAAATTTTCTCTTTTACGTAATTCATATGTAAAGGTTTGACATTTTACAATCTTCATTTATATCAGTTAATTGTTCTTGAATATCTCTCTATCTGTATTATTCGCTGTTAACCATCCAAAACGTACTGAAGTTTCTATAAATATTGTCCATAATCGGTAAACCAACAAATCTTTGAGATTTCTCTAATCATGTGAATCAAAATTATTTATTTTCGTTGATAATGAGTACTACTTCGTTATGATCCCCTCTAAAAGTTCAGTCAACCAAATATTGATCATTTACAATGAAAACTACACCATTTGAGAAGGAAAAAACCTATTGACTAAACCATTTTCAAGCTTTTGAGATGCTAAACGTGTATATTAGAATATTCATTTACCTTCTCAGCTTCAATGAACAGTCTAAGGCGCTGCAGTAATGAACTGTGCGGCTGGTCCCGGCGGAGGTTCAAGTCCTCCCTCGGGCATGGGTGTGCGTGAATGACCTTAGGATAATTTAGGTTAAGTAGTGTGTAAGTTTGGGACTGATGACCTTAGCAGTTAAGTCCCATAAGATTTCACACACATTTGAACACTTTTTTTTCAATGAACAATACATAATTGCTCTTCATAGTGCACACCAAACAGGCCTGGGATACCATTAGAAGTAAATTACATATGGTAACCTTTAAAGTCACTAGCTTCTTACTCACTTACTCAGGGAGTAAACAAATTCTGTAAATCTTTTCTCTCAGGCTCTAAATACTTTTCACGAGTTCCGACACAGTTGCAGGAAACCTCACAGCGATGCAGGAAATGTCCTTTACATTTATTCCAGTTGCAAACCATAATATCTTACACCAGATAATGATTTTCTATCTATAGACACAGCACAGTATTTTACATTGGGTGTGTTGTATTGCATTGTATGTTAACCGGTGGCCTAGAAACGACGGAGAGGCGCCGACCCCGCCGCAGCCGCAGTGGTCCACAACCCCACGACGACTATCGCAGTCCACTTCACCCCTCTGCCGCCCCACACCGAATCACTCTTTCAGGGTTATTGTGCGGTTCGGCCCCCGGTGGACTGCCTCAGGGAACGTCTCATACCAGACGAATGTAACCCCTATGTTTGCGTGGTAGAGTAATGTTGGTGTACGCGTACGTGGAGAACTTGTTTGCGCAGCAATGGCCGACATAGTGTAGCTCAGGCGGAATAAGGGGAACCAGCCCGCATTTGTCGAGGCAGATGGAAAACCACCTAAAAGCTATCCACAGACCGGCCGGCTCACCGGACCTTGACACAAGTCCGCCGGGCGGATTCTGCGGGGCACCAGGCGCTCCTTCACAATCCGGTAAGCCGTGCGTTAGACGGCACTGCTAACCGGGCAGGCAGTACACTAGGTGACTTTGCTTCCTACTATTGTCTATTGCCAGCACGACGCGGCAGTTTAAAATTGTCACCGCTGCGTTTACTGGAGGAGTGCATATCATCAGTGTAGAAGGTGTGGAGGAATTGAAGTATGACGAGCACTGGTGCACACCAGACGGGAAATGAAAGATGTGGGGAATGCCGCTGTTTATGATTACATAGGATAACAATTAGGTAGAATGTATGCATTAAGATGGACATAGGTACTGTAAGTGCACAGGCCTAAAGTTTGAACAGGGAGCCGAATTGTCATACGTCACCATACGCTCTTTGAAGGTTAAGGAGCTTGAAAAGAGCAGACTAACAGTTACTGAGCTCCTGGGATAATGGGGAAAAGAAGTTACGACGGAAGCCACATTGGCTGAAAAAAAGAGGAAGGGGTGATATAGGTATCTGTGTATGCACTGAAAGAGAAATTGGTTCTAAGGCGTTGCTAATCACTGAGGTTAGGATGATGAGTCGGAAAGAGGAGATTTGTTTCGTTTAAGGATGCAGTACAAAAAGTTTTCCGCGGCACAGGATAGTATTCTACATGGAGGTTCACAATGCACGAAATGATAAGCGCTTCTTCGAAGGAATGGAATGTGAACATTCTTTCGCGTCATGATTGCTAATGCAGTGACGACTACAGTGCGTTCGCTTTAACTGAACACAGTCAATCACCTAAAGCTCGCACCGCAAATATTGCCGAAATGGAAAGTGCTATTGATGTGCGGTTTCCACAAAATGGATTGGTAGTCAGGAGCTCGTATTGCTATCCAATCAACAGATTGTAATAATACTTGGAAAGTACTCGTATATTTTTTGTGCAAAAGTACACTTTTCGTAAATGGAACAATGTCTTTTGACATTAACAAACTAAAAGTACGGTAAATTAGATCAGGCCAAAGTACATGTCCTCTACGTCCAATCTCACGATTTTGAAAAAATCTTTGAAGATATACCGTAGTACTTCGTGCACTATTGGCTGGGCGGCCATCACATTGGTTCCACAGGTTCCTCCTAGTCTGCAGAGGAATGTCTTCTAGCATCCAAGAAATATAGTCTGTTAGGACGCTGAGATACTTGGGCGTGATCAGTGTTCCGTCTGTGAAAAACGTGGCTATGAGCTGATGGTTCACTATCCCACACTACTTGTTTACACTTCATTGACGATGACGTTCCACCTCACGAAGCCAACGGCAATTGTCGGTAGACCAATAGCTCATGTTTCCTTGGTTCTCCTCGCCGTGATTGGCAAATGTGGCTTCATCACTAAACAAGATACATGGAATACCTGAAGTATCCTATCATTCATAGAAGTTAATACGATTCTCATAATCGTTTCCATGCATCTCATTATGGAAAGAGATGTAACAGGGATGGAACTTATGTCGATGTAGAATGCTTAGGATTCTTGCCTGACTCGTATCACTTCCTCGTGTGATTACGAGGGAGCTAACGTGCATATCAACTGCAACAGCAGCAAGAACATTAATTTCCCACTTTCCTGTTGTCAAATGTTTCCTTCCGTTACGTTGTTTAGGTTTTACCCTACCGCTTTCACCTAACTGGTTGAAGAGGTTGATACGCAACTGCCGGGATGGCTGACGTCTATTGGGACATCTCGCTGCATACACCACACAAGAACGATCTGTATTCTACGTCCACTCTCCATTCACCATGAACATGTCGGCTTTTTCTGCACTGGTAAATCCCATCGTCTTTTTCTCACCAACTACTGCTTGGACTGTCACACACTAGCCAGCCGATGTGGCCGAGCGGTTCTAGGCGCTTTAGTCTGGAGCCGCGCGACCGCTACCGTGGCAGGTTCGAATCCTGCCTCGGGCATGGATGTGTGTGATGTCCTTAGGTTAGTTACGTTTAAGTAGTTCTTAGTTCTAGGGGACTGATGACCTCAGATGTTAAATCTCATAGCACTCAGAGACATTTTTTGTCACACACTAGCAGACTACACAAGCACACTGCAAACATAACAACATCGTACCTAGCAACTATACAGGTTGAATGGCACAAACAAGTGTCGTCGTGGAAACTTTTCAAACACGGTATCTGATAAGTGACTCGCACTACAATCCTGCAACAAACAACACTGACAGTCTAATTTATCCTTCTTTTCATTTGCGAATGGCAATAGACATTGTTCCGTTTAAAAATGTGTATATTTGCACAAAAATACGTTTTCTAAGTCTATTAGAAACTGTTTATTTACTAACATTACGAGCCCCTGACTACAAATTCATTCAGTGAAAACCGTACATTAATAACAAAAAAATGGTTCAAATGGCTCTGAGCACTATGGGACTTAACATCTGCGGTCATCAGTCTCCTAGAACTTAGAACTACTTAAACCTAACTAACCTAAGGACATCACACACATCCATGCCCGAGCATTAATAGCACTTTTCATTTCCGCAATATTTGCCGTGTAAGATACAGGTGATTCGGCCTGTATTTAAACATGAGAGGGAATAAAATGTCTTCGACGGTAATGACATCTTTATTTACATGAAATTTTCAGGCTGTCCAGATAAGTTCGCGTTGCTGTTGAACTTGAAGACACGTGATTCTGGAAACAGATAGTTTGAGGTAAATTTCTGCCATCATACTAGCTCAGATTTTTTCCATGTACTATGTGTTGTAGGGTACTGAGTGCAAATGTATTTGCATCGCACGAATTACATCAATAAGATATAATGCATAAATACATACTCGTACAGTTAGTAGCTGCATCGGACCTTTTCCAAGGAGTGTGGTTTCAGTTTCTTCTAGGTTTAACTTTTGTGTAACCCCTTTTAATTATTGCGTTGCGCTGTGAGAGAGCTGTTGCTACTACGAAATTTAAAACAAAGTTAGTCAGACTGCGCTTAGTATCATATGGGTCAGAATTCGTGCAAAGGGCCAATGTTTCGGTGCAAAAAGAACAGGGTCATTGTCTATTATGAACTCACAGGTTAAAGTATAAAGTAGAAGGTAGGCTTTCACGTTTTCTGTCCTATTCCATTCACGTACAGAGTCCCGGAAAATAGCTGCCTGTATGTCTCTTTAAGCCTCTAGTCTCTCTTACGGGATTTTCGTGATCGTTACGCGAGACTGTGGAAACAGAACAGTAACACAGTATTTCTGGAATATACTCTCTCTAAATTTAGCCAAAAGCGTTCACCAAAAAATACAATTCCTTCTTCCAAATATTATCGTTTAAGCTTCCAGAGCACAATTGTTATACTTTCATAGCGGCTACACCTCCCTGTTAGTATTCTAACATTTCGTTCGATCCCTTTATCATGTTTACTTGATAAGGATTACTAACGCTGGAGCAGTACTCCAGTATTGGGTGTACCGGCATTTTGTATGTAACTTCCTTCATAGATCGAATGCACTTTCCAGAAACCTTCAACAAATCTCAGTGTTCCTTTTGCCTTCACCAATACTGATATCAGGTGATTGTTCCATTTCATATCACCTCTTAGGGTTATTCCAAAATCTTTATACGACGTAATGTGCTTAAGGAGTTAACCACTAATTTTGTAATGCGAAACTTTCAGGTTTTTTTCTCTTCGTGTTGGGCACTAGAAATCAGCCGAGGTCTAGATGTGAATGATAAGGTTTGCAGGAATATTAAAAGTGGAAACGGTACAGCCTGCATTGGAGAGGATGAGACGTTGTAATGATGCTGGATGTTTGGGGTGGTTAGAAACAGCCTGAAGAGCTTCTAAGGGCGTTGCAGAGTTATCCAGTCAGGCTGTTGCATGCGAAAATTCAAGCGGCTCACCAGATACAATTAGCGTCAGCTGTTTCCATAGCGTAGTTGATAGCGCACGACACTACTCTGCCTTTTGCTTGAATTCGATCCTTACTACCGTCCCATCTATAATTTTAGTATCGCTCTCTTGATCGGTTTTATGAAACCAAACGAAGGAGACGTTTGGCTACGCCGTCTCCGGCAGGGAGCTTGAAATTACTCGCGGAATGGCCTTATTGGCAAACTTCAATGCTAATTAAGTCGGAAACTGCTCGTCGTATCGAATTTCCTTCTTAGAAATTAGTTCGCAGCATAACCTACCCTGCAACACACAATGTATTCAAACTGTTTCTGATCAATCTGTATATGTAGTGGCACAGGAAATGATTAACGTTTGGAAGAAAAGGGTAAAGATGAGGTGCCTGGTGAAAGAATTTTTAGGGGACGTAGCCAAATTGCGATTTTCGTCTGGTCATCAAGAGCAGTTCCCAAAGTACTATGCGGGGGTGTTATCAGTATGATGTAGACTATTGTAGGATACATCGGGAAGTTTTGAAGATGTGACGGGATTGAAACAAGACATAAAGCCATCGATGTTTCGAAAGGGTGTACAGAATAAGTATTTGTTTGTTGCTAGGGAGTGAATACATGATTTAAAAGATGATGCTGTAATGCCGTGACGCCTCCCTGTCGGGTCAGAGTTGGGTGTAGGGATGGATAGTCCCAGAAGTGGCTTGGAGTAAGTTGTTGCAGTAGTGTGAAACGTAAGTTTAAAAGCCCTCCGCATGAGTACTAGCGGTATCGTGAACTGACATCCAGCCGGGAGGGCGGCGTGCTGACCACGTGCCCCTTCATGTCCGCATCCACTGACGCCTGTGGTCTGAGGCTGACACGGCGGCCGGACGGTACCATTGGGCCTTAATGACCTTTTCGGGCGTAGTCTCCTGTTTTTTTACATGAGTACTAGAATACTTCCACGAAAAAAAATGTTGATGTAGATCTTGGTAGTAGGAGGAGGTATTATGGGTATTGCTATGAAATACTGAATAGGCAGCATGGAAAATTTGTTACCCAGAAGTACTTTAGTTCTGACCAACTTTGTTTTCAGTTGTAACGTTAGGTGACTGACGGCACTGACATAGTGACGTAATTAGTGTTATCAGTGACTTAATCTTTACCAGTAACAACCCACGCACACTTCCTGTACGTTTCAACAACTGTCTTGTGATCACTAATCCTAACAAAATCACTGACATTGAATTTAGCTTTTCGTCGATCTGTCATCTTCACTATACGCAATAGACAAAATGGTGTCACGTTTCATCAACAGGTCTCGTAATGGTTGTTCTTTTCTTGTGGTTGTACTGACTTACTAGAAGTGTACCATATCAGTCTATTTATAAGAACCCTCAGTAGTGAAATGATTGAACATCTTTCCGTTAAGAGCTGTACTGCACCATTCCACAACAGAAACTTTCAGGTGTGAAAACACTGAGTAGTGATTAATGTTACTTTTCTCCATCATCCTCTTGCCTAAGTCTGTTCGTAAATGATTTGAAATCCTAGTACAACTACCGTAAATTTTCCTAAATGCATCTACAACCTCAGCACCAGTTTTAGTCTTTAGAGCAACATGGAGTACATGTCAATCATTGTCAATAAATATTTATAGCCTGAATTGTATTTGGAACGTGCATTCAGGTCACCCAAACTGACGTGATGAAGGTCAACAGCTCCTTTTTTGGTAACTGCTCTCCTCACATGAATTTTGCGTGTTGTTGCGTGTTGAGCGATGCAGTTCTTCAGCTATTACAGCTTAATACTGATTACAGTGAAGTCAGTAACCAGAGGAAGAATGAGGTATCAACAGTGGTGTATTTCTTTTATACAATACCTTAAATGGGGAGCAAATGAAAAATAAACAAAAATAGTGCAGATAAATGTTTTATTATAAAAATACATTAAATTTCTTTAGCTTTTCAACAACAAGATATAAATTTTTATATACATGTCTTTCACTGTTCAAAGCATTACCTTTTTTTTTTTTATATCGATCTCACCGCTTTTGATGCGGCCCGCCACGAATCCCTTTCTTGTATCAACATTTTCATCTCAGAATAGCTTGCAAATTACGTCCTTAGTTACTTGCTGGATATTTTCCACACTGTCTTACTCTACAGTTTTCAGCCTCTACAGCTTCCTCTAGCACTATGGAAGTTACTCCTGATCTCCTGTGCTCTTGTACCTGTTTCTTGGTATTGTTTTCCATATAACCCTCTCCTCGCCAATTATGCGGAGAACCTCCTTGTTCCTTACCTTATCAGTCCCCCATAGTTTCAACGTTTCTATGTAGCACTGCATGTCAAATACTCAAATACTTTGGTTCGCTTCTTTTTTGGTTTTCCCGCAATCTTACGCTACCATACAATGCATTGCTGCAAATGTACATTCTCAGAAATTTCTTCCTTGAACTAAGGCCTATGTTTGATCCCAGTAGACTTCTCTTGGAGAGTGCTAGCCTGCTTTCTATATATCCTCCTTGCTCCGTCCATGAAGCGTTGTTTTGCAGCCTATGTAGCAGCTTCATCTACTTCGTGATCACTAATTCCGATGTTAAGTTCAAATGGTTCAAATGGATCTATGGGACTTAACATCTGAGGCCATCAGCCCCCTAGACGTAGAACTACTTAATCTAACTAACCTAAGGACATCACACACATCCATGTCCGAGGCAGGTTTCGAAGCTGCAACTGTAGCAGCCACGTGGTTCCGGACTGAAGCGCCGAGAACCGCTCGGCCACCGCGACCGACTGATGTTAAGCCTCTCCCTGTTTTCATTTCTGCTGTTTCTCATTAATTTCTTTGTTTTTCGATTTACTCTCAATCCATATTCTGCTCTCATTCGACTCTTCATTTCATTTCCTGTATTCTTCTTCACTTTCACTGAGGATAGCAATGTCATCAGCGAATCTTATAATTGATGTCCTTTCACCTTGAATTTTGATCCCACTATTGAACTTTATTTATTTTTAAATTTCCGTCATAGCGGGGCCGAAAGACTACGCACCTACCTAACGTCCTTTTTAATCCGCGCAGTTTGTTCTTGATCATCCTCTCTCATTGTTTCTCTTGGTTCTTGCACAGAGTGTATATTACGCGTCTTTCCCTTTAGCTTCCCTATTTTTCTCAGAATTTAGAACATGTTGCATAATTTTACAATGTCTAGCACTTTTTTCTGGTCGACAAATCTTATGAATGTATCATTTTTTTTCTTCACTCCTGCTTCCATTCTTAATCAAAATATCAGAACTGTCTCTCTGGTGCATTCACCTTTCCTAAGACCAAACTGATAGTCATATAACAAATCCTCAGTTTTCTTTTCCATTGTTCTGTAATTCTCGTCAGCAGCTTGCACACATGAACTGTTAAGCCGACTGTTCGTTAATTCTCGCATTTGTCGTCTCTTGTAGTCTTTAGAACTGTGTGGATGATGTTTTTTGGAATGTCTGGTGGTATATCGCCAGTCTCGTACATTCTACACATCAACGTGGATAGTCGTTTTGTTGCCACCTCCCCCAATGATTTTAAGAAAAAGATGGTTCAAATGGCTGTGAGTACTATGGGACTTAACTTCTAAGGTCATCAGTCCCATAGAACTTAGAACTACTTAAACCTAACTAACCTAAGGACATCACACACATCCATGCCCGAGGCAGGATTCGAACCTGCGGCCGTAGCGGTCACGCGGCTCCAGACCGTAGCGCCTAGAACCGCTCGGCCGCTGCGGCCAGCTAATGATTTTAAGAATTCTGGTGAAATGTTCTCTATCCCTTTCGCCTTATTTAATCTTAGGTCTTCCAAACCTCTTTTAAATTCTGATTCGAATATTGCATGCCGTATCTCTTCCCTATCGACCCCTATTTTTTCTTCTTCTGTCACGTCATCAGACAAGCCCCCCCACTCATAGAGGCATTCAATGTACTCTTTCCAACCATCTGTTCTCTCCTCTGCATTTAACAGAGGAATTTTCATGGCGCTCTTAATGATACCGCCATTGCTTTTAATTTCACCACAGGCTGTTTTGACTTTCCTGTATACCGAATCAGTCCTCCCGACAATCATTTCTTTTTCGATTTGTTCACAGCTTTCACGCTGTCATTTCGCCATAGCTTCCCTCCAATTCCTATTTATTTCATTCCTAAGTCACTTGTATTTCTGTATTCCTGAATATCCCCTAAAAATTTTTGTACTTCCTTCATTTGTCGATCAGCTGAAGCATTTGTTCTGTTACCCATTGTTTTTTCGCAGTTATCTTCCCTGGATCTATGTTTCTCTTTGCAACTTCTGTGATTGCCCTTTCTAATAGATACGTATATATGCGTCAATAATGTAATTTCAAACCGTTTATGTACTGGAAATAATGAATATCTTTGAGTTTCAGGGAATTGCAACTACACTTTGTATAATTTTTTAACTATATAATTTTTCTAATATAATTTTTGCGCTTCATTTTGACGACACAGTCTGATGGTTTAAAATACGAGGAGGACGTGTAAAGCGCAACTGGTCTATTTCCACAGTCGTGATGTTTTTTTGTTGGATGTAGAGAGGAGGGAAGGAGGCAGGTGTGTGGCTTGATGCGAGCATAAAATTTCTTTCAGAAATAATGTAATGTGACGCCAATTTTACACATTATTTTAATTTTGCATCGAAGTTTCGTGACTTTTACACAGATAATGTATGTGTTTGACTTTAAAGTGGAGGTTATATAATTTTCTACACGTCATTATAATACTATACTGTCTGATTGGAAACAAGAGAGACAGTGGAGATTCTAATTTTCTCACAGCTACATTTGTGCTATTTCCATCATCTTGGATTTTTCACTGATTTGAGATTGGTAGGAGGCGAGAAAGGGGAGAGTGTTTTAATTTTATTTTAACATAAATGGGTTACTTCTGCCGACTTGGATTTTTTGTTTGGCTATTTTATCTTTAACACTTTACTGTGGTTTTTTAAAATGGAGGGGGGGGGTGAAGGGAAAGAGGGAGAGTAGGAGGGGAAAAGCGGGCGTGGCATGTCAGTAATAAGGGTGATGACGTAAGTGACGATATCACTAGGTCAATGACCCAATCACATTATGGCGCAAATGTCAACAAATCGTTCTGGAAGCCTCATAGCCCTACTACTGACAGATGTGTGGTCCTTTGAACAAATGTATATTTTGAACGACAACGGTCAGAGATTGGTCAGAGATTTTATGATTTACTCAGTTGCGGGAAAGTGTGGAGGGAATAGTTGGGGGTTCCAGAGGAGTGTTGATAGGTGCAATGGGAACTGAGATCTCTAGTCAGACTGAGAGAAGGGAGTTAACTTTACACTTCGAGGAGTAAGTAGGATGGTTCAGGTTGCAGCCTGTTAAGTGGAGATTGGGAGGTTTATACTTTGTTTCAGTAAAAGATCTGATTTGCAGTAGGGGCAGGAGGTAGAGCTTCTGAAGTGAGGGACGACTGTCTTTGTATATGAGTCGCTTAAATCTGTAGAATAGGTTGGGACTCGAAAGGCTGAACTTTATGTCTGCAGTAAATTGTCTGGGTTCCATGGGTGATCAGGTGATTTAGGGTTGATGGGATTTCTGTAAGGATTCGAATTCAGTAAGTTGTGCTATAGAAGTAGTTTATACATATGATACCTATGACTTGAAAGTCTGTGTAGGAAACGAGTTCAGACTCTACCTCTTGTAGTGCGTTATCGTGGTCTACCACTCCGATAACAGCAGTGTGATTGCAGGAATGTCGTGGAGACTGGGGTTGTCTAATTCAGATGCCTATATGAATGGGTGTGAGGTATGTACTATGTAAAATTGTAATAATCCGTATCTTCTGGAGGAATTTTCGAATGGTCGTCACAGTTATTGGATTTTATGAGGGCGAAGTCTGTTTTGTAGAATGCTCTGTTTATCGCTGAGAGATAAATGTGCTTCAAAACATACGAAATTGAAGTTGTCAATATTCCATGTAGCTATTCCATATTATTCCCAATAATTTCGGAGGAGAAGCGGGAGGATCTCGTATCTGATGTGTGTTAGATGAAGATTTTACTGTGATCCACAGTGCAACATTCGATAATGATGATCCTGTTAAAGCTGCTCCTGTTGATGTTAAGGTAAAGATAGCTTGTTCAGCGAATGGTCCTGGTCCTAGTAAACATTCAGGTTTGGTCGTTAGAATTGCTGAGCTAAATGGTGTAATGGTTCATGGTAACTTTCATATTTATGCAGTATAAAACATTCCAAGAAAAACTGGAACAATACTTTCTTGGTAAAAATGGAGTAATTCCAGGTTACGATTTTTGAGTTTGAGGAGGGAAATGTGTATATTATAGTGGCTGTGGAGGGGATGAGAGACAGTATGTACTGGGGAAGGGCTGTAGGAGAAGACTGGAACGTCAGTGATGATAACCAGCGAACGGGCAGGGGGACGGACAGACGGTCAGACTATGCTATGGTTACTAGTGTCGCACTGGCCGAAGGAAGACGAGAGATGAATGACAACGACTGTTGACAGAAATCAGCAACAAATGGTTCAAATGGCTCTGAGCAGTATGGGACCTAACATCTTAGGCCGTCAGTCCCCTAGAACTTAGAACTACTTAAACCTAACTAACCTAAGGACATCACACACATCCATGCTCGAGGCAGTATTCGAACCTGCGACCGTAGCGGTCGCGCGGTTCCAGACTGAAGCGCCTAGAACCGCTCAGCGACACCGGCCGCCAAAAATCAGCAACAGATTCTCGACAAGAAGAGAAGAAAAGAGGCAGGAGTTGTTGGTCCTGCAGTGGAGAGATGTTTTAGAAAGTCTAGTCAAAGGTGCGAGGATGTTATGCTCATATTTCATTGACTAACCTAGATAAATTCTGGGAATAGAAAGACTGCAGCTTTGCGATTTTGAGTGTGCTAAGGCTAAGTGACAGAACTGGCAGAAGTGGAATATGATCCAGGACTCATGCTCAAATCATCTGGGAGTTATTCCCGGAATGCCCGTATGAATATCATTAATGAGTGATATCAACTAAAAGTTCAGAACTACAATACGATCATTAGTCTACGAAATTATAAAAGATCTCTGATGCATTAAAATGCTTAATGAGTCAGAGCTAGACTCAGAAACTTGACTTACCGAAAACGTCTTACTGCGTATGGCCATTTTCTGTTTTGCATAACGGAATTACTCTTTGGACCAACTCTGCAACTCTCGGACATGTTACGTGGTAAAAGTACCTTGTAAATTGAAAGATGAGGCAACTCCGTTTCCATTCAGAATACACACAACGTAACTATAGCTACTACAATTGTGCCATTAAGAAAGAAGTGGAGATGAAATTAGCAAGTGGAATTATGAATAAGACGGAGGTTTTTGCTTAAATTCTGCTTGATATCCTTGTCTTTCCCATTGACCATACAGTAGACGGACAGAATTAATGCTACCTGATCTCCTATTGATAATTAGTATACATTCTCTGATACTGGTGATTTTTATTTGTGTGGTGGAACTAATCTTTACTGTGTGTGTATGTATGTATGTGAGTGTGTGTGTGTGTGTTTGTGTGTGTGTGTGTGTGTGTGTGTGTGTGTGTGTGTGTGTGTGCGTGCGTGTTATGTCTTTCTGCATATGTCCTGCGTGCCGAAATTTTCAATTCCTTTCAGCAGTGCTCTCTCATTACAACTGTGCCTTGAAAATTATGGGGAGTGCAATTGTCGAAATACAAGTGGTTGTCGAAATACCGGCGGTTGTCGACGTACCGGCGGTTATCGAATATATCACCTGGCAGCATTCTAGTAAATCGCTAGAACATTTTATTGTCCAGGCAAAACTCAAGTTTCACATAATGTTACAAGCGATTGTCAATTAACCACAAACCCATGTAAGTAATTTAACTAAACTGTCAATTTAATTTATCCTGATGATCAAAGAAGGAATCAAAATAAGTATGAAAAGTACTGGCTTCTTATAACGGTAGTGATGATGGTAAAGCGTAATCGTATCCGTACAAAACTCTCGACATTCGGCGCAGTTGCAGCGCATGAATCCGTATAACAGGGCAGATATGTCTTCCTTCGCAGCGGTCCAACCATCGTTTAGTTAAACAATTAACTCTGACGTCATGTCCCTGAACAGTCTCAACGACAAAAGCGAATTTCAACGCGCCCCCATACCAAAGGACTGATAGTTAAAAGCATATATGAGCTGACAAACTTTTTTTTTTGTGAGCTTTATAGTGAAGATCTGCATGGTTCCCCCTATACAATGCTGCCACACCCATATCAACTACTTCTTCCCCTCCCCTCTATGAATACACAGACTGTCTCTTTCGTCAAACGAACCAACGAAATCTGACCATTAAATCTCTAACCCTTTTATCAGTTCTGACGCTTCCCTCTTTAGTTTCCCTTCTCCCAGTTCAGGTCCCTGCACAAACTCCCGTGTACTACCGAAACCTCTTTCACATTGTGTACTTCTCCACATCCCAAGCCACATAATCCACACAGGGCTCTCACGCAATCAACGTTCGTGCTACATGTGTCTTCGCAGGGTTTGTCGTTTGTGTTCAGTGACGTGCCACATTTTCTTTAGCATTTTTACTGTCTCAGTTTCCTCGGTTCCTTTTATGGCTAACTTCTACTGCACTTTTTTTTTTCTTTTATCACTGCCATTAGTGCGGTCCATCATTTTTAATAATGGCAGAACTCCTGCAAAAGTCTCATCTGTTATTCCTATTTTAAATCAATTCTTGTATTCATATTTTTAAATTGTGTTGACTGACAGCTTGCTCTTATACGTGAGTACATCGACATCTACATGGATACTCAGCAAATCGCACAGAAGTGCCTTGCAGAGGGTTCATCGAACCACGTTCACAAGAATCCTCTGTCATTCCAGTCCCAAACTGCGCGCGGAAAAAACGAACACCTATATTTTCCGAGAGAGCTCTGATTTCCCTTATTGTATTATGATGATCCTTTCTCTCTATGCAGATCTGTCTCAACAAAATCTTTTCGCATTCGGAAGAGAAACGCCTTTGTTTTAATGATGTCCACCTCAAATCCTGTATCCTGTCCGTGACGCTATCTCCCCTATTTCTCGATTATAGAAAACGTGCTGCTCTTATCTGAACATTTTTGATGTACTCAGTTAATCTTAACTGGTAAGGATCCCACACCGCGCTGCAGTACTCCAAAAGAGGACGGACAAGCGTAATGTAGGCAGTCTCTTTGGTAGATCTGTTGCATCTTCTAAATGTTTTTCGAATAAACCGCAGTCTTTGTTTCGCCTTCTCCATAACTATTTCTATGTGTTCTTTCCAATTTAATTTGTTCGTAACTGTAATTCCTACGTAATTAGTTGAGTTTACCCTCATTACATTTGATTGATTTATTGTGTAGCCGAAGTTTAGAAGATTCCTTTTAGTACTCACGTGGATGATCTCACATTTTTCGCACCATACCAGATATATTTCTAAATCGTATTGCAATTTGTTTTGATTTTCTGATAACTTCACTAGAAAAAATCAATGAAAAAACAGTCTTGATCACGATGGTTATCTTACGAAAATGACCGGTTTCGGCTTAGGCTTAGGCCATCTTTAAACAGCACCATCAGCTGAAGTTGACGATGCGTAGAACAGCTGAGTTTCAGCGACTGAAGTCAACTTAAGTGTCTTGATTTTTCTTTTCAATTATCAACCGCATCGTCAGAAATGGATCTCTGCTGCATTTACCTTTTATAAAGCCAAACTGTTCGTCATCTAACACATCTTCAATTTTCTTTTCCATTCTTCTGCACATTATTCTCGTCAGCAGCTTGGGTGTATGAACTGTTAAGCTGGTTGTGCGATTTTCTCGTTTTGGTTTTGAGGAGGATCGTTTTGACATTAGTGACTCTTCATGTTCGGAAAGACCTTCGGGGTTCGATGAAGATAATTTAGACGTATTGATCCACAATGATCCATGTCAGTGTACTAGAGAACTGGAAAATGTGATGAACTGTGATCAGTCCACTATCGTGTGACATTTGCATGCAATGGGGATGGTTCAAAAATCGGGTGTAATGGGTAACGCATGCTCTAAGCCAAAATCACAAAAATCTGCGCGTGGCTGTATGTGCATCTCTGCTTCCTCATCAGTTGGCTCGTGAACAGCACCGATCTTTCCGATCCTGTATCTTTACTGGTCACGAGATACGTTGTCTTTATCGTAACATATGAAACATAAAGGAATGGCTCAGTTCAAATAAAGCAGCAGTTCCCCATACAAAGACTTGCGTGCAGTCACAAAACATAATGTTATGCATCTGATGGAACAGCCTAAGAACAACGACCAGGAAGAATGCGTGAAGTGACGCCACACCACGATAACGCCCGTGCGCATTCTCCTAGACTGACAAAAAACACTTACAGGAGTTAAGTTGGGAAGTTACTCCGGACACATCTTACTCATCTGATCTTACGCCCCCACCGCTCTCTATGGAACAAGCTTCAAGGAATTCCCATTCCGGATGAAATGCCCTCCGAACTTGCCTCGATGACTTCTTCGTCTCAAAATCACGTGACTGCTGCAGAGGAGGATTCGAGAAGCTACTCCAGTGTTTGCACAATGTTGTAAATAGTATAGGAGAATATATTATTGATGACTAAAGTCTCACGATACAAAATCCTCTGAACACTGGTCAAACCAAGCATCTAAAAGTATTTTATTTACTTTTTATTATTTATTTGTTGCTTATTTAGCCTGAACAGACTGGGGCCTCAGGGCCCTCTCTTACATCTGACTAATAATAAACACATACCAAAGATATAAAAATATTCTCACGAATAATAATAATGGTTGACACTAACACTGATAATAATAAATGACAATAATAATAATAGTAATAATAATGATAATAATAATGAAAACAGTCGATATTGATGATAATACTGACACTAATAGTAATAGTACTGTGCTTTTGAATACGTGTTTAGCATTATAGATGTGGGAGAGGTAAAGAAAGATGAGAAGATTGAAATGACAGTGACCGAATCTAAATAAAGAACTCTGCCAGCCTGAAGAAGGGATAAGTTGTGGGGCAGGAGGAAATGCGGAGAGCGATCTGCAGACTCGTATATGGGCGAGATGACTGTTGTGATTGGTGCGCCATTAACTGTGTTTTGAAGTTTGGAAGGAATGTAATTTCTCTGATTTTTTGAGGAAGATTGTTCCAAAGACAGGGTTTGTTGGAGTAAGGTGTAACTGAAGGTCATCAGCGTATAGGTAACATTTGTAGGAACTAATAGTTGGCGCAAGCACGAGAAAGGTAATGGACTCAATAGTGTTTCTTGTGGGATCCCTGATATTGTATCCCTCCACTGCCACCTTTTAGTTCCATACATTGCACACTGTTGGCCGGATGTAAGGTATGAGTGGAACTATCGTACAGGACTTGAAGAAGATTGAAGGTGGAAGCGAGAGAAAGGAAAGAAGACGGAAGGAACTGATGATACGCGACGAGTGAAAGTGTGTGTCGGACCGAGACTCGAACCCGGGATCTCCTCCTTACTAGT
The DNA here is from genome assembly GCF_023864275.1 of Schistocerca cancellata. Taxonomy (NCBI): domain Eukaryota; kingdom Metazoa; phylum Arthropoda; class Insecta; order Orthoptera; family Acrididae; genus Schistocerca; species Schistocerca cancellata. Next base: position 430,063,163 of record NC_064631.1, on the reverse strand, counting down.
CATCTGCGTTACCCACTGCGGCTTCCGCACGCTTTCCGCCTGACAAACAAAATGGTTCAAATGGCTCTGAGCACTATGGGACTTAATATCCATGGTCATCAGTCCCCTAGAACTTAGAACTACTTCAACCTAACTAACCTAAGGACATCACACAACACGCAGTCATCATGAGGCAGAGAAATTCCCTGATCCCGCCGGGAATCGAACCCGGGAACCCGGGCGCGGGAAGTGAGAACGCTACCGCACGACCACGAGCTGCGGACACCTGACAAACATTCGCACCTAGGACCACCTATCCGCAGTTTCCGTTCATGCCCGCTAATTTTTAGATTTCCGCTAGAGGTCGAACAACATGTGATCGCACTGAAGGCTAGGGAATCCTTGCCCATCGAGGTGAATCAATTATTGAGTTCGTGATCGCATGTAGCCGAAAGAAAAGACACCACGCATTCATGTAATTGAACTAGTGTGTTTAGCAAGTAGAATGCCAAAGTCAACAGTGTCGAAAGCTTTGCTGAAATCCAAAAAAGCACAAATTAGTCGCCTGTTATTTGTCCATAGGTTGTTTCAGATAGTCAGTCACTTTTATAAGAGCGGTCGTCATGCTGCAATAATGCCGGAAACCTGACTGGTATTCTCTAAAATGCTATTAGGTGTTAAATACTTCTGAGCTGTTCGTTGACTATGTATTCTACATTCGCAGGAAAAATATCACTGTAATCACTGTTTAAAGATGAGCTTAGATCCAAAATCGACTGTGCCTAAATATATAATTCAGTCGACCTACTTTTCTTTGATTACGTGTGATAGCTTATTTTTTGTAACAAAGCTGGACATTTGCCTATCTGGAACGTATGGCAATATAATTTTGCCTCTGATGGTAGTATGACTCTTGCCATGGGTAAGACTAATTGTTTAACTGCCACATAAGATCTGTATTATATTTCTATTAAGGGGGGTAGGACGTCAAACGGACCGACTTCGAGCAGGAGAGGCACCACAGGACATTTTAATTTCCACTGTCTATACTTTTACAAATAAATTCATAAAACTTTGTCAGCATGACCAGGAAGGATTCAGAATTCACACTCATAGCAGTGGAAGTTCGAAAACATAACGAAATAATTTTTTATTTACGTGTTAAATTTCATCATTTTTTTCACTTACTAATGGCTGCATTTGTTGCTATAGGTACACTTTTCTTCATAAGTAAGAGAGATTCTTCGATGAATTTTGCACAGAATACAAACTATACTTAAAGGTGTATGAAACTCTAGGATTTTCAAAATCTACTTAAAACTGTGGTAAAAATTGAGGTAGTTGACTATAAAATTTGTGTTTTTTCTAAACATGAAGTTTAAAATTTAACAGCTCATTCGTTTTTTCACAAATTAAATAAATCCTAGAGTTTCATACACCTGTAAGTATGGTATGTATGCTGTCCAAAATTCATCGAAGAATCTCTCTAACTTACGAAGAAAAGAGTACCTATAGCAACAAATGCTGCTATTAGCGAGTGAAAAAGATGATGAAATTTGACACGTAAAAAAATTTATTTCGTTATGTTTTCGAACTTCCACTGCAATAAGTGTGAATCCTGAATCCTTCCTGGTGATGATGACAAAGTTTTATGAATTTATTTGTAAAAGTATAGACACTGGAAATTAAAATGTCCTGTGATGCCTCTCCTGCTCCAAGTCGGCCCGTTTGACGTCCCAGCCCCCTTAAGCTACTTTATTCACGCCTTTGAGCGTGAAACTGGCAGAAAAATGTGTTCTGTGTTACTCACGAGTAAAATGAACGTATCCATTTTCTGGTGCAGCTCAGTTTTTATATAAATAAGAGTTTGTTTCCACAGCGTGCGAATTTACCCGTAGCTGCGGTCAACGTACAGTGTTCTATAAAACAAAGACAGAAAGAAAATGTTTGTTTCTGAATACCCCCACGCAGCCTTTAGGAAGTGGGTACTGGAAAACTGCAATCTCCGATTGGCTGCACACGAGGTAACTCTGGATCGTGAGCAAGCGAGGAAATCGCGCAAATGACGAGTCCACGCCCCCTCACCCCGCCGGCCCGCTGTCGACCGCAGCGCCAGCCGTAATTCTCACGGTAACACGCTGCACTGAGTAACGACCTGTTACCCGACAGCTAAAGCAGTTGTTACATCCCACGCGCTGACGAAGTCGTTATTACGTCTGTAATTACTGTTTTGGTTCCCCCAGCAGATTCGTCACGCTGTGCTGGCTAAATTCTTTCAGACTGTCAGGCAGCATCCAGTGCCCCGAGTATTTTTGCCGGAACTAAGCAGCATCAGAGCCCGTTCGCAAGATGATTTACTCTATACGTGTTTTACACAAGTTCTTACTCTCTTGTGAGGATAAGCACTTTCATCAGTAGCAAGCTGCAAGTCCCTCCAGGCGTTCTAACGAGGAAACAACCGCGTCTAAAACATAACAGCTTCATCATATTCCTCTTAGGGTCTCGATGGTCTAGCGTGGTTAGTTTCCACGAGGACGCCACATTCTTTTACATTTACAAGTAGTTGCAGGGAATGTGAATACCACTGCATACGGAAATGCAGTGCTCAAAATGACACTGCAGGAAGACACCGCTCGAAAAGTTTTGACACTAGATTGATTAAAAAAAAAAAACAGGAGTTAAGATGGGAGTTTTAATGCTTCAGGTAATGCACATAGCGTCTCCTCACTTGGGCACGATGCACTGCACGTTCTTACAACCACGTGAAACTGTCAGAAGAGTCCTTCTTTGGGATGTGCAACTGACACGTTACATTCCTTGCATTTTCAGACTTGACGAGTCCCCATGGCCCCGTTCTGGACTATCTCGTTTTGTGATAGGTTCGTATTAATATCAAGTCTCATTACCTGCAATGGCTTCTTCCAAACAAGAGTCTACCCGCGTTCTTTATTTCATTTAAGTCGCGGCAGGCATCCACCCGTCTCTATTCAGGAGTCAAGGTGTGCGGCACAAACTTTGCACACACTTCTCTCTTCTTCAAAACCTTCTGGAGACTGCCTTGAACACTTAGAGACGTTCAGCTTTCGTGCTTTATTGCAATTTGTGACGCAACAATGCTGATACACCATAGCGATACGTTCGCTATTTAAAACTGCCCGCTAAGAACTGACTGGCCGAATGTGAATTTGTTGTTTTAATGATAGTTCAAGCTGCCACCATAGTTACTGAGCTTACTAGTTTTGGATGGATGGCGTGTAATGGATGATAATCGGACTCCTAACAATCTGCTCTGAATAACAGACCAAACAGACAAGATTGAGGGTAGTAATGGAAATATGTTAACTTTTGCGAACATTGTTACTCCAATAAAGTAACACCTGATTCAAACAGAACTTCATATGCAAGCGTAGGAACATTATAATACACAAATGATTAGGTATACGGAACTGTACCTGATTTCATACTTTGAGAATTCAGTGTAATGTGAGGCCACCCACATGCTGCTGTCAGAACCTCTAAGCATCGGGACATGGATCAGACAAAGCTCACATATGTTTCTGGGGAGTCAGCACCCATGCCTTTCTAATAACACCATCGTCAAATATTTTCTCTTGCAGTAATGAAACATCGTCATCAAAAACCATCGACATTACGAAACCCATCTGATATCAGTTAACACCCTCTCTTCCACTCCCCATCATCCATCCCCGTACGCCTAAAAATCTTAAACCAGAAACGTCTGAGTGCAGACGCTGTTTCTAGCCTAGGTGCCAAATGTTACGGTGTGGTCTTCAGTTCGAAGACTGGGTTGGTGCCCTCCTTGCACTAGTCTATCGTGTGCACTCGTCTTCATCGTGAAACCTACATCCACTTAAACCTTCATATTGTATCTACGCCTAAGTCTCCCACTAAAATTTTCATCCTCCTCACTTCCTGCCATTATCAAATTGACTGTTCCTCGGCGCTATAGAAAGTGTTCTATCTACCAATCACTTCCATCAGTCAAGTTGTGCCAAAATTTTGTTTTCTTCTCACTTCGATTCGGTACTTTCTATTGACTTATTCTACTTACCCATGTAATATTCAGCATTCTTATGTAAGCTACATATTTCAGTAGCTTATATTCTCTTCATGGTTGAACTACTTATTGTCCAAGTTTCACATCCTTACAAGATTACACTCTAGGCAAATACTTTCAGATAAGACTTCCTAAATTTAAATTTATAATACACATTATCAAATTCCTCTTTTTCATAAATGCTTTTCTTGCCGTTACCCGTCTGCATTTTCCAGTCTCTCTACTTCGGCCATCGTTAGTTATTTTGGTGCCGATATAATTAAACTCATCTACAGCTTCTATTGGCTCATTTCCTAATGAAATTCCCTTAGCGTCCCCTGTTCCATCTGACTACATTCCGTTACCCTTGTTTACTTTTGTTGATGTTTACATGTACCTCTTTTCAAAACACTATCCACCCCGCTCTACTGCTCTTTCGAGTCCGTCGTTATCTCTGACTCAATCACAACGTTGTCAGCAAATCTCGAAGGTTTTATTTCTGCTCCCTAAACATTAATCTCCTTTCCAGATTTCTTCTTGATTTCCTTTGCTGCTTTCTCAGAGTACAGATTGTGTAACATGGAGATAAGCTACAAACTTATCTCACTTCCTTCTCAACTAGTGCTTTTCTTCACTGCCTGTAGACCCTTATAACTGCAAGTTGTAAATATACTTTCTCTCCCTGGAGTTTTTTCCCGATACTTTGAAAATTTTAAAGAGCATAGTCCAGTCAACATTGTCAAAATATTTCTACAAAGCTACAGGTTCTAACTACCCTACCACAACAAAGGTCAAAATTTAATAATGATTGTGGTGTTGCTCACGCTGCTAAATACTGCAACAACATAGTTATTATGTGGCAGGTGTCATTAGAGCACAGTTAATAAAGTCATGTCATGTAATAATGAATAAACTAGGCACTCATCTTTTCGTGTTTCCCACGCTGGTCTCGTTGTAAAATCATGGCTCAATCGCCGTAAATCTAGGTGGTGATGATTCCAAGCTCGGATGCAAAGAGGCCTAGGTTTTATTCTGCGATATTCAAAAGTTTTGTAGATGCGCTTCACAAACCATTCTTGAAGATTACACTTTTGCAGGACAATGGTGATGTAAAAAAGTAATCAGCACTCCGAATTCAAGTTACACTTCCTTTTTATTGCTTTTGTTGCAATATCACGTAACACACAAAACATCACTACACAATATAAAACATATTTGAAAACGTCTTCCTCACTGATAAAGTTCACATTTTATAAGCTGACTAAAATATGCGTCTTTCCAACATGACGTCCAAGACTTGACTTTACATTCTCCAACTCTCTAACTAACAACCGCTTACGCGCCCAAAAGTCAGAGTACGTCAAAGATCGTAGTGACAAAAGAAAGAGTACACATAAGAATAATATCATTGCAACATAAACATATCGATGTATCAAAATACCTCTACAATAATGAAATCAAATCTGAATGTTGTCTCAGAAGTATGTTAACTACTTTACAGAAACACAGTAGAATATTACTGGTATCGAGAGGTTCAGATGAGGTGCCGTAATGGTTACGTAATTGATGATGATGTTTGGCTTGTGGGGCGCTCAACTGCGTGGTTATCAGCGCCCGTACAATTACCCAATCTTTGCTCAGTCCAATTTCGCCACTTTCCTGGATGATGATGAAATGATGAGGACAACACAAACACCCAGTCATCTCGAGGCAGGTGAAAATCCCTGACCCCGCCGGGAATCGAACCCGTGTTACGTAATTAAAGTACCATTACAAGGTACAGATGTAAATTTCAAACACACTTCAAAGAGAAGACATAGGGTCCATATTGTCTCATGTGCTGCTACTTTTCGACGGAATTCAGTCAGCAACTCGTAGAATTGTGGCTAGCATTAGTGACACTCTATCACGTGGGTTTAGGATTTGTTCCCGGCCGGTTTGGTGATTTTTCTGTGCTCGGGGCCAGGTATGTGTATTTCATTTTATCATCTACGTCACGTAAGTCGTGAAAGGGCACTGAAGAAAAAATATTGCACCAGGCGACGGACATCCCAGGTGGCGTCCCCGACGAACACTTGATTTCCAAAACCCGTAGTGGCCGTCCCCGTGATCGGCTTCTAAAAGTATTTTCGTTCTTCTGTAATTAATTTGTGACTGTACTTTGCAGACACAATTTATTAAATTTATGGTTCGGCTGTATTCATAAATGTCAGCACCTGCCTTTTCTGTCATAGAAATTACTACACTGTTCTTAAATTCTGTGGATGTTTCTCCGTAAGTCTTGCACATCAGGTGGAATAGTTTTTCATGGCTGGCTCTCTCAAGAATCTAAAAAAATAGCAGAGAATGGCGTTAACTACATGGACGTTATTTCCACTTCTACATCTTCACTTACTTCTTCTTCTCTTTCTATAATAGCGCCGAAGTATTACTGCACACATATACTTGTACAGCTGCGGCTGGTGTTGGCATCGTGTCAGTCTTTGATGCGACAGTGCATCCTCTATACTGTTCATAGTAGCTTATCCGCATACCTGTTTTCTTATTCATTATTAGACCAACTCCTGCATCACTCATATTCAATTTTCTACTTATAAACCTAGAGACACCTGACCTGAAGTCCTGTTATTTCTACCACTGTACTACACAATTCCCACTATGTTTAACTTCTATCTAGCCATTTCGCTTTTTAAATTTTCTAGCCTACTCACTCGATTAAATGATCTAGCACTCCACACTCTGACCTGTAGGATGCCAGTTTCGTTTCTGATGATGACGACATGTATTTTGTGTGCTCCCTGCCCGAAGAATCAAATGAGAGACTGTTTTACCTTCAGAATATTTTACTCAAGTGTTTTCCACCATAGGTAAGGTAACCCATATAGTAGAGCCGCATGCCCTCAGGAAAAAAATAAAGGCTGTGGTTTCCCCTTGGTTTTAGTCGTTCGCAGTACCAGCACAGAAAGGCCTTGTTTTCCAATGTTACAACGCCAGATCAGTCAATCACCTAGGCTGTGGCCCCTCAACTGCCGAAAAGGCTGCTGCTCCTCTTCAGAAACCATAGATTAGTCTGGTCTTTCCACAGATACACACCCACTTTGGTTCACATTTGGTACAGCTATCTATATCGTTGAGGCACGCAAGTCACCTTTTCTCTGAAAGATCTGCGGTTCATACGAGGGATGCCAAGTATGGAAAAGCTGATAAGTGTAATAAGTGGATTATCAATCAAGACTCAGCTCACCACCTCCCAGATTCCTATCTTCTTTCTTTCCTAACCAAACAAAAATTTGTAAATAAAAGATCATAATTTCGTAAATCCGGAACTTCTTCCCTTCCTCATCGATGAATCAGGTCACTCCCAAAATGACTCAAGTCTAAAGTATTCCTCAGCTACTAACTTACCCCACACACCTCCACAAAACTACCCATACTACATTTGGCGATCATAATCACCTCGAACCAAATAACTCGAATATACTAGTTCACTGACTCGATCAATATTGTAACAGCTGATTGCAGAGGGGAAGAAATGGAGCCTGAAATAAGTTCCAACTCAACAGTAACTGCTGGAAGACCGTCATGAGAAAGTTCACGGTCAGCCATATCATATTCACGTTTCATGAGCAGCATGTCAGGGACACGTGAAGCAGTATTCCCCCAACTTTTTTTTCCAAAGACGACTTGCACAGTCTTCACTACATCGTTCTGCTGAAATATGTGATGCAGAAACGTCTCAAGGAGGGACACACTCTAGTCAGTTGCAAATGTCCTTGATGTAACAATTGGTGTTCTGGTAACACTGAATATGTGGTGGAGGTTGCAAATTGCCTCAAATAATCACACATGGAGCTTGTTAATTCGTTCATTGGATGACATACGCTGGTGTCCAAAATTAAAGCAAAAACAGATAATTCTGCAAGGATGCGTTGATTTTGCCGCAAAACACTATAACAGGTGGCAGTACAGTAGAAATAACGCAAAGAATACAGAACGTAATAAACTGCATCGTTCATAACTGTAGACAAAAATGTTCTTCGTTTTCTTCCAACTTCATGGGTTTGCACACTCATTCTGACAATTGGTTAATGTGCTCAGTATGGATTATTAGCACCTCTGGCACCAATACAGTCCTAACAACGATGGGACATGCTGTGAATGATGTCATCCATCTCATGTTGAGGCAATAACGCCCATTCTTCCTACAGAGCAGCTCACAAGTCATGAAGAGTGGGTGGTGGATGCTGACGTGATGCATCCCGTCTCCCTAGTGCATTCCAGACATGCTTTATGGGATTCAAATAGAGAGAGCGAGGAGGCCACGCCATGCTTGCAATATCATCCGTTTCAAAAAAACCATCAACCACCCGTGCTCTACGAGGTCGAACATTATCGACCAGTACTAAGTCTCGGTCCACAGCACCTCGCAACATTCGTGCATGAGATCTTAAGATCAGCGGTACCTGACAGCAGTTAAATCTTGCTGATTCATCTGTCAATTTCATGAAGAAATGTTCGAGTGGTCAATATAATCTCCGCCCACACCATTAGGGATCCTCCTCGCCGTCTCTTTTCGCAATGTTTGGGTCCCGAAATCGTGTTTCAAGTTCCCTCCAGATGATGATACGTCGAGAATCAGTCTCTAGACCAATTTGGGACTCATCTGTGAAAAGAACACTGGCCCACCGTTCGACCGTCCCTTTGGCATGTTGACGGTTCCACTCTAGACGTTCCCTTCTGTGAAGACAGGCCAGAGGTAAACAGACAGCAGGTCTCCAACAATAAAGTCAACTCTGCTGAAGCCTTCTGTACACCGTTGGCCTCGATGCAACACATCCAGGGGATACTAAGAGGTCAGATGCTAGTTGCAGTGTAGTACTAAGTGGGTACCGTCGTGCCCTTACAGTTAAATAACGGTCCACTCTTTCTGATATCACACGTTATCGGCCCCTGTTCTGGTCTCCGGGATGCAGCTACGGTCTCTATAAGTTGTCGCATCATCCGAGAAACAACAGAACGATTCACATTAAGCATGGAGTCTGTAGGCGTCTTCTTTATGCCATACTGCACCTTCTGTGACTGTGTGCATAGCGATTATGGATGTGGGACTACCCTGCAAATACTACCCTGCTTAGTAGGTGCCCCGACATAATTGTTGGCGTGCTTGTCCGTTGATCGTAATGCCATCCTCCGTGCAGAACAAGATCGTAACGACGTTCGTTTTAAGTTTGCATGATTATATTGTGATTAGGATACAGGACAGGGAAATAGCAGTTTTTTGCTTTAATTTTGGACACCAGTGTATTTCATCACGGTACCGCCTAATACGTTCGGAAACGCCGCTAAGAACTCTGAAGTTACAGCCGGCCCCTTCGGCAGCAAACGTGATTTTGTGCGCTAACGGACTATATGTGGAACGTCTCACAAAGTTGTTCGTTGTTCAGTTATCGCAAGTGATTGCCAAGATCACCAGTGGAACACATGGAGCCAGCTGCTGCAATGAAAAGCTTTGTCTGCTATGAATGCTATGCTCTGTTCCTAGGTGGATGACTGTTGCGGATACGGGTTCCCATCTGCAGTTTTTCTCCTGTAACCAAAAAACACTGGAGATTTTAGAGAGTTCCGGGAGAAAAATACACTGTGGATTGGAATTCTTTGCCGGTCATTCACTGAGACAAGAGAGTATCGCTATCATAGGAGACAACCTCTTTGTGTGCAACAGCTAGCTCCATCTTCTCCACTGCCGTTCGCTACAAACACTCGCGATCACTGAATAACCAACGACATTGCGAGACGTTCCCCCTACGGTTCACCAGCGTACAAAGTCACGTTTGCTGTCGAAGGGATGACGTAGTGACAGGCGCCAACGCCTGTAACTTCGACGCTCTGTAGCGTCGTTGGATGACGTTTGGCTGGCCGGGGTGGCCGAGCGGTTCTAGGCGCTACAGTCTGGAACCACGTGACCGCTACGGTCGCAGGTTCGAATCCTGCCTTGGGCATGGATGTGTGTGATGTCCTTAGGTTAGTTAGGTTTAAGTAGTTCTAAGTTCTAGGGGACTGATGACCTCAGCAGTTAAGTCCCACAATGCTCAGAGCCATTTGAACTATTTTTTTATTTTTATTTTTTGTGGCATTTGCGGACACTGGTGCCTACCCTCTATTTCTTCCTCAAGACACTCTCTACAGCCCCTCGGAGTCACTCGCAACATTTCTGGGATTCCCGGCAAAAAAATCTCCACATTCACAAAACACTGCATGTACCAAACAAATGCGTAGATCGTATCTAGTCATCTATTGTGAGCAACAGGCATGTGCAAGTTACTAACAACAAATGCCTAGGCATGATGTATCCATATGTTTAGTATATGCAGTAGTTTTAAATACGAATGTTTTTATGTATCTTTCGAAAACTATGAAGCCGTCTTTATTCACAAGATACAAGATACATGTGAATAACACAAGGTATACACTCTTATTACTAGTGCGCCGTACTCCCCGAGAGGAGCTTACAGGGGCGCCGGTTACCGGTGGTCGTGTAACCGCTTATACCTTAAATTATTACACATTGTACAAACAAACATATATAATTAACAAATTAAAGAATAAAATACGGTATTGCTCCCGATATTGAAGCCCCAGGGGTCAGGGCAAACTAACCTAAGGAAATCCGACTCAATAGCCCACGCCCTCCCTGTACTTCGGCCTAACAGACGTCATTTTTTCGAATGCGCCGAAGATCCATGCAGTACCACCCAGCACCCGCGTGCTTATGACGCTCAGCTCCCGCCTGCGGAAACCCAATTGTAGGAGCTGGCGGGCACATGTAGGTGCCCAGGTACCCCTCCAATTCAACGTCACTGTCTTGAACTGCACGCTGCCGGCTGCCGGTCGGAGAGCGCCCATACCACGCCGCACCGACGGGACATCATATTTCGCCGCCTTCTGCCGGTGACACCAGTCGGTGTCGAGGTGGTCGCCGACGATTTGCGCATCGATGCCATGCGTCACGCCGTCCTTCGACGCTACGATGTCGGGCTTGCGGACTCCCTCTGGCGTTCGGAGGTGAGGCTCGACAGACACGTCGAACCCCCGTTGAGGCAGCCCGCGCGCGACGTATTTCACTACCGCGTCGTGGCGCCGCACCCGGGCTCGGCTGATTAGCCCGCAACCCTGGACGACGTGGCTCAAATGGCTCTGAGCACTATGCGACTTAACGTCTGAGGTCATCAGTCGCCTAGAACTTAGAACTAATTAAACCTAACTAACCTAAGGACATCACACACATCCATGCCCGAGGCAGGATTCGAACCTGCGACCGTAGCGGACACGCGGGTCCAGACTGAAGCGCCTTTAACCGCACGGCCACACCGGCCGGCTCTGGACGACGTGATTCGCGGTCTCGACGGCGTTGCACCTCGCACGACACATCTTCTCCTTGTCTCGGCCGCGACTGCTGCGCGCTTTAGATGGTAACGCGTTGATCCGCGTGCGGATGCACGCCTCATAGTCGCGGCCTGACAGAAAACGACTTCCAGTGAATAAATGGTGTGGCTAAGACAATTTAAAATTTTGAATGCAACATGGGTGCAAAGTCTCACACTGCATGTTTGTAGATCCTTGATAAAAACAGAAATAAAAATCAAGAAATTGGATTGGACCACAGTAAATAGACTGCCTTAGGAAGATACTCGAACTGCAAAAGTAACGTGCTGTAGGACAATGGAGACTAAGGGAAACGGGATCAGACAAGCCGAGAGCCGAGCAAATGTGCCGGCTGTAGCGAATGAGTTAAAATGAATGCTCACACACTGACAAGCGCGTCCAAAATAACTTGCTTACAGATGAATTTATCATCTTAATTAAACCCCTTATCCAAGTTTAGTGATCAGAGCCTCAGTTTCTAACGCAGTTATTAATTTCAAGGCAATTTTCACATTGCCTGGAGAAATGAATATTCATCAATTCAGCTGGCGCTGCCTCAACTCTCCACTAATATATTGTAAACTCTTTCTCCGTCAGGAGCTGGTGGTATCACTCATCCAGAAGTGACATTATCTGTCTACGATCGACGTGAAATTGTGGGTGAGTGTGATCAAGATAGATTGTCGTGACACACAACTTCACGGACCTGGAGAACGTAAAGTCAGACCGGAAACCCGAGGTAGCAGCAAGTGCAAGCGGAGCACTTTCTCGTGTGAGCTTTCCATGAATTTGCGATACAGCAGTGCCTGTCTTGTTAAGAAGAACGATCCTGTGTTCCACATTGTTCTTCTTAACACCACAGTCACTGGAGTATCGTATTTATCTTCCGATACCAGGCAGTGACTTTGAATTAGTATGTCCTCCCCTATACGCGAATCATGTAACGTGTGTACGAATACAGGCCTGGCCGTGAGTCGTGCACTGGTAACCAAAGCGATTAAGGTGACCTCTCGCATGAGGCGGAAAATCAGGATTCGAGTCCCCTTTCGACACAGATTTCTATTGTCTTCATTCCGTTATACAGCCAATAGTTTCATGAATTCCCAAATGCTAATACATATCATATCTTTCATAATGGCTGCATGCATGCATATCCGAAGGCGCACTGCATAGTTCTTTTTAACAACAGATGCAGTGCAGTATCATATTTATCGGCCGATATCAAGCAGCGACGTTCAGTTAAAATGTCCTCCCCTGTACGGTAATAACATAATGTGTATACGAGTGCAAGTTGTGACACGGGAAGGACATACGGAAATTTCCGTCCGGCCGATTAAGGAAACCACTCGCGTCTCATTCCCTTCCACAGCTAATGGTTGTTCGTATTCACAACTGGGAATGCACTTCATGTATCATATGAGATTAATGAGTCGACAGATAATTATTCAATAAAACTGTAGTAATTATCAGTAACGTATGAAAATTATCAGGGTTTTCATTTAATGAAAACATTTGGTTTGACAAATAAAAGTTTATTCTGTACTCTCGAACCGAGAAAAAAAGAAACAACTGGGATTAACGAAATGGTTCAAATGGCTCTGAGCACTATGGGACTTAAAATCTGAGGTCATCAGTCCCCTAGAACTTAGAACTACTTAAACCCAACTAACCTAAGCACATCACACACATCAATGCCCGAGGGAGGATTCGAACATGCGACCGTAGCAACAGCTCGGTTACGGACTAAAGCGCCTAGAAGCGCTCGGCCACAACGGCCGGCAACTGGGATTAACAACAACCAACATTGTACAATTACTAAAGAGCATGTTTCTACCGTAGCGGTTCTTCGAAAGGCGAAGGCTGAGGCTTTTACGTATATAACAACGTCTATCACAATTTATTATATTCATGAGCAATTAAATTACGAATAGCTGGGGCGTTTGATAGAGAGAGAATTCCCCATTGACTCAGAGAATGGAGTTGTTCTATAGCGATACTCCATTTTGGCTTGGTCATAGGTGGAAACCTTTTACACACATATAAATGTGCTTAACACATCCACAACCTATATGAAAACATTTGATTGTGCCCATGTTTATACTAGAAGCTAGACTCTAGGAATGGTGCGTCAGCTGTATATTCCAAATTGAAGTGACAGACACGTAGAAAGACTGAAAGTTCGCTTTTAAGTGCTAACCAGCAGAGCCATTAGAGACCGCAAGCTACTACCAGACTTCTCTCTTCCCTCCCAAGAAGCATACCACTTTCTTATTCGTCCTGTTATTACACCCCCTGAATAAGAATGACTACAATTGATTATAAACTCAACATATTTGTTGAAGAAGACAATTAATGCCTATGGTATCGAGGACTTTGAAAGTAAATTCTAAAAATCGCAGATGACTATAGGCGAATGAACAAATTACTCACAGTATCTAAACCCTTGGAGTGCTTCGTTCATGACTAGCAAACAGCCTACCTTAAGATCTATAACATCTCCAACAAAAATCCATAAGGCTTCTAAAAACTCCTAACACAGCACCTGGAGTAATCAAAATGACTGGCGATGTCACAATTTTTTTTTGAGTCCTCAGTCATCTGTCCGGTTTGACTCAGTCCGCCACTAATTCCTCTCCTGTGCCAACCCCTTCATCTCAGAGTAGCACCTACACCCTACGTCCTCAATTATTTGCTGGGTGTATTCTAACCTCAGCCTCCCTCTACAGTCTTTACCCTCTACAGGTCCCTCTATTACCTAGCAAGTTATTCCGTGATGTCTTAACAGATGTCGCATCATCCTGTCCTTTCTTCTTGACGATGCTCTCCATATATTCTTTTCCTGACAATTCTGCAGAGAACCTACTCATTGCTTATCTTATCAGTACTCCTAATTTTCTCCATTGTTCCATAGCACCACATCTCAAATTCGATTCTCTTCTCTTCCCGTTTTCCCATAGTCAATGTTTCACTACCGTAAATTAAGTGATCCAAACGTACATTTTCACAAATTTCTTCCTCAAATTAAGGCTTATGTTTAATACTAGAAGACTTTTCGTGGTTAGTAATGTCCATTTTTTCGGTGCTAATTTGCTTTTGATGTCCTCCTTGCTCCGTCCGTGAAAGGTTATTTTGCTGCCTTGGTAGCAGAACTCCTTCACTACATCTACTTCGTGATCACTAATTCTGATATTTAGTTTGTCGCTGTTCTCATTTCTGCTACTTTCCATTACTTTCGTCTCTCTTCGATTTACTCTCAGTCCATATTCTGTACTGATTACAATGTTCATTTCATTCGGCAGATCCTGTAATTCTTCTTCACTTTTACTGAGGATAGCCATGTCATCAGCGAATCTCTTCATTGAAATCCTTTCACCTTGAATTTTAATGCGATTCTTAGACAATTTTTCTATTTCCGTCATGGTGTCGTCAGGAATAAAGCGATCAGCTTAAAACTGTTTCAGTTCAGCAAGACTTTTGATACTGTTACTTTCTATACATTAGCTACGCAAAGGAAACAGCTGAATTTCTCAAACGGTGCGTACTGTGGTTCAATAGTTACTTCAAAAACACATGTCACCGAATCGTCCATGGGTCGGTTACGTCTGTAATGTAGCCACTTATCTCTTCATACTGCATTGATTTCTCAAGTGAGGTGAAAAGAACAACACACACAACGTCTGTACCAAAACTAAATCTCCGCATTGGCAACAGCTTTGAGCTACAGGAACCCATAACTGCCCTGAAGCGAACCTACCTGTTGCCTTCTGCAGATCAACACTCGGCAAAATTTAGAGAATTTAAAAGATTGTCTTCTAAAACGTAAATGCTGCAATCGGCCTGTGATTTATGGTACACAGAACAGAATTTTCGAGTTCCTAAGAATAATTATTTTAGTATCTGTCATACTGGTACTTAACATCGTTGCATTTTTGCGTAAGCAAGTTATGAAGTAAAAAATATTCCAAAAGGAATCGGCTCTGGAGGATTTGCGGGAAATACCATCAGCTACGTCATAGACCTGTAGAGCGTTGACGAATATAAGTGTACTGATTTGTCGCATTTACCAGAGCTGGTACAAGTTCATAGGAATTCCTCAAGTCTTCGGATACTTGTTGGGAACTTTAATAATTGCGGAATTAGACCCACGGTTCGATCGTCCAAACTTCGTGACTCAAAACGCCACGTTATAATTTTTTATCTCTATTGTTCTGTGTGACAATTTTCCAGCCTAAAATTAAGTTTCTCTTCTTCCTGTCATTTCACATAATAGTTTAAAGTGACTAATGTCAATCGAACTGTAGTTGGATCAAAGACCTATCCTTCGGTTAGTTGTTTTAACAAAGTTTCCATATATTAAAGAGTAATTAATTATGCTGTCAGATGGGACAGGTGAAAGATCTTGTTTAAAGTGAAGACAGATCATTACGCATCTACAACATCTGAGCAAAATTGTGCTGTTATTAAGTAACATCGCAGTATTGCCTAGGGATGTTACGTTTGGTGTTATTTACTATGATGTGAATTTCATTTGTCCAGACTCACATGGAAATAGCCAGTAATCAAGGAGACACAATCCAACAATAAATCGAAACTGATACATTGCAAGATATGCCAACTGGATTAATATTAGGAATTAACAAACATTATTCGTCACACTGGTTCCGACACTGCCGTTAATGCGCAATGCTTGTAATTACTCAGAGAAAAATCTTGAGAGAATTTTGGGATGTATCTTTCTTATCAGAATAGTTTTTTTATTGACAGACTATTTCTTTTAGCCCGTCTTAAGGCCGGCGATGAGCCCATTCTGCCGGTGACAAAGGGTGTCCCTTCCCTAGAACTGCGTCTCACTTTTTAGTTTCACCAGAAGAATTCGTACGCCAACCCACTAGAACATTTGAGATACCTCTTTTCCCCCCTCTGGCACTTCGCTTCCGGCCGCTTTTAGCTGCCTTACGCCTCCACAAACATTCCGTGTCTCCTTCCATAGCAATGGGTAAACATGGTTGTCTCACAGCTTCCTAAATTCTGCTGCTCCAGTCAATTAAAAATCACATAAGAGTCAAACCAAATGTTGAATTTAGATGCGGTTTGCTTCAATAAAATGAAAAATTCAAATTGCAAATTTTGTAATCTATTACACAATAAGATAATTATTCTTTCTCTCAACTTAAGGAATTACGTGATATTATATTTGGAAGTGAGAGTTGGCAAGAAAATAACATATCACCACCATATCTCAAATCGGCAAGTGAACGTATGCCGTCAAGAGGCTGCCATAGTTTAATATTTGGTCCCCAGGTTTTCTCACTGTGTATTAATAGTACGCCAAAGAAATGTCCTTAGAACAGCAGCCAACCACTAACCTGACGATGTTTTTCCTTAGCATATTTTACTGCTTCTCGCCACTACTTGTTCTGAATATCAAAAATGGTTCAAATGGCTCTGAGCACTATGGGACTCAACATCTTAGGTCATAAGTCCCCTAGAACTTAGAACTACTTAAACCTAACTAACCTAAGGACATCACACACACCCATGCCCGAGGCAGGATTCGAACCTGCGACCGTAGCAGTCCCGCGGTTCCGGACTGCAGCGCCAGAACCGCTAGACCACCGCGGCCGGCTTTCTGAATATCTTGTTATCACCAAATGACTGAATTGTATTTACAAGATGAGCCTTTACTGAGGTGGCCTACACTTCTTTCATGTGCAACGAAATGTTGTATTGATAAACATTATCACTATGGTACACAGTTTCCTATCCACAGTTCCGAAAGGCCAGGGTGAAAAGAGATTTTTTTTTATTTGCTCTTATAAACCGAACGAAGCAAAAATATAGATAATTTACATCAGACTCAGAGATGAGTTCAAAGATATGATACTAATGTCGATGTGATGCCGGTAACAACAAATTTATAATGCAATCAGTAGCAGAATCTATTTAAATACAGAGTGTAAAGGTGGTAGTGCAGATATTTTTATATATTTTACCATAAGATCTACACACATCAGTGTGTTGGTTGGTTTTTTTCTCTGTGTCAACAGTCTTCACACAAACGCGTCACAAACTTTACGACCTGGTGTTTTCTTCACTATCGTAGTTGCCTCCACACGTTCATACTTCATAACCTGACCAGCCAGCCAAAGTAAAATAAACTTTAATAGCTTGCTTTACCACATGAACTTGGAGGTAACAACAAATCATAAAATCGATTCTACTCATAATAGCTATAATTATTATTCTGCAAGTGATTTAAAGTCTAGTTTAAAATTGCCCAGCACACCGTCCCCAGTCAGCAACAGAATTATCTCACGTATAACCATTACAAGATCTATGTTTGAGAGGTATTAGCACGAAATTAATAGCCATTTCTGCTATAAGCTGTAAGAAATATATTAATCTTGCATTCTGCTAGCCAGTGTCACCTCCATACCTGTAGGGCACATGCAAAAACGCAAAATGTTTATCTCAGTTCATTTTCCTTTCTTTTGAACTACGTTAGGTGTTCCACATAATCAAAAATAGTGTATCTTTAAAAATACATATGAAATATATTTTTATTCAGAAATAAATCTTATACTTAATCTGTGCTACATACAGATTTTAACAGACATAGAGGGTATTTAACAATTCCTATTACTGAAATGTAGAAATTGGAACTGTATTATTTGGATATCGAATCAGTTTGAAGATTGGATCACTTCTGCCTATCTTACAGAATACATTTCCTGGAAAGGGCATAGCCGCAAATTTTGCAGTGGTTTTAGCAGGTTGTGTTGTTGATTGAATGATGGTGGATGTGTTGTTTTGTATTGATTTTATTTGAAATTATGTCTTTAGGAGAAGCAATGTAACTATTGTTCCTAGCTACTGTTTTAATTATATTAGTTTCAATTGGTAAATGATGCAATCAGGCAAGCTATTATTTTGTGCCTGTTTACATCATTCACTAAGTATCATTAGTAGCCACGGAGTTAACAAGACCCAACATGGATAAAATGATACTAATTTCTCGTAGTTTTTCTATTTTATGAAGTAGGATCACATGTATCCTATTCTGTATTGATCTAAAATATTCTGTTTTATGATCGTCTTGACAGGAAATAGTGTTTACAATTGTATCAATAGTCGTTGACTTTATAATGCGCCAAACTGATGTTTGTTATCACTGTTCATAATTTTAATATTCAGAAAATTTGCACTTTTATTATTTTCGTGTTCTGTGATAATGCACGTAGCTAAGCTAATTTTGAAATACATCTGTTTCATTACTTGTGCCACTGAACAGAATGACTGAATCATCCACATATCTCTTTTAAAAGATAAGTCTGCGAATAAATAGATAATTTGTTGAACAAAATTGCTGCACTAAGTTGTTTATCTAAATTTCGGCTGATAGACCTGTCGGACTGCAACCCATTGCCAGGCCATCATACTGTTTATAAAATGTGTTACTGAAATTGAAATACCTAAGTGATATGGTGAGATCCAAAAATTCCATCAATTCATGTATCTCTAACGATTTCAGTCAGTTGGTAGGTATTTTCGATGATATTCCTATGTGGAATTGATTGGAAGTAGTGCATTCACTTTTCTGGTAATTTCATATGCTGGATTGCTAATGTAGTTCACAATGGGTTATTTGAAGCAGTCTGGTTAGCGTACTTTTGGGTTGCACATGAAACTGTGGACGTGCAGTGTTCGTAAAAGTGCAGTCCAGTACTTGAGTTCTTGTGTACAAACAGTTACAATTGTTTAGCACTTTTTTTTAGCTCATATTGATATTTATGCACTGGGATCGAATCTACTTCAGCAACATTATTTCCTTTGAAAAAGCCTAAAATTTCTTAGTATAAGCTCGTTCCGATTTTATAACTATGGTACTATGTTTATCTGCTTCACATTTTCGGATCGCTCAAGCTGATGTCTCTTATTATTTTAACTTCTTGACTGTTATGCGGTTGGTTATGTGATAGATGTCTGTCTGTAATATTACTAGCTTTAAAGGCGACTGCATTACTTTCACTTGAGTTGATATTTGCTACGTCACATACTACTTCTGTGCATACAATTAATTTTCTTAGTGTTTCTCTGTTTAGTCTAGGGGTAAGGTTAGGCTTGTGCCCTTTGTTTAAGAGCCTCGTTTCTTCATCTTTAAAGTTAGGCTAGTTTCATTTTTGGTTGTTATAGAACTTATGCTGATACATATCTCTACTTCAAAGTTAGTGGTATCTTTTTTTGCATATTTAGGAGTTTTAACTTTACCTACCTCTTTAGATCCTTCTTTACGTAAAGTCCTCTGATTTCATTCTTAATCAACATACGCCGTTTCTCTCAAAATTTGTTTTCTAACGGACTCCGGGGCTTTGTTATGAGATTCATACTGTGACTGACAGAAAATACGAAAAAAACTTAAAATTTGCAGTGAAAATGGCGCCTCAATATAGCAAAGTTCCACGAAGCTATTAGTAGAAATCACCATTTTTGAAGATTCTACAGAACTGAACTTACCCTTTTCTACTACTTTATAGAAGCTTTGGACATAAAATTTAATCGTCAAATTTAATAGCGTTTACACTCTAATGAATTTAATAGTCAAATTTAATAGCGTTTACACTCGCATGTGTTGTCTGAGTATCACGCAACGTCCTACATGACAAAGCAACTGTTTGCTAAGGATTGTCAGTCAACAATCCATATATTGTCCCGCGTAATTTTCTTTTGTGATCAGCCACTATCTCAGTATAATATTAGTAAGATTATTTGTAGAAAGTTGATGGAACATCATTATTAAGTAGTTAAGTGATTCAGAATATTCTAAAACGCTAGAGGGGGTGAAAAATTGAATAAAAAGTAGGAGTCGTCAAAGGCAAAAGAGTAAGAAGTTGTAAGTAGGCTGTATATGTTTTCTTTATGTAAGTAGGCTGTTTAGGTTCTTATATTGGTAACGCCGCCGCCACGTAGCGCTCTCTGTATGAAAATGAAAACACTGGCTGTGCTGTGTGCAGTCTGTGGCTAGTTTGCATTGTTGTCTGCCATTGTAGAGGGGCAGCTGGATGTTAACAGCGCGTAGCGTTGCGCAGTTGGAGGTGAGCCGCCAGCAGTGGTGGATGTGGGGAGAGAGATGGCGGAAGTTTTGAAATTGAACTGCTATATATATTATGATTATTAAGGTAAATACAGTGTTTGTTCTCTATTAAAATCTTTCATTTGCTAAGACTATCAGTAGTTAGTGCCTTCAGTAGTTTGAATCTTTTATTTAGCTGGCAGTAGTGGCGCTCGCTGTATTGCAGTAGTTCGAGTAATGAAGATTTTTGTGAGGTAAGTTATTTGTGAAAGGTATAGGTTAATGTTAGTCAGGGCCATTCTTTTGTAGGGATTTTTTGAAAGTCAGATTGCGTTGCGCTAAAAAATATTGTGTGTCAGGTTAAGCACTTGTAAAAATTTTTTGTGGGGAGCATGGGGGCTATGTAAGTAGGCTGTATATGTTTTCTTTATGTAAGTAGGCTGTTTAGGTTCTTATATTGGTAACGCCGCCGCCACGTCGCGCTCTCTGTATGAAAATGAAATCACTGGCTGTGCTGTGTGCAGTCTGTGGCTAGTTTGAATTGTTGTCTGCCATTGTAGAGGGGCAGCTGGATGTTAACAGCGCGTAGCGTTGCGCAGTTGGAGGTGAGCCGCCAGCAGTGGTGGATGTGGGGAGAGAGATGGCGGAAGTTTTGAAATTGAACTGCTATATATATTATGATTATTAAGGTAAATACAGTGTTTGTTCTCTATTAAAATCTTTCATTTGCTAAGACTATCAGTAGTTAGTGCCTTCAGTAGTTTGAATCTTTTATTTAGCTGGCAGTAGTGGCGCTCGCTTTATTGCAGTAGTTCGAGTAATGAAGATTTTTGTGAGGTAAGTTATTTGTGAAAGGTATAGGTTAATGTTAGTCAGGGCCATTCTTTTGTAGGGATTTTTTGAAAGTCAGATTGCGTTGCGCTAAAAAATATTGTGTGTCAAAGGGGACGTTTCATAAAGTGTACGACTTTTCCCTAAAATGAAGATGTGAATTTAGACTGTAACCTTGTTGAAATAACAAAAGAAACAACATGGAAAGTAGTATGTTTGCATTTCACTGCTCTTATTCATTTGAGGGGTACCCCGTAAATTAATGACAAAAACTGAATAGGATAATTTCTTACTATGATACACGAAAGTGAACTTTGACTAACAGACACAAAGGGAAAGAAGACAATAAATGTAAACTAGTATCTGGGTCAGTCTCATACCATGTAAGAGACGAAGAAGGTTATTGTATGCGCCTTAGCATTCAGAAAATTGATATGTCAGATTTTATTAATAGCCTAAAAAAATTTAGTCGAATGAAAATAACTGTCTGAACAGATTACATTTATTTGGTATGTACTTTTCCAGGTCTTTCCGGAGACAGGCATAGCACCAAAAGATATAAGCTGGAGTGTGTACTGCCTAAGCAGAATCGAGGTATACGAGCAAGCAAGCTCCAGGAAAGGGATGAAGAGTAGATGCATTTCATTAAGAAGGATATACTTAAGTATGAAGCCAGATCTTCTCATTACTGTAGAAATAAAGTTAAACGCTCATATCTCCTGCAAGGGTTAAATCTTGTAAAAATTCATGAAAGGTGAAATGCTTCTCTTATTAAAAAAGGGTTGTCGGATTATCTTTCAACGCATAAAACGGTGTTCTGGAAATGTTTCAACCTGAGCTTTGGAAATCCTCAAACTGATAGTTGCTACACTTGTACACAATTTGCTGTACAGTTAAAATCAACTCAAAATTTGGAACTAAATATAAATATAGGAAGGAATTATAGGTCTCATGAAGTAATGGCAGTAAGGTCTTTCATAACTTTAAACGACATTAAAAACAATAATGTTACAATTTCTTTTGACTGTCAGCAAAATCAACCATTGCCCACACTGTCTGTAGGAGAAGTATACTTCTTCACACAGATTTGGTTGTATGTCTACACGTTTTTAAAATACAAAAGTAAGCACCTGAAGTAGTTAGTTCCATATAGCTTGAGACTGATTCAGGACAGGCGCAAAAAAAGCGCAAAAAAAAGATCTAATGTCAGACTATTTAAATTCTTTACAGCAAGAGCCAATCAAAGAAAGTGCAGACAATCTTACTCTCAGATTATTTTCTGCTTCTCGTGTCTCTCAAAACAAGGACTCCACAATGATGGCAATACTTACGAACTACATTGAAACCTCAGACGTATTAAAAGAACTCAGAATTATTTCCCAATACATGGCCATGCCTATTTGCCTCCTGAAAGGTTTTCGGCCTTATTGAAAAAGAACTAAAAAAATTACTCTGGCCTCAGAATATTACGACATTTACACATAGTAAAGCTATTAAATCAGTCCCCAGAAGTGTAATGACTCAGGCAGGATTACTACATTGTGGAAGAAGACTTCAGACCAAGGCACAATTCCTTTTTCAAAATACTCACTTCGCTTCACCAATAGCAGTTGAGGTGCTGAAATCTGAAAAATAAGTAATTCAGTAATGCTTGAAGAACCTCAGCTTCCATCAGCGAATCACTTAAGTAAAAATAAAGGTAATGGCGTGAAGAAATTTATGTCATACTCTGAAAATGATTAAGAAAAAGACAAAGAATTCTAGCCCATAATACTACAAGGGAAAGATAATGATACTGAAGACAAAATCCTGGATTATAAAGAATCTTTACATTAAAGAGGACTGGGTTTCATTATTATTTAAGATTTTACATAGCGTTACATCTAAACATAGTTTCAAAACATGTACTATTGCTTTAGTTGTCATTTAAACGTGTCAGTATAGGTTTCGTAGTAAGTTTATGATGTGAGAAACAGATTTTGTTACTGTGGAAACGTTTGTTCATTTGTTAACTCAAAAGAAAAATATAAATTTACTAATACATTGCTAACTTCTTTCTCTGATATTGTCTACAAAATATAATATACTTAAGAGCCCACTGAATTTAGATGCTTACGAAGTGTATTTATAACAACTAACTTAATGAAATATGGTAGTAGCGTGCATGAAAAAGTGTATATGATGAGCTTTGTAAACATTTCTAACTAGTAACTTTTTTCACAATAATGGCTGTTAGACATGAACGTTATTTTTCCACCAGTTCCTATCTGCCTAGAGGACCAGTATTATTTTTCTTGAAATGTTTTGAATCAACAAAACAGAGTATAAATAAATGGCACTTGTTGAGTTTTATTAAAACAGTAGTCACATATTCCCTCGTTTTACTAGAAATGATTTTCCTATGTCAGTAATTTTGCTATGGCAGTATGAGAACCAATATTTACTTAAATACAAATTGGTACAGCTTTCGTCATAAAACATGCTTTATTAAATTGATGTTCATGGTCATTTTCATTAATTTATTTTTACTTTTGTCAACTGCAAGAATATGCCCAAGCATAAACCAGTCGAAAGTAATGATATTTCATCTGTGCTACGTTGTCGCAACAACCACTTTTACTCGTATGCTGATGACATCCAGTTGTGTCTAATGGAAAACCTAAGAACATTATGCTGCCTCTTCTGGTATTGTAGGAATGTGGATCTGGTCTTACACTAAACCTTAATAAATCAGAGGGCATCTTCATAGGGCACCGAAATTTGATCTGCTGACCTTTTAGTGAAACAGTTTCTTTTATACCTTTTGCTAGTATCAGATTTCCCTACTAAAAATCTGTAACATTTTGCAGGAGCATTTACCCTCTCTCTAGCCTAAATGCAAAAAGTATTTAGAGAAATGCTTGCACTCAGAACAAACATAAACCAGTCTAGTATTTCGTCCTGTCGCATCTTTACTAATGTTATGGTTGAACACGACTCAATTAGTTGGCATTCCAGGTGACCCGAGATAGCCATTAACGCATGTGCAAGGTATACATGCGGCATTCGACTGTTCGATCACCTCAGTTCTTCCGTGCTCAGTGTGGATGCAACCAGATAGGTGACATGGTTTCCATACGTTCTGTTTACTTCATCACGCTGTTAGTCACTGATGTCTCAAGCACCTCTGCTCGCATATCGAATACCTATCGTCATTCCGTAACCGGAATACAAGATTTGATGCGTCCAGAATCATGGCACTATCTATGAATAAAACATAATATGTGCTCGTTCCCTTCTCCATTTCAGCGGTACGAATCTACAGTAGGCTACACAGTAACCCCCTCTTATCCAGAACCGCTTTCCGTTCTGTAGAGGATTAAAGCTTTTTCCGTCAGCATTGGTGTAGCCTGCCTCTTGCCACAATTTTCCAGCTGTCTTCCTTCTGTCGAACAGCGAACCAGCATTTCTGCTACTTCGGCAGAAATATCCTAATTTTTTATACATTTCTGTCTGTTTCCTTTGCCTCATCTCCCCTGCCAATATTACGTTATTATTCTAGATTACCTCCAGTCAATTTCTTCTCCAGACTAATTTTCTTCTGTACGTGTCATACATTTCTGTTATATGACATTCCTCACATTCTAGAAAAACGTAATGACGAAATTACTTAAGAAAGTGTTGATTAGATTGACTTTTCTGAAATGTAATATGTTAATTACTATACTGTAATTATTATTCTGATTCTCATAGTTATTATCATCGTCGTCGACCAAGGGGTTATTAACTTATGAGTAACCATTATATACTGCTCTTATACTACACATCGTATAATGTTAAATTAATAAGGACGTCTAGTTAGACGTGAGGACGCCTGTCATTAACTGTTACTGAATAGCCTCTGCTTTCCACCACTCCCTAAATACCTTGGAAACTACAGCTAGTCGGAAACTTTTATGCAATCTGGCACAATTTTCTTTTCGTCTTTTGATTTCAGACCTACCATCAAATTTTCTGTGTCGTCTCCGTTAGTTGTTTAAGTTTAAATGCACTAAAAGCAAACGGTGTAACGTCGCAGCAAAACGAAGTTGCTTCTGGTACGCTCCGTTAACACGTACTCCAGCTTTTCCATTTATCGTGCAGGAAGCAACTGTTCTTGAACTCTCAGTCCATAGGATCTAAAGGGAAGCGGTAATGAAGGTGGATGAGCACTGGCTTATTAGGAAGTTGAGAACATACACATCAGGAAATGGAAAAAAGAACACATTGACACCGGTGTGTCAGACCCACCATACTTGCTCCGGACACTGCGAGAGGGCTGTACAAGCAATGATCACACGCACGGCACAGCGGACACACCAGGAACCGCGGTGTTGGCCGTCGAATGGCGCTAGCTGCGCAGCATTTGTGCACCGCCGCCGTCAGTGTCAGCCAGTTTGCCGTGGCATACGGAGCTCCATCGCAGTCTTTAACACTGGTAGCATGCCGCGACAGCGTGGACGTGAACCGTATGTGCAGTTGACGGACTTTGAGCGAGGGCGTATAGTGGGCATGCGGGAGGCCGGGTGGACGTACCGCCGAATTGCTCAACACGTGGGGCGTGAGGTCTCCACAGTACATCGATGTTGTCGCCAGTGGTCGGCGGAAGGTGCACGTGCCCGTCGACCTGGGACCGGACCGTAGCGACGCACGGATGCACGCCAAGACCGTAGGATCCTACGCAGTGCCGTAGGGGACCGCACCGCCACTTCCCAGCAAATTAGGGACACTGTTGCTCCTGGGGTATCGGCGAGGACCATTCGCAACCGTCTCCATGAAGCTGGGCTACGGTCCCGCACACCGTTAGGCCGTCTTCCGCTCACGCCCCAACATCGTGCAGCCCGCCTCCAGTGGTGTCGCGACAGGCCTTCAGCGATGAGAGTCGCTTCTGCCTTGGTGCCAATTATGGTCGTATGCGTGTTTGGCGCCGTGCAGGTGAGCGCCACAATCAGGACTGCATACGACCGAGGCACACAGGGCCAACACCCGGCATCATGGTGTGGGGAGCGATCTCCTACACTGGCCGTACACCACTGGTGATCGTCGAGGGGACACTGAATAGTGCACGGTACATTCAAACCGTCATCGAACCCATCGTTCTACCATTCCTAGACCGGCAAGGGAACTTGCTGTTCCAACAGGACAATGCACGTCCGCATGTATCCCATGCCACCCAACGTGCTCTAGAAGGTGTAAGTCAACTACCCTGGCCAGTAAGATCTCCGGATCTGTCCCCAATTGAGCATGTTTGGGACTGGATGAAGCGTCGTCTCACGCGGTCTGCACGTCCAGCAAGAACGCTGGTCCAACTGAGGCGCCAGGTGGAAATGGCATGGTAAGCCGTTCCACAGGACTACATCCAGCATCTCTACGATCTTCTCCATGGGAGAATAGCAGCCTGCATTGCTGCGAAAGGTGGATATACACTGTACTAGTGCCGACATTGTGCATGCTCTGTTGCCTGTGACTATGTGCCTGTGGTTCTGTCAGTGTGATCATGTGATGTATCTGACCCCAGGAATGTGTCAATAAAGTTTCCCCTTCCTGGGACAATGAATTCACGGTGTTCTTATTTCAATTTCCAGGAGTGTATTTTATTTGTATGTGTAATTTTAAATCAGAACTTTATAAAGCATTAAAACATAACCTTTTTTTCGCGTGAAGTTGAGTGATTCCATATACTCTCAAGAATTTTATTTCATATCACATACGTCAAGTAAGAGTGATATTCGACAAAAGAATATTTTTACTTGATACCGGTTTAAAATTCGAACTTTGCCATATGAGTCCCGAAATGTAATTAAATTGTACGTATAAATGTATCTGGAACGACGTTACCAAGAATTGTATCCCCGTCGCTGTCTGAGACTAAAGCTGCAGTGACATTTCTGTATAGATACTTCCTTCAACGTAATTCATGTTGGGCTATATATAAAGGTCCGCAACCAACTAACAGTTATTTTGTGTGTTTTAATTTGTTAAACTCACATTTCACTTTGTCTCTCAGTCTTCCTTTCACTGCCAGGTACCATAGTCATAATGGGTGGGGTATACATCACTTCACGGAGTCAGCTCTCCACATTTCGCCAGTGTATCTTAGCATGAAACAGTATATGTGTGTACCATTTACAGCATGTGCGTATAGCGCCTTACTCTTGTGTGTTTGCAGTGTGACAGTTTTGTAAATAGAAATAAATACTCATTCAGGTAACCACTTACCTCATTCAATCCAGCGTCAGTCCCCTTGCAGTTTCTTGTGGCGTTTTTTTTATACGAACGTGTGGATGTTACTTATTATTAAAACAAACCTATTATCATAGGATGCAGTATTTCAGGAAACCAGGCGATCAAACAATGGTAACTGTATGTCACAGTAGTTCCTCTGGGGATCTCGGATCACAGCGCTGCACAACATTCTCGTTTACCCATCTTATATCGATTATGTTTAGTGTTCGATACCCCGAAACTTTATTTAATTTCATTCTAATATCGAACACCAAATAATGGATTATTTCTGACAGTGGTTTTTTACTTCACACTGAAAAAATAGCAACTGAAGCTATGAAATTAATTCATTTTTTCACAGTGCTGTAACTACATTTAAAGATCGTTTACAGTATTGGCACCTACTAGGTAGCAACGTCAGAGAAGTAAGGAAGAAAAGCTTGTTGTTATGTGTTCTTTATATTTAGTTGGATAATCACCTACACGTTTTGAAAATAAGAAATTATTTTGGAAATCTGGAAAATAGAAATTAACTATCGAGGCAAACAAGGAAAGAGGAATAAACCAACGCTTGTTGATATTATCACTGTTTAATAGCTCACCAAATGCTGGGGGCTATCAAACTTAAGCTATGACAATAATTTCAACTTTTACCGTGCCTAGTTTTAAATGAGGTCCCTTACTGAAACTGGAGGAAGTGTGGCAAGTGCTCCGATAAACTGTGTGATTATAAAATCTAATACAATTAACGTTGTGGTAAGAATTTTTCCTTGAAGTAATAGCAACAATCTTCTTTGTTCAAGACATTCTTAGCTGATTCATACAGAACTGTGGGAAGTCCAGTGTCCATCACGGAAACTTACAAAACCTTTTCACGTTGTAGTTTTCTCAATCAACACCATTTCCACTTTACTATAACAAAATAATATACATGAAGCTGTCACCTCCATTAAGTAGGAGTTGACGATGTGACAGTTTAGTGTTCGATAGAATTACCAAGATACACGCGTTTGACGACTGTTAATTAATATATGGTGAGGAAACTAGAACCACAAGCTTCAGAGACACAAAAAGCTAAATAATGCTACAATGATTTGTATCACCTCATCTTCTCAAGTTGGTACACACACTTCTGCAGTTCTGTTTGATAATCTATTAGTTAGAAAAAATCTGATTCAGTATTTCTTGGAACTCTGTAATGTTCATTACTAAAGACAATTACACTCTATAATACTGCAACAATAAGAATTAAATACATACGAGGGTTGTCCAGAAAGTAACTTCCGATCGGTCGCGAAATGGAAACCACTGGGAAAATCCGGAAAATCTTTGCACAGATTTGTTGGGCAGTGTCTCTAGTAAGCCTGTTGATTGTGTCGCGTCACTCTTTTCAGTTTTGAGCGAAAAGTGGGCACGTAACGATGAATAGGGAATAGTGTCTCCCACCGAGGGCCTGGTTAGAGATTTCGCCTGTGTCATGCAGCCCACGTAACACAACTGTCGAGCAGTTCCTTCTTCATGCCAATTCTCGGCCGCACACTGCAGGGGCAATGAAGACGCTCCTGCAGCGTTTCCGATGAGAAGTGTCTGATCACCCACAACACAGTCCAGAATTGGCTCCCCTGAGTCTCATCTCTGCTCACAAGAACCGCTGGCTATGAAGAAAAAATTTTTCCGCAGACAGTGAGCTGCATACCAGTGCAGATAACAGGCCGAAAGCACAGGCGGCTATTTTCTATGATGAAGATACTGGAAAGTTGATGCAACACTACGACAGAACTCGACGTTGGAGCAGAAACTATGTAGAGAAGTAGGTGGAAGGTGTACCTTACTGTTGCAAATGAAACGTATCTGGCTTTCATGTGGTTTCCATTTCGCGACCGATTGGAACTTCCTTCCTGGACAACCCTCTTACTACGAACACGTGTTATGATAAGCTGAAATAGTAACATAATATAGCTATTCAATGGAAGGAACATCTGTTTAATATATTAAAATATAGTCTTTATCCCCTGTTCTTTGTGAGCATAACTCAAATCATTTCGCAAACTCGGTAACACCAAAGAAATAAAATATGACACCTCACAGAGATAAACTTTTCTTCAGAACAGGTGCTTGCAGGTTCACCATTTCTGTATTGACACAGCGGCAGCACACTATGTGTTGTATTCCTTTCGTGGTGTGGACCTTTTGTAACTAAGAAACGTTGCTGTTATGTCCGTTCCTAGCTTTGATGAGTTCGTGGAAGCCTGAAGAGCCAGTACCCCACTCCAGCTCTGCAGTTCCGGGTGGGATGGTCAAGTGGTGGCTTATTTCGGCATTGCGCCGACTTCTTAGGATCTGAAAAATAAAAGAAAAATTCGCGTTGTGTCAGTGGGGCGTGAAAAGTACTGCCATACTTAAATAGCAAACGTTCCATTTTCTCAAGATATACAAGCATTAACATGTAGCATAAAAATTAAAAATTTGTGTAAGGCAATGGAAGACAAAAACGTTTCTTCAGTATTTATGAACATGGTAAAACAACTTCATGAATATATTAAAATCATTTCAAAACTGGTTACGAAATATTAAGACAGGATTTATGAATTTCTCATTCCTTGTTCGAAACATACTGTATATCAATTATGCCCTTATAAACTTGAGAAGGAATTATAAAAGTAGTTATTTACTCTATAAATGAATTTATATAGACTACTCTTTCTGACCGACCAAACTACTGCAGCCGCTGATAACGAAGAAATAGACTAGAAGATGAGGTACTGGCGGAAGTAGCTCTGTGAGGACGCGTCATAAGTCGTGCTCGTTTCTCAGTTGGTAGAGCACTTGCCTACGAAAGACACAGGCCCCATGCTCGAGTACAAGTCCGGAATACTGTTTTAATCCACCGGAAAGCTTAACACAGGTTACTTGTGTAGAGCAATTAATGGAGAAAGTGGAGTGAAGTCTTGGGATAAATGCAGAAATATCTATCCCTATAATAAAAGCGTAACTTCCCGATGTCTGTACATAGGAGATATTTAAGAAAACAGAATATGAGTGGTCTTATAACAGCAATAGAAGACAAGTCAATTATTTTTAGAATTTTGGTTTGTCTGGCTATTCGTATGTTTGTACACGCATCACCCAAAAACTACGCCACGAAATTGGATTGTGTTTTCACAGTTGTATTATTGAATGTCTAACTTAAAATCTGGCACATGTTTCATCTTGATACACCTCTTAGAAACCGAAGTTGCTAAATATAAAGAGTGTTTTCTTTAACTGGGTAAGTGCGAGGAAATCGGAATCATTATGAGATAAAGGGAAACGGTCTCAGGAAGCTGTAGCTGCTTTTTAGTGAAAACAATTTTGCCATAATCAGATTCTTGGTCAAGACACTGCTACCAAAGCAGAGTTACTATACAAACGTTATCACAGGTACATGCACTGGATGCTAGCACAGGAGAGTAAAAGTCAGTTTCGTGCTATGTTTTAAATAACGTCTTGTTTCCGTGAATGGTACACTAGCCTACGTTTATGAAGAGATCTGGAGGAGACGTGGATTACCAAGTTAAAAATACACGTGCTATTTAGAAAAAGATTTCCTGCAGTTCACATATTCTTAGCTGACAAGGTTACAGGAAGGCAATCATGCAGGTTAACGTCCCACAACATTTGCTTGACATACTTATTTATTTTTCCTCTGGGTAAAAACTTACTTGAGGTGGTCAAGATAGAAATTTGTTACAGTTGTGTGGAGTGACACTCGTCTGTGGATGAAATGTGCTGACATTTCCGCGGAGTCCAAGACACTTCGGATAGGTTTTGCGCTTTCACATTCGCTGATTTTGCCAGCTCACAGCCAGGCTGTCACCTTCCTACCTAACACAGACGTCGGATTAATCTAAGCGTTAGTCCCCGCAACCAGATTTTTTACTTTCACATTCGTTAGCTTCACCAACTCACAAACTACCTGCGAAAAGCCGCTAACCACAGCAAGAACGCCAGACTTTGTAGAAGTGTCTCGCCAGATAAAATAATCGCGAACATTTGTGACCGATTGACATGGCGTATTGTCATTCTTAACATGAAGTTCATGAATAGCTGCAAATGGTGTCCAAGTAGCCGAACATAGCCATTTCCAGTCAATGATCGGTTCAATTCTACCACAGGACCCAGCGCATTCCATGTAAACCATTATGGATGCACCACCAACTTCCACAGTGCCTTGTTGACAACTTAGGTACAAGGCTTCGTGGCGTCTGCATCACACCCAAACCCCACCATCAACTCTTATCAAATGACCAGGCCACGGTTTATCAGTCGTCTACGGTCCTATCGATATGGTCACAAGCCAAGGAGAGGCAATGCAGCCGACGCCGACGTTGCGCTGTTGCCGTAGCCAAATAACGCCAAATCTTGCCGCAGTGTCCCAACGGATACATTCGTCGTACGTCCCACATTGATTCCTGCTGTTATTTCATCAAGTGTTGCTTGTCTATTAGTACTGGCAATTCTACGCAGACGCCGCTGCTCTCGGTCTTTAAGTGAAGGCCATCTGCTACTGCGTTGTGTGTGGTGAAAGATAATTCCTGAAATTTGGGATTCTTGGCACACTCTTGAGAATGTGGACATCGGTGTATAGAATTCTCTAAGATTTCTGAAATTGAATGTCCCATGGCTCTTGCTACAACTGCCCATCCACGTTCACAGTCTGTTAATTCCCGTCGTGAGGGCATCACCACTTCGGAAACCTTCTCACACGAGTCACCTGAGTACAAGTGACAGCTCCACTATCGCATTACCCTTTTATATCTTGTGTACGCGATACTGTCTGCATCTATACAGGGTGGTCCATTGATCGTGACCGGGCCAAATATCTCACGAAATAGGCGTCAAACGAAAAAACTGCATAGAACGAAACTTGTCTAGGTTGAAGGAGGAAACCAGATGGCGCTATGGTTGGCCCGCTAGATGGCGCTGTCATAGGTCAAACGGATATCAAATGCGTTTTTCTTAAATAGGAACCCCCATTTTGTATTATATATTAATGTAGTACGTAAAGGAATATGAATGTTTTAGTTGGACCACTTTTTTCGCTTTGTGATAGATGGCGCTGTAATAGTCACAAACATATGGCTCACAATTTTATACGAACAGTTGGCAACAGGTAGGTTTTTTAAATTAAAATACAGAACTTAGATACGTTTGAACATTTTATTTCGGTTGTACCAATGTGATACATTTACCTTTGTGAACTTATCATTTCTGAGAACGCAAGCTGTTACAGCGTGATTACCTGTATATACCATATTAATGCAATAAATGCTCAAAATGATGTCCGTCAACCTCAATGCATTTGGCAGTAGTGTAACGACATTCCTCTCAACAGCGAGTAGTTCGCCTTCCGTAATGCATTGACAATGCATGTGTCGGTGGATCACGATAGCAAATATCCTTCAACTTTCCCAACAGAAAGAAATCCGGGGACGTCAGATCCGGTGAACGTGCCG
Source organism: Schistocerca cancellata (assembly GCF_023864275.1). Lineage (NCBI taxonomy): Eukaryota > Metazoa > Arthropoda > Insecta > Orthoptera > Acrididae > Schistocerca > Schistocerca cancellata. The sequence continues at coordinate 430,030,066 of NC_064631.1, read as the reverse complement.
GTCATATGGTGCTTCGACGACCAATCCACCTGTCATGAAATATCCTATTCAACACCGCTTCAACCGCAAGCGAGCTATGTGCCGGACATCCATCATGTTGGAAGTACAACGCCATTCTGTCATGCAGTGAAACATCTTGTAGTAACATCGGTAGAACAATACGTAGGAAATCAACATAGATTGCACCAATTAGATTGCCATCGATAAAATGGGGGCCAATTATCCTTCATCCCATAATGCCACACTATACATTAACACGCCAAGGTCGCTGATGTCCCACTTGTCGCAGCCATCGTGGATATTCCGTTACCCAATAGTGCATGTTATGCCGGTTTACGTTACCGCTGTTGGTGAATGACGCTTCGTCGCTAAATAGAACGCGTGCAAAAAAAACTGTCATCGTCCCGTAATTTCTCTTGTGCCCAGTGGCAGAACTGTACACGACGTTAAAAGTCGTCGCCATGCAATTCCTGGTGTATAGAAATATGGTACGGGTGCAATCGATGTTGATGTAGCATTCTCAACACCGACGTTTTAGAGATTCGCGATTCTCGCGCAATTTGTCTGCTACTGATGTGCGGATTAACCACGACAGAAGCTAAAATACCTACTTGGGCATCATCGTTTGTTGCACGTCGTGGTTGACGTTTCACATGTGGCTGAACACTTCCTGTTTCCTTAACTAACATAACTACCCGGCGAACGGTCCGGACACTATGATGATGTCGTCCAGGATACCGAGAAGCATACATATCAAACGCCAGTTGGGCATTTTCATCACAGAAGCCATACATCAACACGATATCGACCTTTTCCGCGATTGGTGAACGGTCCATTTTAACACAGGTAATGTATCACGAAGCAAATACCGTCCGCACTGGCAGAATGTTGCGTGACACCACGTACTTATACGTTTGTGACTATTACAGCGCCATCTGTCACAAAGCGGAAAAAGTGGTTCAACAAAAACATTCATATTTCTTTACGTACTACATGAATATGTAATAAAAAATAGGGGTTCCTATTTAAAAAAGAAAAAACACAGTTGATATCCGTTTGAACTATGGCAGCGCCATCTAGCGGGGCAACCATAGCGCCACCTGGTATTCCCCTTCAAGCTAGACGAGTTTCGTTCTTTGTAGTTTTTTCGTTTGATGCTTTTTCGTGAGATATTTGGCCCGGTCACGATCAATGGACCACCCTTTATATGCGCACATCGCTATCTCCTGACTTTTGTCACCTGAGTGTAATTTATCATTAAGTTTTCCATTTATTTTTCTGTACCTTTTTCTTTCCTATAGAAATAAGTGTAAAAGCTGCAAGTGTAAGAGACCACCCTTTATATGCGCACATCGCTATCTCCTGACTTTTGTCACCTGAGTGTAATTTATCATTAAGTTTTCCATTTATTTTTCTGTACCTTTTTCTTTCCTATAGAAATAAGTGTAAAAGCTGCAAGAAGTGTAAGAGAGCTACACATATGTGGATCGTGCACCTGGAGGAGTAAATCACAGGGCGAGCAGCGTCGGTGGAGCACCCATCAGCTGTGCAGTTGTTGGTTGGTACTGTGTTATTCACAGTTAGTGGCCAGCGAGCGGTGACCTGGCGACCGGTAGCGACCAGCAAGCGCGGCGCTAGACGTGCTCCGCGCCCCGGAATTAATTACAGCTGAGTGGAGCGCGGAGGCGGGCGCCGTCCGCCTACCTCCACTACCACCAGCCGGTAATCACCATAAATTGTGTCGCGTCGTACGCGGCACGCGTGCTCCTCGCCCGCGACAGTCCGCGGCCCTATCGGCTGCTCGTACTGGCTGCGTGTCCCCGCCGCTGATTGGACGCAGATTAAATAAGCGCGCTCTGATTGGGAAGGCCCGGCGCGGCTTAGCCACGCTGTCACACGGCTGCTGGCCAGAGATGGCGTGGCGGACAATCCGAGCACCGTGAAATTCTGTTTACCGCCGCCACGAGCGCGGCACATGTGCCACACAAATCTGGGCGGATGACGTCTCAATAACTAGACGTCTTCTCGGCTGAAATACTGTCTCTTACGAGCATTGCATCTTCACACGTACTCCGCAAGTCCGTGTACGGAGAGTATTTCGTTACAACGTCACAGATTTTCTCTCCTACTCCATTTGAGCAGTGAGCGAAGGAAAGTTTACTGTCTGGACGGGTAGACACGAACTCCAAAATTCAGAAAATGTCGAGGATATCGTCTACTAATACCCCTGTTCTAACAGGCGCGAATAAAAATAGGGGTGAGAGGGAGTGGAGGTGTCATTTGTGCCAAGGGGATGATCAAAATACTTTATCGTGTTTCGTACATCAGTTTCCAAGTTTATTTAATAATTTCGAACAAATAAAGTAGCGTGAACATTAAATTTTGGAAGAACTTTCCTGCTTAAGACGTGTGCTTGCGGACTGATCAGCTGCAGAGAGCACTGGAGCCAAGTAAGGCGCCCAGTCACAGAGTGGCCACCCCTGACGCAAAATATAAATTTCACACGGTTCGCGAAACTACACGTAGAACCGGGATGGAGAGATGAGTAAGGCCAAACAGAAAGAGAGGACCATTCAATAAGGCTCGGCTTCTAGGTTTAGTGGTGAACTACAAGCCTGTAGACTGTAAGGTCATGGCGTCGAACCCCGATCAGATGCTACAAATTTTCAGTCTGACTTTACGCTACACTTCATTTACGAATGGTATGGATACATGCCAGGAAAGACAGATGCTGCGGATTCCATGTTCGACTGTAGGTCCCCTCTATTAAGTAGTATTACTGGTGTGGGTGATGGGCGCACAAGCTGCAGACTTGTGTTCAGAGTCTTAGTGCTAAGTGAAATACCGATAATAGTAAGTCCATCTTTATTGAGAGTTAGTCTCTTTCCCCGACGGCCAGTGCAGTTGTTTTCCGTTGACACCCGCACGTGAGACGCACCGTTTGCGATGGTGCCAAGAGGGACTGGTGGCGCTATCTTCTCGGGTCAGAGCAGATTCAGTGCGAGCCTCTGACCCCACTCCAGCCCACCCCAGAACCCAATCCTGTATCCGGGCCTGTACTCGAAGGCTCCGTAGCGTTTTCGACCATGGCGTTTGCGACAATCTTGTAGGTGACATTAAGTACCGTGGCTCTTCCGCCCAACCAGTTTTGCGCTATGCTATTTCGACCAGAGCTTCCCACATTGTAGAGCTTTCTTTAACGCGCCAACAGAGAAGTGAATCTCCGTTACTCCTCATTGAATTCGCAGCAGTTTAAGGAGCGTAACCAAACCCTTGGAAATCTTATCATATTCGGAAACGTGCAGTGAAATATTTATATCCAACTAGAGTACAGATGTAATTGCTGCTTGTTTCATTTGAAGCAGTTTAGTCTTTCGCTTTTTAATAAGATTAACAAAGTTTAAAAACTTTGTACTCGCATATGGAGTATGTACATACAAGTTCTAAGTTTGGTTAAATTGTGAGGACATGTTCGTATTACAAGAAGGTCAGAAAAGCCATGGCCAACACATTATTATAAGGCCATGGCTGCCACCTTGGTGTTTCCTACCAAGACCGCCATTACATTTCTAGCTTCCTTCCACAGTTGGAGAAGTCACGGATAAACACTGTTCACTGAATATGCTGAAAAAAATAATAGTTTCACCAGGTGAAAATACGGTGCTGTAAGCATTCAGAAAGTAATTTTTTTCCTGTTTTGAAATAAGTATGCTATTAGATGCTTGGAAACGAGAGGTGATTTCTTTGAGAAGTGACTGTTGGTGTAAAGGGTTAAGAAGGCTGCAGTTTTCAATACGAAACGCATCAGCTATCGAGAAGAAAGACTTTACACTGTTAGTAAAGAAAGGCAGCAAAAGCAGCGCTGCATTGAGGGAATACCGCCACCAGAAACAACTGTGAAGAGGCCCCATATCAGTAAATGGGCCAAAGAATATGATTAAGAAATTTGAAGAAACAGGCTAATTAGGTGGTGCAGTAGGGAGAGAAGGCGGTCCATTCCCATGGAAGTTGTGAAATCAGTACAAGTTCGCAATCAAATTTCATAATTAAATAGTCGCGTAACATATATTTTGTACCTCGAATAATATTCTATGTCTAGATCACTCATTACAAAGTTATTTATTACATGCTTCCGTACAGACGTCCTCCGATACTGCAGAAAAAATAAAAGTAAAAAAAAATAGAGTTGACTGTCCCATAGCAGAGGGAAAAAGTAAATGACAGATACTGAGAAAGCAGTACCTTAGACGAACATATCAGGTTCCAGGATTTCAAAGAATTGGGTCTGAAGAAAAAAGAAGCAACTTTAGTAAAAAGGACAGGAACTTCATAACATGAATGAGAATAAGCCATAATGTTACACCGGACACCTCTACAAAATTTAAATTCTGTGCACCAGAATGTGGACCCACGAACATGAAGATTTAAACCATACTGGCATGCGTTAAATAGCGAAGACAGCTAGCAAAATTATACCTGAAAGTAAATCAGCCATAGGTCAAATTAACTCCTCCATTAAATATGAACGATATACTGATCCATTATATCACAGGAACCTATTTTACAGACTCATCACGGGAACATGAGCAAATTGTTGATTAGCAAAAATGAAGTAACTAGTATGAACGTTTGATGAGAGTGTGGGACACACAGAACTCTTACGTCTTCATAGAGACACCAGGTCGATAACACTGTAGTCCTCTCAGAGCCGGTAAAGGTCTTCGAATGGACAATGTCTTGAAAATATTTTACGAGATGAACTTCGGCAAGGGAAAAACAATTGTTATTCATCTGTATTCAAACTACGGAAAGTGATGCTAAGGGAACTAGATTAGGAAATGAGACCCTGAAAGTACAGGGTTATTACAAATGATTGAAGCGATTTCACAGCTCTACAATAACTTTATTATTTGAGATATTTTCACAATGCTTTGCACACACATACAAAAACTCAAAAAGTTTTTTTAGGCATTCACAAATGTTCGATATGTGCCCCTTTAGTGATTCGGCAGACATCAAGCCGATAATCAAGTTCCTCCCACACTCGGTGCAGCATGTCCCCATCAATGAGTTCGAAAGCATCGTTGATGCGAGCTCGCAGTTCTGGCACGTTTCTTGGTAGAGGAGGTTTAAACACTGAATCTTTCACATAACCCCACAGAAAGAAATCGCATGGGGTTAAGTAGGGAGAGCGTGGAGGCCATGACATGAATTGCTGATCATGATCTCCACCACGACCGATGCATCGGTTTTCCAATCTCCTGTTTAAGAAATGCCAAACATCATGATGGAAGTGCGGTGGAGCACCATCCTTTTGAAAGATGAAGTCGGCGCTGTCGGTCTCCAGTTCTGGCATGAGCCAATTTTCCGCGGGCTACGCGTGAAACTTGCTCGCACGCGTTCAACCGTTTCTTCGCTCACTGCAGGCCGACCCGTTGGTTTCCCCTTACAGAGGCATCCAGAAGCTTTAAACTGCGCATACCATCGCCGAATGGAGTTAGCAGTTGGTGGATCTTTGTTGAACTTCGTCCTGAAGTGTCGTTGCATTGTTATGACTGACTGATGTGAGTGCATTTGAAGCACGACATACGCTTTCTCGGCTCCTGTCGCCATTTTGTCTCACTGCGCTCTCGAACGCTCTGACAGCAGAAACCTGAAGTGCGGCTTCAGCCGAACAAAACTTTTGAGTTTTTCTACGTATCTGTAGTGTGTCGTGACCATATGTCAATGAGTGGAGCTACAGTGAATTTATGAAATCGCTTCAATCATTTGTAATAGCCCTGTAGTAGATTCAAATGATTCAAATGGCTCTAAGCACTATGGGAGTTAGCATCTGAGGTCGTCAGTCCCCTAGACTTAGAACTACTTAAACCTAACTACTCTAAGGACATCACACACATCCATACCCGACGGAGGCTTCGAACCTGCGACCGCAGCAGCAGCGCGGTTCTGGACTGAAGCTCCTAGAACCGCTCGACCACAGCGGCCGGCAAAGTAGTAGACTAGTTTTCCTTTTGGGGCAGCGACGTAACTGACGATAGCCGAAGTAAAAGCGATTCAAAGTACAGACAAGCAGTAGCGAGAAAAAGAGAAGTTTTTGACACGTAAATATGAGTGTTGGGATACGTAGCAATCGTGATTGGCCCGACACAGCAAGAACATTTCCGTCGCTGCGGAAAACGAATTACGTCACTCTGTCAGTAGGCTGTGCCGTTTTGTTTTCGCTCTTCTAGCCAGATGCTGTAGTACTGTGCCGCTGTGATTTTAGTATCTTTCAGTGCTGCAGGTATGGACTATTTTACGTAACTTTTAATTTTAGAGGTGTAACTGAGATTTTATGCTACCCTCCTAAATATCAATGCTGTGTTTGTGAAACATCTAATGCCAAAACTCTTGTTACTGTATATATTAAATTTATTTCGTTAACTTTCAAGAACAGTTGACAGTCGAAATGGAATAGACCGATTCCAGCAACATGTGAGTTCTTGAGTGAGTGGCATTTTCGCGCTAGCCGGTAAAGTCGATAGGAAATTTGATTGATGGCTAGCATTTGCAACCTGGTTTTCTATATATAATGAATTGAAGTGCCAGAAATATATAAGTCAAATGGTTCAAATGACTCTGAGCACTATGGGGCTTAACATCTAAGGTCATCAGTCTCCTAGAACTTAGAACTACTTAAGCCTAACTAACCTAAGGACATCACACACATCCATGCCCGTGGCAGGATTCGAGCCTGCGACCGTAGCGGTCGCGCGGTTCCAGACTGAAGCGCCTAGAACCGCTCGGCCACAAGCGCCGGCTGTGTAAGTCAGCAACTAGCCATTTTCATTGACATTATCACTAAAATTCGCTACGTGCAATAAGCCTGAACATTCTGAAATGTTTTTAAATGTTTCATCGAACTCCGACGTGTCATTGCCACCAGGTTCCTTATTGTGTGTGCAAACTGCGTCTGTGGACTCACTAATGAATGGCCATACTGCATCTCACTTTTGTCTTGGGCACTGTCACCTTGGTTCTCTTTGGTATCATTGTACCTTTGTAAGAAAAGGCGCCAATGCAGTTCTGTACAGCTCAGTATTGACTAATTAATTGATACCACAACAGAATCCGTGAATGGCGGGTAGCTGAATGTAGATTTAACGATTGTCATCTTCGAGTGCTGGCGTTATTATTTCCGCAGTGTCAAACATAGCACTAAAAAAACGATCCGGATTAATGACGGCCGAGAAAACAAGATTTCATTGTATACAGTAAAATGTAAATGTCATGTGGCATTGTTGGCTGGGCTGCCTGATGGAGCTGATTCAGCCACCTGTCGGAAACTTCGCTCTTCCTCCGCGCACTTTGGTCGTTTTCCTGGAGGATATGGGAGAGTTGTGTCATACGTGTGTCTACAGCGTGTAGGTGACTATAACTAATGCGCGTGTAGTATAGTGCTGTGCTTGTGTTGTATGATGATGATGATGATGATGATGATGATAATGATGAGAGGAGGGAGGAGGTGAAACCCAGTCCCGACACATAGCCTACCAAGGGGGCCTCCGAGCTTAACGTTCTCACACGACGGACGGAACACCGTTAAGTGCCACAAGCCTTCACTCCTTGAGGCCATGTCGCTGTAGTCGTCGTTGTCGTCGTCGTCGCGTTTATGGAGGGGCAAACCTAGTTCGACCTGACACAGGGTAAACGTCTAAGCGTTGTTCTTGCTTTACCTACCGTGGTTGGATGCTGTGGCCTTTCTTAGTGACTTGGCGTCTGGTGCCTCGAGGCGGAATTTCCTCCTACCGTCGCGGGGAATATTACTCCCGCAACAGGTACAGCCAACGCCTCGTCGGCCGGTGGTGTTGCTGTACCCGGTTCACGAGAGGTTGCGGAGGGATTTAGAATTCGAGCCAGGACATTGGCGCGAATACTGGTGATCAGGAGCTTTACATCTCTGGTGTCCTTGGCAGCGAAATACTGGCAGTGAAAATTTCATCCACCAGGAGGATTCGGAAAGGGTTACCTCGGAGTCAAGTGTCACCGCGTGGGCATGCGGTGGCGGCCTCGGCAATGCAGGTGAGTATTGTGAAGGGTGTTCTGTAGGCAGTTTGCTACAGGAATGCTAATTCGGGCAGGACCAATGACAGTAGAACATTCAGTGAGGATTAGCAAAACCACAACAGCAAAGCCATTGAACAGCGCCGACGTGCCCGGTTGTCACAGCAGCATAAATAAACCACCGTCTATCTAAAATGACTCCACGAGCAGTAGCCTGCCTCGCGGAAGCGAGAAGTTACGAGACGAGGGCCGGCCAGACAGCTAGTCAGGAAACACGCTCGCGTATAATCCGCCGCGCCTATCTGTAGTCAGAAATCCGCCCGGTACAGCCGCGGCCAAAGTCGGCAGCGACAGTGCGCCCTGCGGCCGGGCCGCCCGGCCCCACTGTGCCCGCGGCGCCGCAGTACGCTTGCGCGGCACTGTACGCGAGGCGAGAGCGGCGGCGCCTGCCCCCTTTGGCCTCAAAGCAGCCGCTATCTGGCCGGCCTCCATTACCGACAAAGCAGCTATCATTAAAGAGCGTGCCGGCCTGTGTTATGCTAATCAGCGGGCAGCCGGGTCGCCCGCGGCGGACCCCTCGCGCCTCTGCCAGCCGCCCAGCCCCTCTCACGGAATACGACTCGGGTGCGCTCGGCCACAACTTTTATTTAACTTGTGTTTATTGGCTTTCTAAACCGCCGCGGCCGCAGCCGCAGCTCATAAATAAAAATAAGCTAATTAAGGCTGAATTCCCGAGAGGTCAGCCCCGCCGCCTCCGAACAGTTCAAACCGTTTGTATGTATAAGACGCTTTAATGCGCCGTCGTCAATCGGGGATGAAAGACTCGGACGCCCTCGTCGGGCCCTAAGCGAGGCGCCGCGGTAGCCGCTACCGAGATGCGCGGACGCCTTTCAGCGCACAAAGGCCGCTCCGGGAGAGCTGCATTAGCGCCTGCTCGTCTTATTGTTCTGGCTAATTACGTTAAAGGTGCCGAAAGTGGCGTGTCGGGGGCTTGACAGCCGCGAGATTGCTCGTTTTTATAAGCGTCATCTGCTGATCACGCCGGTTAAACAGACGATCGCCGGTATGGGAAGAGCCTCGATGCGTACGCTGGAGGTACTGTTACCCTCTCACCTACAACGGTGCCATCGCAGTTACCAATAGGGGTAATGATTCCCCCTAAGAAACCATTTTAGTAGCGGTGTTTATAAACACATCAAAAAAAAGATTTTCATCACCTCGGTTCCGGGAATTCCGGAACCTGTACAAAAGAAAGTGGTTCAAATGGCTCTGAGCACTATGAGACTCAACTTCTGAGGTCATCAGTCCCCTAGAACTTAGAACTACTTAAACCTAACTAACCTAAGGACATCACACACATCCATGCCTGAGGCAGGATTCGAACCTGCGACCGTAGCGGTCGCGCGGTTCCAGACTGTAGCGCCTAGAACCGCTCGGCCACCCCGGCCGGCGAACCTGTACAGAAAAGTGGAATAGAGATCAACATAAACATCATTTCAACCCTTTTTATTGCTCGTGAAAACCACACACTGCATGTTGTACCACCATACAGCGATACCTTGAGAGGTGGTGGTCCAGGTTGCTGTACACACCGGTACCTCTAATACGTCCTCTTGCATTGATGCATGCCTGTATTCGTCATGGCATACTATCCACAAGTTCACCAAGGCACTGTTGGTCCAGATTGTCCCACTCCTCAACGGCTATTCGGCGCAGATGCCTCAGAGTGGTTGGGAGTCACGTCGTCCATAAACAGCCCTTTTCAGTCTATCCTAGGTATTTCGATAGGGTTCATGTCTGGAGAACGTGTTGGCTACTCCAGTCGAGCGATGTCGTTATCCTGAAGTCGCCAATATGCTGCCGATATTGTTGCACTATCGGTCAGAAAATGGTATTCACGTATCGTACAGCCGCTACGGCGCCTTCCATGAGTACCAGCGGCGTACGTCAGCCTCACATAATGCCACCCTAAAACAGCAGGGTACTTCCAACTTTCTGCACTCACTGGACAGTCTGTCTAAGGCGTTCAGCCTGATCGGGTTGGCTCCAAACACGTCTCCGACGATTGTCTTGTTGAAGGCATATGTGACACTCATCGGTAAGAGAACGTGATCCCAATTCTGAGCGGTCCATTTGGCATGTTGTTGGGCCCATCTGTACCACGCTGCGTAGTGTCGTGGCTGCAAAGATGGACCTCGCCATGGACCTCAGGAGTAAAGGTACGCATCATGCAGCCTATTGCGCACAATTTGAGTTGTAACACGACATCCTGTGACTGCATGAAAAGCATTATCCAACATGGTGGCCTTGCTGTCAGGGTTCCTCCGAGCCATAATCTGTAGGTAGCGGTCACCCACTGCAGTAATAGCCCTTGGGTGGCATGAGCGAGGCATGTCATCGACAGTTTCCGTCCCTCTGTATTTCCTCCACGTCCGAACAACATCGCTTTGGTTCACTCCGAGACACCTGAACACTTCCCTTGTTGAGAGCCCTTCCTGGCACAAAGTAACAATGCGGACGCGATCGAACCGCGGTACTGGCCGTCTAGGCATGGTTGAACTACAGACTACACGAGCCGTGTCTATCCTTCCTGATGGAACGACTGGAAGTTATCGGCTGTTGACCCCCCTCCATCTAATAATTGATTCTCATGCATGGTTTTTTATATGTTTGGACGAGTTTAGTGACGTTCGTGAAGAGTGAAAGGGACTGTGTCTGTGATACAATATCCACAGTCAACGTCTATCTTCAGGAGTTCTGGGAACCAGGGTGATACAAAACCTTTTTTGATGTTTACATTTTCAATCGTATCAGCATCCAAATCTAACTCCTGATTTCCATGGAATAAAATATCCTGAAAACTAAGAGTTCAAAAACGGCCTGGAATGTGGATGTGGACATTGTTAAATGTAACTTGTATCTTCAAAGATACAAATTACATTTAACAAAGTCCACATCCACAGACTGACCACACATGCTGGCAATAAAGAATTTTGCATGTTTCGTGAGTCCGCATGCAGAACCCGCAAACCACATGGAAGCTGAGTAAGTCTGCAGACCTGCGTCCAAAATCGTAGTGCTGAATCAAATTCTGATAACGCTGCGTGCAGAATTCGATTTTATGTTGAGTATTTATGACGTTGTCGAAATTATGAGAGTTTTCTATTGTTACAGTTCACAAATCAGTTGCTTGACACATGGACTTCTCAAATTTTCGGTCAGACGCTTCCAAATTCAATATTTCTAAGTATTTATACAGAATTAATAGCGTCCTACTTCGCACATTCACGTCGTTTAAAAATCTGAAGGGTAACGTTGCAAAGCGGAATGAAATGAAACCATCATGTGAGGATTGTGGTAAGAATGGCGACTGGTTGATTTAGGTTTATTGGAAGAATTTTGGGAAAGTTTCGTTCAACTGTAGAGGAGGCCGCAAATAGCACGCTAATGCAACCTATTCTTGAGTACTGCTTAAGTGTATGGGGTCAGTACCAGGTCATTTTAAAGTATGATATCGAAGTAATTCAGAGGCGGGCTGCTAGATTTATTACCGGTATGTTGCAACAACACGCTTTGGGAACTCAAATGGGAATTCCTGGAGGGAAGGGGACGTTCTTTTAGAAGCATGCTGTTGAGAAAATTTACAGAACTCGCACTTGTAACTGGATGCAGAAGGACTCTACTGCCTGCAACATACATTTCACATAAGGAACACGAGGGTAAGATACGAGAATTTAGGGCTCCTAATGCAGCATACAGACAGCCGTTTTACCCTCCGCGAGTGGAACAGGAAAGAAAATGGCTTGCGGAGAATGTACGTAGTTGTACAGTAGATGTTGCACGAAACTGACCTAGTAAGCAATGATGTAAACATATTGTTATTGTAAACATTATTAATTTACTGAAACATTTCATACGTTTTATTGTAATTAAACAATTTATTATTACTGTGTTATCACACATTTCATATTTCATTTTTACTATCGATGAGGCAAGTAACGAACTGTGACCATCTCCAGAGATGGACTACAGCAATTGATCATTCACGAGTTAACGCGTACGAACAGCGTTCGAACATAAGGCCAAATACAAACACAGCACCGCAGCTCGTGGTCGTGCGGTAGCGTTCTCGCTTCCCGCGCCCGGGTTCCCGGGTTCGATTCCCGGCGGGGTTAGGGATTTTCTCTGCCTCGTGATGACTAGGTGTTGTGTGCTGTTCTTAGGTTAGTTAGGTTTAAGTAGTTCTAAGTTCTAGGGGACTGATGACCATAGGTGTTAAGTCCCATAGTGCTCAGAGCCATTTGAACCATTTGAACAAACAAAGCAAATAATGTAGGCGTCGTGAAACAGAACTGTCACTTCTACTACGGGAATCTCTATCTAAATCTACATTTAATTGTAGACTGGCCGCCCAAAAAGTTTCTGGAGTAATTATATTCCTAGCGGCAACAACACTAACAGCCGGAGGTGACAACTGTAAACAGTAGAGTGTGTATTCGACCAGTAAGTTGTGAGCAGGCAGTGTTAAGAATTGAACGTGCCACTGTGGTGTGTCTACGTTGTTGTGTCACAAATCGCAGTGGAGCAACATCCCTAAATCGAGTTTCCAAGACATTGATTAGAATGTTCTGAGGAAGAGAAATTAGTGTGCAAAATTTTTACTGCACGCCTCCACTCCCGAACAAACACAACGACCCGTGGACGCCTGCGGCAACTTGATTGAAATGCAAAACGCATATAACTTTTTTTTCTGGGAATAATAATTAAGAGTGAAGCCTACAAAAACACGACGAAGTGCAGAAATTCACAGGAAGCATCAACGCTTTGACGACATAACAGACATTCAACCCAGTGTGATGCGCGAAATGAACACCCTCCCAAAGAAAGGTTTGTCTGGCACTTTCGCATGGCTGTACGAACGTTCTGTGCCTGGTACTCAAATAGAAGGAGAGTGAGTAGAACACGTGAAGCATTAAACCCTCCTTCCTAACGTTTATCTGTTTTTTTATTAACCCAATCTCGGAACTTTTTGGACTCCACCCAACTCTGATATTATTGTTTTCTGTTTCTTCTGAATAGTGGAATTACACGGACGTGGACCAGAAGTATGAACCATTTACTGTTATATTACGTCTGTATATGCCAAATGCAATAAGTGTCGAAAGATATGCAAAATAGTTGCGAAAGGAGTGAGACACTGTTGCATCGCATCCTATTCCGGACGTTAATCAGTGTGTGCACTAAGCAGTTTCTGACGGAAAATAAGGAGAAATTTGAAAGAGAAGTTGAGGGAGCTTAAATGAAAACAAACGACGAGACACAAAAAGTAGATTAGTTTTGCTGTGTGGGTAGCAGAGTAACTCATTATATTTGAAGTGGAAAAATAAAACATAGACTGGCTATAACTAACTATTGACATCTAATACGGGTTTACATGTGAAGAATTCTTTTTTTAAAGTTTTTTTCTCTTTTTTGACAAGAAAAACGTAGAAGGTTTTGGAATGCAGAGTTACAAAAGAATGCTGAAGATTAGATCTATACCTCGAATAACTCACTAGCAGGTACTGAATCGAACTGCGGAAAAATGAAATATGTTGCACAGACCGACTAAAAGAAGGAATCCATTGATAGGAGACATTATGAGCCGTTCAGAAATTGGTTGTTTCGTAATGCAGGGAAGTGCAGGACATGAAAACTGTAGAGTGAGGCAAAAATTTGGCTACAGTAGGCATTTTAAAACGGGTCTAGGCTATAGTGCTGATGAAGTCTTGCAAACGATATACTAATGTAGACAGCTATATCAAACTAGTTTTCGGACTGAAGACCGCACTAACAAACATATGATCACTGTGGAAAATGGATCAAATGGCTCTGAGTACTATGTGACTTCTGAGGTCATCAGTCGCCTAGAACTTAGAACTAATTAAACCTAACTAACCTAAGGACATCACACACATCCATGCCCGAGGCAGGATTCGAACCTGCGACCGTAGCGGTCGCTCGGCTCTAGACTGTAGCGCCTAGAACCGCACGGCCACTCCGGCCGGCGACCACTGTGGAGTTTGAGACTATTGCCGTGTTGCTGACCAACTAAACAAACTACACGAATAACCGGACGTTGTTTATTGCATTCAACTTATTTCCGCCGTCAAGATTTTTCAGACACCCATTACGCGTAAAACATTTATTCAAGTTTATATTTTAAAGACTTTTCTACGTCTTTTACGTCAATAAAACCGTTGAAAATATTTGACAGTTATTTTTGAGCGGAATTTATCATTTAAGTACTAACCATCAGAAGCCAACGACGTAAAATATTATTGAAAAATAACGCGTGTTTCTACGTGAAGAGCATCCACTTTTACGTTTCAGGTCTCGCTTGTTTTATCTGTCGGTGAGTACTCCGCCTGAGACGGTTAAATTATGCACATGATGATAAATCTGACTGCTGGTGTAATTAGGTTAATGTTCACCATCTAGCTTCCAATTCTAAGCGCATTTCACCCCTTCCATCTCCGTATGACATGGTGTCGCAAGAAGATAACGGAGAATAAATATTTATCGATTCAGATGGCGAAAAATACTTGTTTCGCACCAGAAGGCCACCAAATAAAGCAGCAAAAGAGAATTTTAACTTGTTCACTACAACCACTATCAACTTCTCATGTTTACTTCTGTATCTTTGTACATCGTAAATTGTGATCAGTATTTAGTCCATCTATTATCCGGCTAAATAAGAATTTCGTATCATGTACACACTTGAGAATTGTCCTGTATACCGAAATAAATCTTAGACTGTGGCTCCAGAAGGGAATAAATGTGATATTTACATCCCTATTTTACTGACATTCGATATCTGAGTATTTTCAGAGTTACAGGTCACGATCGTCTGGACATTTCAAAATAAAAGCTTGTTTTCCTAGTTTTAAAGAAATGATTCTTAAATCATCAGATATCTGAGTTCCATTATCTCTGCAGGGTCAAAGAATGATATATTCAGGTTTCGGTCCGTTAATAATACAGTAATAGCTCCTGCTAAAACGGGAAGTGAAAGAAGAAGGAGAAGAGCTGTAATAGCTACAGACCAAACACATAAAGGTGTTTCGTCTAAAGTTATACTTTCTGATCGTATATTAATTGCTGTTGTAATAAAGTTTACTGCACCAAGAATTGATGATACACCTGCTAATTGTAGTGAAAAACATCGTCAATGTGTACTGAGTTCCGCCGTATAGCACCAAAAACAGCTTTCTGAACGGAACATAGATATTCTCCAACAGCCGCGCGGGATTAGCCGAACGGTCTGAGGCGCTGCAGTCAAGGACTATGCGGCTGATCCCGGCGGAGGATCGAGTCCTCCCTAGGGCATGGGTGTGTGTGTTTCTCCTTAGGATAATTTAGGTTAAGTAGTGTGTAACCTTAGGTACTGATGACCTTAGCAGTTAAGTCCCATAAGATTTCACACACATTTGAACATTTATTCTCCAACAATTGAGCCACCACATCTCGAAGAACAAACGATTGCACTGACTAATTTGTAGAAAACATGAATGAAGGGTATGTTGTGTGGAAACTGTTCATCTCGCAGCGTTTTGTCATACAGAGAACTGTGTTTATACTTTGCTCAGCTCCACCTAATGTATTTTTTCATCATCCTGTATGTAGTCTTCATCCTCCACTGGACTGCAGTATTTCTGGGCAGACAGATGGCTAACATCAAAATATCATCATATAATCTGGTAATATTCTTTAATTTTATTTGTTTATTTATTTTTCTTCTAGCTAATATCCCTACTCCTATCTTATTCATGCTGCATGTCAGGGATTCTGCTACTTCGTCGTTTGCATTTACTTTTACTAAAGAAATCGTTAGTATTGTAATTAGAATGCCGCTTTCTCTTCGATGTTGATCTTTACTACCTACATATTGATAATCATGTCAAATGCACATTAAAACGAAAAAGAAAAAATCCTCCATTGTCTTTTGAAATTCTCGATTTCTGTAAGTCATACATTTCTATGTTTTTTTCAGATATCACAATGAAGCAAAATGCGACGAACATAAAATATAACAAAAATAAATAAAAAATCAATAACGAATTTATAGGAAATCACAATTCTATTCTAAATGAGGCTCGAATCTGAAGCTGAGAAAATGACTTCATAAAAAGACGTGTGTGACTTAAAGAAATCGTTTTCAGTTTACAGATGTATAAATATGATATGTAATGTGACCCCAGTAAAGCAAGCGTTATTCAGCTACAGAATTACGAGAACAAATTAAGTACTTGGGCCAAGGAGAACATAGAGCGGAATGTTTAATAGACTGTGGTGTATGATGCATGCTGCTTCCATAACCTGTCCAATAAATTTTGTTCTTATACGAATGCTGAACGTTCTTGGAGAGCAATTAACCTCCGTGCGTAGGCAAGTAACAGCCGCTGCCTTTACTCTGTACTCACTTTGGGGACGTGGTAGACAACTGCTGCAAAACCGGTCGCGACGAGTGTTAAGCGACTTGTGTAATAGAGGCAGAAAAATTAGCATCCTCTAAACGACTCCTGCTAATAGCCTATTGACACGCATGGAAAGTTATTCCATGGAATTTAGTACCTGCGCTCCATTGCAGGTGCCATACAGTTTCGCGTATGCAGTGTGTTGCTTTTCATGTGTGCTACAGAAGAAATTTTTCAGTAGTTTCCGTAATTTCAGAGTGTTAAATACATGGAAATAATACTAATTCTTCTGCAATCAATTACGTATAAGATTTCAGTTATTAGCGACGTAAGTTAACGTCCGTAGTCTTAAGTCTGCACTACGTTTCTAAACAGCCGTGTATGGTCCTATTCTGTCAGTTACAGTATGTATTGTTTAAAGTACTCTTTTGCGAAGACCAACACCTTTGTTTTGCGTTGGGACATCGGAAAGTTTTGGTCTGTAATACACCTGACCGCTAATCTCAGGTAGGATGGCAACAACGAAAGTACTAGTAAATACAATAATTAGCCCCTATAACTTTTATTTACACAAAGAGTATAGCTATAGGCACAGTTCTTTTTATTCACATCTCACAGATTCTGACCCTGGAATAGGTCGAAATGCGGAAGGTTGTTAGATGCAAAGTAAACAAAAGCGACCAAGACGGATCGCTGTATTAAGCGGAGCTATTATGATTGAAAACAGATATTCGTTTCTTCTTATAACCACTTCGTACTGATACAAAGTAAGTTTCATGATTTTTTTAGTATGACTCCCTTAGCGTAATCATTTATTTCGTCTAACAATGAATTAATTTGCGATTTAATCGTGAATTAATGGCTCATATCCGTTGACCATTACTTTGCGCTTGCGTTTCAGTGTTCCAGGATTACTGCCGAAGTACGAATTTTACATTGAAGTGAAACAGAACAGATTCGATAGTCAAAAAGTAATAAGTAGTCAAGTCACTTTGATCTTAGATCATAGTTATCTGGAACTTCAAGGTAGTCAGATACCAAATACAAATGGAATTTAGTAAAGCAATATAGCACATCAAAACTGGAAGGATCTAAGATCTTTCTTTCGTGTGTGGCATCGGTACGGCCTTCAAATCTTCTTATCCTTTACCAAGTAACCTGCTCGTTTTTCAGATGGCTAGCTCTCCTTCGTGAATTTAAGCAACGCCAACCCAGTGGCTACCAAGATCTTTTTTCTCTGTCTTATCACTTCTTGTTTCTGTCACTCGTGGCAGTGCTGTGTATATGTATGTGTGTGCGCGCGTGTGTGTGTGTGTGTGTGTGTGTGTGAATTAAAAACGTTGCGCCAATGTTCTGAGGCCACGTTAAAATGTAGGTCCCCCCAACAACTGACCGGGAGAGTCAGTTCACAGATCTCAAAAGCCAAAGGACCATATCTATTGGAAGCACAACCTGGGTGTTGGGGAAAGCTTTTCACGTTGCCCGAAAACTAATATGTATTTCAGTGTGATTTAAAATATGATTGACGTGCAATGAGAACCATTTTATAATTTGAAATTTTAAAATACATGTTAGCGCAAAATTGTTTCGAAAGCCCTCCACCACCATCAGAAAGTAATTTTTTAAGCTTTTTTATCAAAATTCTTTTAACAAAATTCTTTTAACAAAAATATGCTCAATACGCAGTTTTCTTGTATATAGTTTTGCTTTTTAATATTCCAACGAAATGTACGGTTCATATTTTTTTCATCCAAATGTGTGGTACTCCGAGGAAAAGATCACTTGTAAAGGAGCTAAAATACGATGTGCAATTTCGTAAGGATATTTTTAACAGGGATGCAAAAGGATAACATTTCCCTATAGCAACTGTTCCCGAAACAACGCAGTAACAACAAAGAGTGAAAATACAATTTAAAGAAAAATATTGTTAAATTATTAAAATCAGTTTATCTCTGGCTCCAGACAGTTTGCTTTTTATGGCTTATCAACGTTACACTTGCAACGTTCAAAAGTAAGTCGTCACTATAAAAGGAGACTCTTTTGGCAAGGTGGAAGAAGGAAGAGACTTCCTACAGTCCCACGGCAAATGCACGTCTGTAGGACACTTTCGCTTGCAGTGAACCACTTCTTTAACGACCTTTAAATTTCGACATCAATTTTGGAAGAATAATTTCGAGCGGAGTGGTTTTTCCTGCCTGCTTCGTGTGGTTGCCGGCTGCAGGTCCCTGAGGGTCGGGACCCACTATAAATATTTATTCGGCCGTATATTACAGCCGGTATTTATGTCAGATTACAGAATTCTGAAAACCGGGAGGCGGCGCGCTTATTGAAGGTGAGAGCCAGCCGCCTGAGGTGCGACTTGGGCAAAAAAAAAAAAAAAAAAAAAAGAAAGAAAAAGGACAATGAGCGGAGCGGAGTGAAGGGGAAAAAAGGAGGAACCGGGCGGCACCAGGGACTCGCCAAACAAGGTCCTGCTTGCGGCTCTAGCTGCAGCACTCGAAAGGACATTGACTGTGCCACGGGCAACAATCTATTTGTGTGTCTCGCTGCAGAGCCGACTGCCAGCGTCGTGGGAACGGTCATTTTCTTCGATAAATTACGCCTGATCACGAAGATAAGAAAACTTCTGTCTCTTGCAGCTGAATCTTTTTTTTGTCTGTACTAGACATGTTCCTCCTATTCATGCATGGCATTATCACTGGTCAATAATACAAAGGAGATTATTTTAATTAAACACGTTTGACAGGACTGTAGGGATCCCTTGTAGCTCATTTATATCTAACTCTTACTCTTCACAGCTGTACGGTCGCGTTTCCTACAATTTACTTCATTTTACGTCCTTTTCATGAATACACGTGTTGTTCCTTATGTACTGGAGGGAATAATGCACAGGTTTCGTGGAACTCACATTAAACAGCTCTCTGCACGTAACCTCTGTTCCAGCACACACTGCACATGCTTTAGGGCTGACTGATGGATCATGGGTCTTGCAGAGGGTGAGAATAGCTTGAGGTGATGGAGTAGGGATGGAGAAGGCGGCACAGGTGTGCGTGTGTGTGTGTGTGTGTGTGTGTGTGCGCGCATGGGAGCTTTCTGTTTTGTTGTTTTTTATGGTAATCTGTGCATTAATTTGAGTATTACTCTTCTGTTATTGAGCATATTATCATTTTTATTAATGGCTTTCTCACTGTAGAGTGAGCATTCCCATCCTTTTATTATCATAGCGTAAGACATCTCTGCCTGCTCTTTTCCACCAAACAATAAGAGAAGAAGTTATGCACAATGCCTCGCCACCTGCATTTCCTCCCCTCCCCGACAGTCCACTCTACCCACAGCCTCCGCAGCTCCCATGAGCTCTCAGTCAGGTCAAAGGCACGTGCAGTGCGTATGCAGTTTGCTACAGCGAGGGTTTGTAGAGAGAAATGTTTAAATGTGACATGGAATGGAAATGAAGTCCCATGCTTCTTGACAGAGCATAGGGGAACGATGTGGGAGACCCGCACCGCCGTACTAGGCAAGGTCCTAATGGAGATGGTCTGCCGTTGCCTTCCTCCGACCGTAATGGGGATGAATGATGATGATGAAGACGACACAACAACACTAGTCATCTCGGGGCAGGTGAAAATCCCTGACCCCGCCGGGAATCGAACCCGGGACCCCGCTCTCGGGAAGCGAGAAAGCTACCGCGTGACCACGAGCTGCGAACAAATGTGACATATCATTTGGAAAAAACTGCACTGTTTCAGTCAATAGTCTGATCAAAATTACTTCATAATGTTACTTCATGTGCTGGAGGTGTCTTCCTCCAACCAGAGCGCTCAAAGTCACGCCTGACCGATTCGCGGTTGCAAAACTGCCACAACAAACAGTTACTCAACTTCCAATTCTTTGTCTGGCTATTTTTCATGTTACGTTTGGATCCCGAATCTTGGGGCCGGCACTTTTATTTCGCGCGCGTGTGTACGTACACACACACACACACACACACAAAACGACGGTAACGAAATACGCATACTTCGTACAGGCCCCCACTTGTTTCACACAAGAAACGATTCGGCTTCACATATTCAATTACCACCACAGAGATCGGCCTACAATAGATAAACTTCATACAACATGGTGTAAAGCCGAACTTTTTGAAGGCATAAAATGATCGTTGCATCTTGTTCTATAGGTAAATAAAAATAACGACGTAATCTCAAGCTCTTCCGACGTTGTTGCGCGCAGACTACAAAACAACAATTAAAGTAACCCTTCGTACATCATTGGACCGAAAACGACGTGTAGCATCACTAACAAAAGTATTATAGATGGAATCTGCTCCTGAAGGGATATTACCTTCTACCCATGGAAGCGTGAAGAACAAACACTAGGGCTATTGATCATTGATTTAGAGAAAGCCTTCAATAACGTCAGTCATCAGTACCTAAGGGGTGTGCTTGTGCATTTCAGACTTCCAATAGCAACAACAGATTTACTGTTACCAAATCAGTACCAGTAGTTTTCCAAGATGCAAATGAATGGCTGTCTGACGGAGACATTCCCAGTCAAACCATTTGTCCGACTGGATTGTCCCTTATCACTGATACTTTCGTCATTTCTTTAGAACCATTGATCCGAACAGTCAGCACTTCAGTACAAGGATAACATGATGGTGCACAAAAATTTACTGTAGACGCCTATGCTGGTGATGTTACCGTTATAATTACAGAACCCCAAGATAGCACAAAAGTGTGTGAAATAATGGATGATTATAAAGAAGCAGCAGCGGCAACGATAGACAATGATAAAACACAGCTACTGTGGCTAAATAAAATTGTGTTCAAATGGAAGTGCTAGGACTGAAATGAAGAGAAAATCTAAACGAGTTAATTGTCGCCGACTCCAAAGGAGTGGTAGAAAAAGTAAGAGGTGTCACGATAGCGAACAGTACAGAAAATTAAAAATTACTCAAAGGATAGAGTGAACATACTAGCACTATCCAAAATGTGGTGTGTTGCTCAACTCATACCTATCGACAGAAAGTGTATTTCACAATTAAAAAGTGGTTTATTTGGAAAGGTATATTGTTTCGGATAGCCCGGGGCCAACTGACGAAACCATTCAGTGAAGGTGGCCTTGCTTCGATAGATTGTGAAGCAAAATGCTCAGCCCTTACAGCGAAAAATCTCTTACGTACCCTCAAATTACCAGCTTAGGCAGTCGAACTTACTAAAGGCGGCCTGGGGTATCGTGACAGAAGATAGAGATAATGGAAGGATGCCAGCAAATATAATTTGTGATTTGAAAACTTGTTTTAGAGCAGTCACAGAATTCTATACGGCGGAGAAAATAATCGAAACTATTGTGCAAAAAACTCCGTGTCCCACAACAAACAAGATGAAACACGAAGACTTAAACTGGAAGAGGCGCTCATTAAATTTTGCAGCCAAATCCTTAAGTTCAAGGTTGCGCTTAGCAGCTTACATATTTGCAAATGATTTAATCCCTAAATCTGCGCGATGCCACAGACTAAATCTAACTAGTCATCCATACTGCCAATACTCGAATGGTTGACACTGCCATACACCGAAGAGCAGGTTGCTCCAGAATTGCAGGTCTGTGGAAGTGGATAAAGCTTATCTCATTAAGTTTTCTACCAACCACTGTCAAAGAAATAAACACCAAGAAAATAACGTATATGGACATGAAAGCGTCCCAAGGATCCAAGACAGCAACCAACACTCATATGGTTCGTATACTGTTTTATAAAATACATCTTCCACGAGGGAGGAGAGTTTATATATGACCTGAAACAACACTTGAAGAACGAAAAACAAGAAATCGTGAACAGTAAATGGAAAAGTGAAAAGTTCTTACCATTTATACATCTCATGTAAATTTTGTGTTTTTACATACATTTAAAAAAAGTGGTAACGTCACAGTTACGGTATAAGTGTGTAGGTTCGAATATCGCTAAGCGACAATAATCTTTTTAATCTTTATGACTCAGAAACCAATGAATTGCAAATAATAATAATCAACTATTTTTTTTATTTTTAATCTTTTGTTGCCTCATTTTCATCGTCGTATTAACTTTTTTATTTGCTCTTATTTTTCTTCCAATAGTTCTTCTTTCTTTTGCAGGCTGTTTGTGTACAGCCCATCGGTCGGCAACCCGTCAGCTCGCGTAGCAAAAACGAGAAGTTTCAATTCGTTTTTAGCGCTGCAACTAATTTTTTTTCTGTCTTGAGTTTGCTCGTACAGATCAGCTTTAAAAGCAGTGAGTAAAGCTGGCGTGATTAATAGTTGCGTTGCAGGTTGCTCACTGCCGTTTTCTCGGATACGTTGCACATCAAGAGGTTGTGGTTAGGATACGACACGAATTTAAATTCAGGGCTATAAAACGCGTTGTCTGCCGCAGTTCAGTTGAAACTTCCCCTTTGAATGTAAAGAATGACCGTGCTGGTAAACTTCTACGTTATTTGATTCAGAAACAGCTGAGTAAAACTGAACGCACTCAGACAGTTTTCTCTTCACTTACTCTGATCATTTCTAAACTGACACACAATATTTTAGTGCAACGTAATCTGACTTTTAATAATCCTTACAAAAGAATGGCCCTGACTATCAATAATCTATACCCTTCATGACTCACTTACCTCACAAAAATCTTTGTTACTCGAACTACTGCAATACAGCGAGCGCCAATACTGCCAGCTGAATAAAGGATTCTAACTACTGAAAGCACTAACTACTGATAGGCATGTAGTTAGCAAATGAAAGATTTTGATAGAGAACAACCAATGTATTTACCTTAATAGTGCTCAAAAGTCATAATATATATAAATTCTTGACATCTATTGTGACAAATTTCCTTTTTCTGACGGACACACGCCCAGATCGTCCACTCATATTAACATCTCAAAACTCTGCCATCTCTCTTCCCACATCCACCAGAGCTGGCGGCTCACCTCCAACTGCCCGACGCTACAGGCTGTTCACATCCAAACGCCCAACACTACACTAGCTAATAATCCAACAATGAGTCCAACCAGCCACAGACTGCACACAGCGCAGTCAGCGATTTTAATACATAGAGCTACGTGGCGTCACCAAAATAAAAACCTAAACAGCCTACTTACACAATCGTTGGTCACTTAAAGTCAGCGGTGGACAGAGCATCTCGCGTTCGCGCAGCTTCCAACGTTGCTCCCCGTTACATGAACAGCATTTCAACACTTCTGAAGGGAAATGCGGTGTTTGCGTGTTTAACCGAGCGGCAACACTTTGCACTAAGTGATAGACGTCAACTACAAGTAATTTTAAACAGACTGTAGTATACACGGAACACGAGGACGCATGGAAAGGACGTAAAACGAATGTAATGTAAAAAAAAGAACACAATCACACAGCGGTGAAGAGAAAATAACTGAAATGATCTTCCAAGAATCACAACAGGCCTATCAAAATACGTGTAATTAAATAATTTTCTTTGAATTATAGATGACTTAAGATGTCTAGCACAAATAGGCGAAACATTTTTGGTAACCACAAATAAAACATTGTGGCAAAAGACAGCATTTTTCTTATTTTTATGATAAAGTATGATTTTAGTAGCGACTGAGGTAAAAAGCGGCTGTACATACTAACAATATTTTTCTATAAAATATTTCATAATCATAGTTTGTCTACATCTACGAGGAGTGGTACTTCATTTTTAATTATTACCTGGAAACAATCGAACTTCTGTCATGAAACCTGATGTTATGCGTTGCATGAAAGGTCGAATTCATACAGAAGGTCTTTTGCAATGATGGATGACTTAGCTGAGACATTGGTAACACAGGTGTCCACAAGAAGGGGCAAAAGGAGGCACTGGATTCATTACAGAATGCTTGTGCAGTTCTGGAAGTGATTTCCCATGATAAACGTTAAATCGCCTTACCTACATGCACCATTATAGAGCTGATCGCAGTGAGACGAGACGATGACTTTGGCAGTTGCTGTATAACTTAAGTTTTTGGATTAAAAACTGTCTAGTTTGCCGTTTATTCTTTTACCAACAACGGGTTTCTCATTTTTGGGGCATCTTTAGAATAGGGATAACAAAATAAGCAAACATTGGGGTACGGTCCTAGCAGTCACGATTCTAAACGTGAATAAGAATTTGTTGTTAACATTAAAATTTTCTTTTTACAGCAGTTTGGAAACCATGAAATGGATCTGAGCTACACTGAAGCACACGCTAAACGACATAAACTCGCAGAGCCTTTGTCAAAGACATCTAATATAATGTGGTGCAGAATATTAAAGTCATACCAGCGGGTTAAATCTAGATTTAATGGGGAGCAGTGAAGTGAAACAGGAAGATGACAAGGATTTCAGGTCAGCTGAGTAAAGGGCAGTATCAACAGCAGCAAAAAATGATATGACGAGTGTAGAATTCGTTATGAATAGGAAGGTAGGGTAGACAGTGAGATACTGTGAACAATTCAGTGATACACTTGTTCTCTTCAGAACCCACCAACATTGACAACGAAAGTTCAAGTATGTATGTAGACGTCGCTCGCTGTAAACGAAGATATTGAACGGGTAATTCAACACTAAACGGAGATAAAAATCTTATATTCACGCGGGATTGGAATGCGGTAGCAGGACGAGTAGTGGAAGAAAGGGTTACAAGACAATATGGGCTTGTTCTAGGAATTATAGAAGAGAAAGACTGCTCGCATTCTGCAATAAATTTCAGCTAGTAATAGCGAGTACTCTGTTCAGAATCACAAGAGGAGGACGTGTGCTTGGAAACGACCGAAAGACACGGGAAGATTTCAGTTAGATTATGTCATGGACAGGCAGATATTCCGAAATAAGACACAAGATTGTAAGGCGTACCCAGGCGCAGATACAGACCCAGTGATGAAGAGTAGGCTGAAGTTTAAAAGGCTAGTCAGGAAGAATCATTGCTCAAAGAAGTGGGGTACGGAAGTGCTAAGGTATGAAGAGATACGCTTGAAGTTCTCCAACACAGCTGCAGTTACTGTTATAAGGAATTTCTCATAAGGGAAACTGCCCATCGCACTCTCGGATTTAGTCGTAAGATGGCCCAGTGGATACCTCGTCAAAAACTGAACTTTGAAAAAAGAAGCAAAATAAAAACAGTGAACGGTCCAGGATAAATGTGTACAGTATTGAGCAAACTAGTGTATCGCAAGCGTCGTGGTTACGTGGATACGGTGTTGGATCAAGAAGGGGAAGATCCGGATCCAAATCTCAGTCGAGCCCTTCTTCTTTCCCCCACAAAATTGTGAACTGTCCGTCCGGTTATTGACATATCTGTTCGCTGGGTTCAGATTTGTGTCAATCTCGTGGTGTAACGTCCGGTTGTAACAATGAGGTGTAAGAAACGGACCTAAGATTTGTATACCTCCTATTTGTTCTACACAATTGCACTCTTGAGTTCCGATTTGGAAATTTTGATTTTTTAATTGCTTTGTTGTAACATAGGTTACGCCCGTTTATTTATTGCTTTCATTTCTGTGAAAGGTCGGTGCGGCATCTCGTCTGCTCTCACTGTTCATCACATTTACTTGCGACAGTAATATATTATTACCTGTGACATGGTCTATAGCAAATGTGTAGTGCAACAACTGGCAAGACTACGGAAGGAGAAAAGACTCTTCAATAACCGGACCATCCTACAACTAAATCTCGAGGGGGTGCGATGGAGAGTTTCCCTCGTCAATAGGCAGTACATTTGGCGAGAAATGGACATCACAGTAGTTGGAAAAGAAACCGTATTTACAAGGAAGGCAACTGCAACCATAACGGAGGGGTATCTGTTGAGAGGCCAGACAGACGTGTGGTTCCTGAAGAGGGGCAGCAACCTTTTCAGTAGTTGCTGGGGCAACAGTCTGGATGATTGACTGATATGGCCTTGTAACACTAACCGAAACAGCCTTACTGTGCTGATGATGCGAACGGCTGAAAGCAAGGGGAAACTACAGCAGCAATTTTTCCCGAGGGCATGCAGCTTTCCTGTATGGTTAAATGATGATGGCGTCCTCTTGGGTAAAATATTCCGGAGGTAAAATAGTCCCGCATTCGGATCTCCGGGCGGGGACTATTCAAGACGACGTCGTTATCAGGAGAAAGAAAACTGGCGTTTTACGGATCGGAGCGTGGAATGTCAGATCCCTTCATCGGGCAGGTAGGTTAGAAAATTAAAAAGGGAAATTGATAGGTTGGACTTAGATATAATAGGAATTAGTGAAGTTCGCTGGAAGGAGGAACAAGACTTTTGGTCAGGTGAATACAGGGTTATAAATACAAAATCAAATAGGGGTAATGCAGGAGTCGGTTTAATAATGAATAAAAAAATAGGAGTGCGTGTAAGCTACTACAAAAAGCATAGTGAACGCATTATTGTAGCCAAGATAGACACGAAGCGCACGCCTACTACAGTAGTACAAGTTTATATGCCAACTAGCTCCGCAGATGAGGAAGAAATTGAAGAAATGTATGATGAAATAAAATAAATTATTCAGATAGTTAAGGGAGACGAAAATTTAATAGTAATGGGTGACTGGAATTCGGTAGTAGGAAAAGGGAGAGAAGGAAACGTAGTAGGTGAATATGAGTTGAGGGTAAGAAATGAAAGAGGAAGCCGCCTGATAGAATTTTGCACAGAGCACAACTTAATCATAGCTAAAACTTGGTTCAAGAATCATAAAAGAAGGTTATATACATGGAAGAAGCCAGGAGATACTGACAGGTTTCAGATAGATTAATTAATGGAGATGGGACCTGGATAAACTGAAAGAACCAGAGGCTGTACAGAGTTTCAGGGAGAGCATAATGGAGCAATTGACAGGAATGGGGGAAGGAAATACAGTAGAAGAAGAATGGGTAGCTTTGAGAGATGAAGTAGTGAAGGCAGCAGAGGATCTAGTAGGAAAAAATACTAGGGCTAGTAGAAATCCTTGGGTAACATAAGAAATATTGAATTTAATTGATGAAAGGAGAAAAGATAAAAATGCAGTAAATGAAGCAGGCAAAAAGGAATACAAACGTCTCAAAAATGAGATCGACAGGAAGTGCAAAATGGCTAAGCAGGAATGGCTAGAGGACAAATGTAAGGATGTAGAGGCTTATCTCACTAGGGGTAAGATAGATACTGCCTACAGGAAAATTAAAGAGACCTTTGGAGATAAGAGAACCACTTGTATGAATATCAAGAGCTCAGATGGAAACCCAGTTCTAAGCAAAGAAGGGAAAGCAGAAAGGTGGAAGGAGTATATAGAGCGTCTATACAAGGGCGATGTACTTAAGGACAACATTATAGAAATGGAAGAGGATGTAGATGAAGATGAAATGGGAGATACGATACTGCGTGAAGAGTTTGACAGAGCACTGAAAGACCTGAGTCGAAACAAGGACCCGGGAGTAGACAGCATTCCATTAGAACTACTGACGGCCTTGGGAGGGCCAGTCCTGACAAAACTCTACCATCTGGTGAGCAAGATGTATGAGACAGGCGAAATACCCTCAGACTTCAAGAAAAGTATAATAATTCCAACCCCAAAGAAAGCAGGTGCTGACAGATGTGAGAATTACCGAACAATCAGTTTAATAAGTCACGGACGCAAAATGTTAACGCGAATTCTTTACAGACATATGGAAAAACTGGTAGAAGCCGACCTCGGGAAGATCAGTTTGGATTCCGTAGAAATATTGGACACGTGAGGCAATACTGACCCTACGACTTGTCTTAGAAGCTAGATTAAGGAAAGGCAAATGCACGTTTCTAGCATTTCTAGACTTGGAGAAAGCTTTTGACAATGTTGACTGGAATACGCTCTTTCAAATTCTGAAGGTGGCAGGGGTAAAATACAGGGAGCGAAAGGCTATTTACAATTTGTACAGAAACCAGATGGCAGTTATAAGAGTCGAGGGGAATGAAAGGGAAGCAATGGTTGGGAAGGGAGTGAGACAGGGTTGTAGCCTATCCCCGATGTCATTCAATCTGTATATTGAGCAAGCAGTGAAGGAAACAAAAGAAAAATTTGGAGTAGGTATTAAAATCCATGGAGAAGAAATAAAAACTTTGACGTTCGCCGATGACATTGTAATTCTGTCAGAGACAGCAAACGACTTGGAAGAGCAGTTGAACGGAATGTACAGTGTCATGAAAGGAGGGTATAAGATGAACATAAAAAAAAGCAAAACAAGGATAATGGATTGTAGTCGAATTAAGTCGGGTGATGCTGAGGTAATTAGATTAGGAAATGAGACACTTAAAGTGGTAAAGGAGTTTTGCTATTTGGGGAGCAAAATAACTGATGATGGTCTAAGTAGGGAGGATATAAAATGTAGACTGGCAACGGCAAGGAAAGCGTTTCTGAAGAAGAAATATTTGTTAACATAGAGTTAGATTTTAATGTCAGAAAGTCGTTTCTGAAAGTATTTGTATGGAGTTTAGCCATTAATGGAAGTGAAACGTGGACGATAAATAGTTCAGACAAGAAGAGAATAGAAGTTTTCGAAATGTGGTGCTACAGAAGAATGTTGAAGATTAGATGGGTAGATCACATAACTAATGGTGAGGTATTGAATAGGATTGGGGAGAACAGAAGTTTGTGGCACAACTTGACTAGAGGAAGGGATCGGTTGGTAGGACATATTCTGAGGCATCAAGGGATCACCAATTTAGTATTGGAGGGCAGCGTGGAGGGTAAAAATCGTAGAGGGAGACCAAGAGATGAATACACTAAACAGATTCAGAAGGATGTAGGTTGCAGTAGGTACTGGGAGATGAAGAAGCTTGCAGAGGATAGAGTAGCATGGAGAGCTGCATCAAACCAGTCTCAGGACTGAAGACCGCAACATCAACAACAACTGAGGTAATACTTCAGGTGGTGGACGAAAGAATAAAATACAAAAATGTTTAGGAAAATTTAGGAATACAGGAGTAAAAGTCACAAAGGAGTGGAATAAGTCGGAAGTACTGGGAACCTATGCCGAAATGGCTGCATGAACGATGTGAAGAAATCGAAAACGAAATGATTGTCGGAAGGACTGAGTCAACATATAACATAGTTAAAACAAGGGTGGTAATATTAAGAGAGCTCTATGCATTCCACTGTTAAATGCAGAGGAGAGAGAGCTGATAGGTCAAAAGAATACGTTGAAAGCCTCTATGAGGGGAAAGATTTGTTTGATGTAATAGAAGAAGAAACAGGAGTCGATTTAGCAGAGATAGGGGATCCAGTATTAGAATCAGAATATAAAGGAGCTTTAGGAGACTTCAAATAAGGCAGAAGGGATAGATAACATTCCATCAGAATTTCTAAAATCATTGGAGAAAGTGACAACAAAACGATTATTCACGTTGGTGTGATGAATGTATGAGTCTTGCAACATACCATCTGAGTTTCGGAAAGGCACCATCCATTCCAAAGACGGCAAGAGCTGACAAGTGCGAGAATTATAGCACGATCAGCTTAACAGCTTGTGCATCCTAGTTGCTTACAAAAATAATGTACAGAAAAATGGAAAAGAAAATTGAGGATGCGCTAGGTGACGATCAGTTTGGCTTTAGGGAACGTTAAGGCACGAGAGGGGCAGTCCTGACGTTTCGGTTCATAATGGAATCAAGACTAAAAAGAAATCAAGACACGTTCATAGCATTTGTCGACCTGAGAAACGCGTTCGACAATGTAAAATGGTGCAAGATGTTCGAAATTCTGAAAAAAGTAAGGGTAAGCTATAGGGAGAGACGGGTTGTATGTACAACAGCCAAGAGAGAATAATAAGAGTGGACGACCAAGTGCTCGTATTAAAAAGGGTGAGAAACAAGGATGGAGTTTTCGCCCCTACTGTTCAATCTGTACATCGAGGAAGCAATGTTGGAAATGAAAAGAAAGGTTCAGGGGCGGAATTAAAATTCAAGGTGAAAGATCATCATTGATACGATTCGCTGATGACATTGCTATCCTGAGTGAAAGTGGAGAAGAATTACATGATCTGCGAACGGAATGAACAGTCTAATGAGTACACAGTATGGTTTAAGAGTAAATCGAAAAACGACGAAGGTAATGAGAAGTAGTAGAAATGAGAAAAGCGAGAGACGTGGACTGTGGGAAATTCGGAGCAGAAGAGAATCGAAGTATTTGAGATGTGGTGCTACAGACGAATGTTGAAAATTAGATGAACT
Source organism: Schistocerca cancellata (assembly GCF_023864275.1). Taxonomy (NCBI): domain Eukaryota; kingdom Metazoa; phylum Arthropoda; class Insecta; order Orthoptera; family Acrididae; genus Schistocerca; species Schistocerca cancellata. Next base: position 429,999,370 of record NC_064631.1, on the reverse strand, counting down.
GATAAGGTAAGGAATGAGGAGGTTCTAAGCAGAATCGGAGAGGAAATGAATATGTGGAAAACACTGATAAGGGGAAGGGACAGGATGATAGGACATCTGTTAAGACATGAGGGAATAACTTCCATGGTACTAGAAGGAACTGTAGAGGGCAGAAACTATAGAGGAAGACAGAGATTGGGATACATCCAGCAAATAATTAAATACGTAGGTTGCAATTGCTACTCTGAGATGAAGAGGTTAGGGCAGGAGAGGAATTCATGGCGGTTAGCACCAAACCAGTCAGAAGACGACAAAAAGAAACTCCCACCCCCCTCCCCCCTGGATACATTTTTGCTGACGCCCACACTTGGTTGTGGAAGTTTGTATTTTGGCTGTTCGGGTAAGATGTCGTCTTGAAAGTCTCATCCTCGCCGTGCAGTGATTTCTGCATCCGAGGAAAGAAGACGAAATCATTGAGTGACACCTAAGGTAAATATGGATGGTAAGATTTTGAAAGCCAAAAGAAGCAGCATGTTTAACCCTGTCCTGTGCAGAATGAGCTGTGGCTTCGCCGGGAAACAAGAGCACCGCCTTTGATAGTTTCCCCCTTCGCCGTGACAGCCTCGTCATGACATTTCAGTGGTCTGCCCCTCCGATAGTTTACCCCTGACGAGCATAACGTGTCAGTGTCAGACCGTGGCAGTCTCAGCAACTCTCAGCGTGACCTTTACTGGACCCTCAGTAGGCCGAGTCATTTGGTTTTGGCTGCTCTAGCCACACTACTACGGGGCGGGAGCTCCTTTTGAACCGGAACTGCAGGCTTGTAACGAAGAAGTAATCACGTGACTTTTTTTAGCGTTGACAATTAAATTTTTGTGATAACCCTGGTACTGTTATGTAAAAATTGTTAATGAAGCTGCCTTGTACGAATCTAGGTATCTAAAGCTGGGTTTACACACGCCGTCGCCCTTCCCCCACCACAGACTGGCGTCGTTTGTCTGCTGCCTGCAGTTCAAAACGCCATCTGCCGGCTGCAATTTTCGTCGCATGTCACGACAGAAACATGAGAAGAATGATTTATTGGCGACGGCAAGAGACTAAGTTTGAAGTAGCCCTTTTTTGTACTGTTAACTGAAGAGTAAATGACATTTTCATGAATACACGCGCCTCATTCTTTCTTTTATGTTGATTAGAAAATTTCTGAAATGCAATGAGATAGTTGTTATGAGCTGGATAAACATACACCGTCTGATAAAGAATCTGATGGACACATAGAGGTAAGACAACACGAAACTCCACGGGTTGAGAGAGTATGTGATGTTATTTCTCTAATAACAAAATCGAGTCAAATTTACAAAGAATTTGGTAGTATGAGATTGCGTTGAGCTCACTCTGGCCTCGATGCATAGATATATTCAGAAAGTTCAGATAGACCATAGAGACACGTGCCATATTTGTGAACGATCATTGTCGTGTTGAAAAATTATGTCACGATATTGTCACGTCAGAGGTGACCCATGAAAACGGAGGATGTCTATGACGTACCGTTGTGCCGTCATAATTTGCTGAATCACCACCAGCCGTGAACTGGTCGTAACCTATGGCTCTCCACACGACGACTCAAGGAATAAGACCTTTTTGCTTCTCCAAAAGTTTGGAAGAATGGTTTTGTCCTCTCTCCAGGACCGCAATATACTGGCAGACGATGGTCGTGAACGGCAGTGCAGAGCCGCGATTCATCGCTGAACACACTGAAACGCCATTTAGGAGCATCCTGTGCTTCTCTGTCACGGCAATCACTCCAAACTCATCCATTTGTGTTCTGTTATCGCCAGCCTGCATGTGTGTCGGTAATTCCCTAATCAGGATGCTTTACGCTCCAGACCATTACTGGGACTGTATTTAGGTGGCGTATCGGATTTAACCGAGAATTAATCAGGCGAGACAGGAGAGGCTTTGCAAAGAAATCGAAAGTCGTTACAGTATTTAGAACTTCAGGTTAATGTGTCACTAGCATCTGTTCCCAATACTTGCAACAGTAAATCGCGCTATTTCAGATACTGTTGCTCGACGTCAGAACCTCAACTATATTAATCCACGCATGGTGAAGAAGTTAATCGCGAAATGTTGTTTTTTCTGATGAAGCATAGCTGCATTTATCAAGTTAAGTGAATTTCCAGAACAATCGACGTCACAGTTCAAAACATTCTCATCAGTTTCATGATGTGAGAACAAGAGTGTGTTGTGCAGTTAGTGCAACTCAAATTATTGAACCCATATTTTTGCATCAAACTATAATTTCTAAAAAGTGTGTAGATAACACACTAAAACTTTATTCAGAGAACTAACAACTAACGAATTGACCTAAGGCTATTTCATGCAAGAGAATATAAGAACGCACACCGACATTGCGTACTGACTGTATTACGCCTTGAATTTTATGTTTGGAGAGGTCCTACGATTAATGCACTTGTAGACCCGATAACTGGAAACACAATTTTCTGGATGCTGGAGTTCAAATGTCTGACTTAAGATCCTGCTGTTGGACATGAAAGTCCACTATAATTAATGACTCTGCATTTCCATCAGAGCACTCAATACAAACTATTTTTTCGCCTTAATCATTTTTGACACAATAATTATGATTCGTATTCCTCTTATTTGGTCCTTAGGGTGGCGTTAGTGCCATAACCTGCTCTATTACAGTAAGTCCAAATTAAGTAGTTGCAACTGGCCCCATGCTGAACATGTTGTTTTGGTCTTCAGTCCAGAGACTGGTTTGATGCAGCTCTCCATGCTTCTCTATCCTGTGCATGCTTCTACATCTCCCAGTACCTACTGCAACCTACATCCTTCTGAATCTGCTTAGTGTATTCATCTCTTGGTCTCCCTCTACGATTTTTACCCTCACGCTGCCCTTCAATACTAAATTGGTGATCCCTTGATGCATCAGAATATGTCTTACCACCCGATCCCATCTTCTAGTGTAAGTTGTGCCACAAATTTCTCTTCTCCCTAATTCTATTCAGTACCTCCCTGTCAGTTATGTGATCTAACCATCTGAACATAGTAAAACCAAATATTTGACTGCAACTTACATTACGGTAGATAACGCCCTGCTGCGGTTCGAGCCGTCATGCGTCTTGCGGTAGGGTCCCTTCAAGTTCCACCTGAAAACTTGGCTTAAGAGATTTATCTCGGTGCAACTCTTCGTGCAACTCTTCCTGTGAAGGGCCCGTAGTCTGGAAACCTCCTACTTCGTTTTCTTGAACTCTACAAAATTACGAATCACGAATAATTATTAACTCTGTCTGATCACTCTTTAGCTGAAACATTTGTTGTGCTTTGGGAAAAGGGAGCTTGAACGAGTATCTGGATGAAAGCAAGAATACAGTATTACACGATATAAGTTCGTGGCGTGATCCATAAATGTGACTGTAACCGCCCTTACAGGCAGATAACGTGCAATGCGGATGTGAAACCTCACTTTGTGAGTTTCACGTCTCTCCACAAAAAGAACGTAGTCTGGAAAAGTCTCGAAACCTCACAAGCTGTGACATACCTTTCGGCAATAACATGCATGCAAAGAATTTAAGCTGACACTGCTGATGACAGCTCCTTTTTGACTAATAATTCCGCTGAAGGATCAATGTATGCGGTAACTTGTTCTCAGATTACCTAGTGTCTAGTAAAACTAGAATGGCACATACAAGCAACACGAAAACCGTGTACCCTTCATGAACTGGTGTAGAATAAAATAAAACAAAATACTTCTGGGAAACTACTGGGTATTCATGAGTAACTCTGCATGCATTGCTAACAAATTACATTTGTCTTGTGATGGGTCATATGTTGTACAATTTCACGAAACATGAGAATGACTACAAAAGAAAAATTCGTATACTCTAGAATACTCTGAGAAATATTAAAATCATGGGAGGTAACGAGTGTCATACTCTGCCCTCAAGGACGGACAACTGAAATGCTGGTATTGTTATGTGTGCACCCAATGAGGTTTTCTCTTTAAATAACGGACACTAGGCCTGGACACAACTGCTAACAGAATGCAACGCCAAGCTGCACTAGCATGTCACGTACCGGGTGGTTGCAATTAAACTGCCGGCGTTGTACAATTTCACGAAACATGAGAATGACTACAAACGAAAAATTCATATACTCTAGAATACTCTGAGAAATACTAAAATCATCGGAGGTAACGAGTGTCATACTCTGCCCTCAAGGACGGACAACTGAAATACTGGTATTGTTATGTGTGCACCCAATGAGGTTTTCTCTTTAAATAACGGACACTAGGCCTGGACACAACTGCTAACAGAATGCTACGCCAAGCTGCGCTAGCATGTCACGTACCGGGTGGTTGCAATTAAACTGCCGGCGTTCCGAGCGCTACAATGCCGGCTGTGTAAATTGCAGGACGCTGAAACATCGAAAGTATGTTCATTAACCGATCTGTTAGCGGAATGTGCTGAGAAAAAAAAAGAAACGTTCCTGCTTCTTCCCTACAAATCTTCTAGGCTACAGCACAGGAATGAGCAATGGAATGTAGCCTCAACTCATACAAACCGAGTCAATAAACCAACCTAGGCCGGTACAAACACCAACAGAGAACAGCAGGGAATGTAGAGTGTCTTGTCTAGCATTCAACAGGCATATTTGGACCCTTCTCTGTCACGCAGATGATTGGTCACCCTACGGTACTTCCAAAGGTATGAATTACAGATGTGCCTTCACCTTGCAAGGCAAAGATTTTGGTACGCTTAGCAGTCGGAAACTGAGGTACAGAATGTCTTCCCAACACTTACACGATCCACAACTCGTATAAATACGAAGAACTTGAAAGAAGACTTTTAACGAAAGGCTTCCAACACTAAACACTAGGAAAAAAATATAATCCTGGCCACCCATGTATGATTGTCCTGTTCACTACTGTGGATGCTATAGCTGGTTTCCAGAATCCAGTGGACAGGAACTGTGTTCAGACGGCAGCGCTTGTAAATGGCTTGTGATCAGAGGTGATTACACTGGCCCTGCGATTTCCCACGATGGCTGGTTTCTTCCAGCGCCTGATGGAAAGAAATTTCTGGACGTCCTATCAGAAAGGGCGATTAGTGGGAACAGGAAACAGTCAATGAAAAAATTCCGGAATTCCATTGCTGTTGCTGATTGACTGAAAGGGCTGAATGTTAAGTAATTAATTTCGTGCAGTAGTTTGGAACTCGCGAAAGCGAAGACGTGGCCAGCAGGTCTCGTATGTATGCGAGCGTAGCTGATGTTTTAAACGCGTCACGTACCGAGTGTTTATAATTAAACGGTTGCTGAGCGGGCTGCGTACATTAAAGGACGCTGAAACATCGTAGGTACGTTCATCATAGGTGCGCTCGCCGAATATGCTTTAAATAATAATAGTCCCACATTTTGCCAACAGCTGAAAATATGATACTGTAAGAGAATGTCGTGTGAGTTGAGGAAAAGGGAAGGAACGATCAATGAGTCTGCTACATTTATTACGATATGGTCACAAGCTACAACAAGTGTTCAGTATGGTCTCCCAACTCAGCAACATGGTGCATCCGTAACACGGCATGGTCGACAGTTACCCGAAGCATATCCGGTGTAATCAGAGTGACACTTCGTCGTATGCTCTCCTTCAGATCAGGAAGACTCCGGATACACCCCTGAGAGACAGGACCTTTCAGATATCTCCACAATCACAAGTCACATGGATTTAGGTGGGAGATCTGGGAAGCCACACATCCTGAAAGTGCCTAGAGGTCATACGGTCGTTACCGAAAGTTTCTCAAAGTAAATCTTTTACGTGGCAAGCGACAAGTGGTTCTCGCACGAAAAGTACTGGTTCGGATGAAATTGCATTTTTGCAAATCTGGAATCAAGTGCTGCACCATGAGGTCCTTCTAACATGCAGATGTCACTGTACACCCAAAAGGTCGGCGATGTGTCATCTCCTGGAAGAAAAACTGACCAATAATGAAGAAGCTTGTGAAACCACACCAGATGATGATGATGATGACGTTTGGTTTGTGGGGCGCTCAACTGTGTGGTTATCAGCGCCCGTACAATTTCCCAACCTTTGCTCAGTCCAATTTCGCCACTTTCCTGGATGATGATGAAATGATGAGGACAACACAAACACCCAGTCATCTCGAGGCAGGTGAAAATCCCTGACCCCGCCGGGAATCGAACCCGGGACCCCGTGCTCGGGAAGCGAGAACGCTACCGCGAGACCACGAGCGGCGGACAAACCACACCATACAGTCATGTATTGTGCAGTGGATGTTTCTGCACAATATGTGGCGGAGTAGAACCCAGTATACAATAATTGCGAGCATTCACGGCACCGTGCAGAGTAAAATTTGCCTCGTCCATCCAAAGAATATTCCCCGGCCACATGTCATTCGTTCCGATGCATTCCAAAAAAACGAATGGCAAAGTGACGGTGTTGTACCCTATCTTGGGGCGTCATTTTGTATACATTCAGAATCTTGTAGACATATCAGTGTAAAATGCGCCACAAAATCCTTTGAACTGTTGCCCAGGGGAGCCAATTCCTGTGATACAGCTCGAACAGTGGCTGCAGAATTTGAGGCATATGTTGCACCTTCGGCTACAGCTACAGTAACTTCATCAATAACTGCCATAGGAATGGGCGGCTCCCTCTTCCTGCTGCACCATGTAATTCACTAGTTTTTGGAAATTTCTTGACCATATTCTGTAGCCCATTTATTATCATGGAGCATGTTCGCAGCTGTTTCTGTTGGCGATATTCTCGCAATGTAGCGATGCTATTGCTGTCGTTTTGATAAAGCAACTCTACCAGCTGTGCATGGTCTCTCACCTCAACAGCCGTACAAAAACCTTTAACCTTCTTAATCCTTTACGTCAACAGTCACTTCACAAAATAAACCCACACACATCGTCAAGTGACAAACAGCATACTGACGTCGAAACAGAAAACTTTTCACGTTCTTACTGCTTACAGTGCCATATTTTCACCTGTTCGAAGAAAGTGGAACTATTAATTTTCCAGCATACTCTACGAACGCACCGATTAATGATTATACCTCCTAAGTTTCGGCGTCGTACGATGCCTACAGCCCGAACTTTAGCACTTGGAACATTGTCAGTTTAATTGTAACCACCCGGTAGCTATATCAAATTAGGTGTGAATAATTCTCAGGTATCGATAAAATTACTCTGCTGGTATGAAGCCTACATGAATCTGTAAGAGTTTTCCTGTGAGTGGTCGAAGGGTTGTGCTCGATGAGCCAGCAGCTAAGAGCATGTAGTATTTAATGAACGAGGACAAACAATGAAAGGAAGGAAGGAAGGAAGGTAGGAAGAAAAGTGTTTGCCGTACCATCGACATCAAGGTCATTAGAGACGAAGCAAAAACTTGGACTGGGGAATATGGGGGGTGTAAAATCACCCGTTTCCTTTCAAAGCAACCAAATCAACAATCGCCTTAAGTAAGTTAGGGAAATCACAGAAAACTCTAATCGGGGTGGCCCTACGGGGATTTGAACCGCCGTTCTCCTCAGCACGAAATCAGTGTGTTCGATTGCGAGATCTTACAGAAAACAATAAATTTCGTTGATTCACATGAAATCTCTAAAGGTTTTTTCTATTTTGTAATTATAATTTTTTTCTGTCTATAGGGTGATGTCTTGTTCTGTTTATGGACCAATGAGAGTGGCTAAAAACTAGTTGAAGAGATGGAGTGATTCTTTACGGTTGTTTTCCATTCTAATGGTTCTATCAGAGAATCATCTGGAAAGTGGATATATATAGAGAGCTTTAATTATTGCCTAGTGAGAATTATGAGCCTGTCTCGTGGGCGAATGCGAGCCTGGCCTCCATTAGATTGCAGTGCGGAGGATTAATACGGGTTCACGAGTAACACAGACTTCTTCTTCTGGACTTCGTGGCTAGACAAAATGCCTATTCTGATTTCACATTCAACCTTTTACTTTCTCTCTATGTGAAGCTTACAAGTAATTGTGGATGTCGTCTGTATTCATTACCAGCCTTTAGAAAAGTTAGGTGATGGGGCTACCACAATGAGGCCTCACGACATGGCCGGCTTTTGATAGAGGTTCCGTTCCTCTAGATTATTGCTTTCTACACAGCTTTAGAGCCTCTTCTAACCTGTATTTAGTCCCCTTCCTAGACTAGGTAAGAATGTCCCTGCCGTCAGCTACTGTTGAGATCTTCGTCGTAAACCTTACGATGTACTATCACCCAGAGACAGATTAACCAAGGTTTCTTTAACGAGGGATTACACCTCCCACTCGTCCTTTCTCAACTGGACGTGGGACCAGCTATGGCAGAGTCACCAGCAAAAGTTTCTGAGTAAATCTGCGAAGCAATACGTGGCTTAATCTGTCAAGCGCACAGCACAATATAATAGTGAATTCTGGCCTTAGTCGGGAAATGGATTTCACGTGACCTCACAGAATCTCCGTGACACGGACGGAAGGAACGTTCCAAGTACTTGCAAGCGTGATATCGAATCCACTTAGGGAACTGAGGGACAGATTGTTCTCCTATACCCAGTACAGGTTCATAACAGAACTAGTGGCTAGAGAAAAGTTCTGGACACAGTAGTGGGGTCTGTGTATCTGGTTCACATGAAGGAGGCCTGCAGTAGAGTATTAAGTACGGCGCCTTACGAAAGTACAGCAAGACACTCGACTGTCACTCGAGAAGTTCCTCCCGGCGAAATGCTATGCAAGATCGGCTCGGAGGCTCTTTGTCAGATGCCACCTCGAACCCAGCACTCTCTATCATGTATTTTATTGCTCTTCTAAACGATGTGCCTAACAATGCTGACGGTGTTCACATAATATACCGAGTTTATAGACGTTTCTTCAACTTACATTGACTCAAAGGGTGTAGGAAACTCAGCACGAAGTAATAACATTACGTTTGCCGACGATGTGGCGGCGATTGCAATAGCAGATGGTGTCAGGACAGTGCAAGCAGGTTCTAGAGCACAGTGTTTTACCATTGAACTGAAAATAAAAGTGGTATAACTTGTAACTGATGCATCTCCAGAGACTTCGTCGGTAGAACACTACATACATGTGTAAATTAAAATACCTGCGTAGCACTGTGGCCGAAACCAGCTTCACGTTGAATTCAGTACCAGCGTAGCAAATAGTGCTGCAGTGTTTGGTGAACAGATCTACTGAGTCTTCCTTTCTCGCGATTTACTATGTCTTTTAGTGTCGCTGATACAAACTTTCAGGCACGGTGTGTATCAAATTTGGGATAGGGAACCCTGATCAGGAAACGAGCGGGTCGTAATCTATAAGCGAAGACGAGAAATTTTTAAACTTATCACTAGTTTTCTGCCTGTGATAAAACTCTAAAATGAATTACGTGTTTTCGTAGTAACTGTATCCGCCCACACAATTTACACAAGGTGTTACACTCAGAACGATTGTTTAGAATGACGTCCCTCATCTTCTATTCAGACTTTACACCGCCGCACAAAGTTCTTTGGAACCCCTTCGAGCAGCCCCCATGCAACCTCAGTCTCGACTGGTGTCTCACATTACTTGACGCTTTTCGTACGAAAGCTTGAGAAGAAATTAATCGGAGTCGAACCAGGAGACGGAGCTGGCTAGAGGCAGGGCTTCCTTTTCCAACATTCAGCGAACGTCTGACTCAGCCTTTCATGAGTTAGACGTATGGTGAGAGGAAGCAGGAAGCGATTGATCTACGCTCGCAAAATACTCATTAATTTTCTCCATTAATGGTAAACCTCAAGCAATTACAATACATCGCACGAACACGGATGGGCCTTGCAAAACAACTTGAGAATGCTTGAGAATTCCTAAGGGACCAAACTGCTGAGGTCATCAGTCCCTAGACTCACACACTACTTAAACTAATTTAAACTAACTTATGCTAAGAACAACACACACTCCCACTCGAACCCCCGGCAGGAGGGGCCGCGCAATCCGTGGCTTGGCGCTGCAAACCGCGCGGCCACTCCGCGCAGCCAACTTGGGAAGCCACATTGTTTGCAGTAGTAACTACAATATTGTCAACAGCTTTGTACACTGTAAGGCGTGAGCGTCGAATCCTCCTAAGATGCGACATACTCTGGAGTTATTCAATGCTGACGCCGTCTTTACAGACAGATTACTTAAAAGGCCGGTTATCGCTTATGGCTTCTCAAGTTGTTTTGCAAGGCCCATCTGTGTTAGCAGGGCGGGTGCTGAACCTTACAGTTACTAAGAATGATGTGGCTCAACACGACAATGGTAGGATTACCGCAGCTAGTACGTTGTGGTGATCATAAAAATAAGTTGGGCCTGGAGAGTTTTAATATTAGAGATGTGATTCTTTATCATGTATTTCAAATTAATGGGTGCTCTACAGAGACACTGGTACTTCGTATTCTTCGTCGTGTATGCCTTTGGCAGTTAGGACTCACAAACATCGTAAAGTGAATGAGTCGGAATATGGTTTCAAGGTGATCTTGCGTGTAAAAACATAAATGTTACTGGTGATTTGCATATGTATTATTGCAATTGAAATAGAGAAGCTGTTCAAATAAAATTACACAGTGATCCTGCCAAAAGCCGAGAAGCGATTCTTCTTGGTGTTGTAGCTCTCATTCCACCTGTAGGCGCTCGAAAGCCAATCCATGGTTCAAATGGCTCTAAGCACTATGGGAATTAACATTTGAGGTCATCAGTCCCTTAGACTACTTAAACCTAACTAACCTAAGCAAATCACACATATCCATGCCCGAGGCTGGATTCGAACCTGCGACCGTAGCAGCCGCGTGGTTCTGGACTGAAGCAACTAGAACCGCTCGGCCACAGCGGCCTGCAAAGACATTCTATAAAAAAATATTCTGCACATTTTCATTGGAATATGCCATTCAGTGAGCCCATTTCCACCAACTGTTCTAACAACATCCATTGATGTAGGTTGATTCTTACAAAGGAGAAGACTGCAACCAGCCACTATTAATACAGCTATTTATTTCAGTAAATAGCGCCGTAGCCGGTTTCGAACTGACAAGTTCATCATCAGACGGCTGTTCACAAGATTTGCAAGATACACTTTACATAATCGTCAGTTTTCGATTTTTATTCTTCCGCTGTTGCGAAATATTCTTGGTGTGTTGGTGCCCTACGGTAGTCAACAGTGTTAGAAGCGCCCTATGTGAACATAAATAGCCTCCAAATGATGAGTACCGCGCGATTTTGTTGCGAAGTTGCAGGATTGTATTTTTCAAGTATTTTGGAATACCACACGGCACAAACACATCAGGAATATTTCGCCACAGCGGAAAAATAAAAATCGAAAACTGACGATTATTTAAGGTGTATCTTGAAAATCTTGTGAACAGCCATCTGATGACGAACTTGTCAGTTCGAAACCGGTTACGGCGCTATTTACTTAAATAAATAGCAGTATTAATAGCGGCTGGTTGCTGTCTTCTTCTTTGTAAGAATCAACCTACATTAATTGTACACAGCCACGAACTCACAATGTCAGGTTTAGACAAAATAGTAAAATCCATTAACTTCTAGTTTCCAAAAGTAGCCATAAATAGTGTACCTTCATAGTATACATCTATCTACGGGTTTTGCATAGATACACTGTCTGAAAAAAAGTATCCGGGCAACACCCTGTAAAGCTGCACCGACCATTAACATCAGGACAGGCGGACCCGCCAGTATAAAAGGAGGAGAAGAGTACTGCGTTGTCAGTCGAGAGGCAGTGAGGCCAGAGTGGGTCGGTCAGGAGAGTTCACTGACTTCTAACGTGGATTAGCCACTGAATGTCAGGCGAATAAAATATCCTCCGGGAACATTTCAGTTCTTCTAAAGCTGCCGAAGTCGACTGTCTGTAAAGCGATTGTGAACTGAAAACGCTGAGAAACTAACATAGCTAAGCCAAAACCAGACATGTATGTTTGCAGGTGGCGACATTCAGCCACCAAATTCATGGTGAACCTTCAGCTTTCCTTTATTTTGCACAATTCGCTTCACTACTAGCTTCGGTCAACTAATCATTACTGCACATTATGCGTTATAATGGTCATTTGACAGAAAGTAGTAGCGAAGCTTATTGAGTAAAATAAAGGACAGCTGAAGGTTCGCCATAAACTTTAAAATCCAGACATAATGTACTGACAGAATCGAAACTCGAGCACTGCGGAGGATGGTTCTAAAAATGCGCAAAATATCTGCTGGAGGAGTCGCTCGTGAGTTCCATATTGCTACCAGCAGCCCAGCTAATACCGTAACTTTTCACAGTAAGTTCTAATGAATGTGGTGCAGTGGTCGAGCAGCTCCTCCTAAGTCACATATTTCTGTTGGCAGCACTTAGTAACGTTACAGATAATGAACAGAGCGACGGCACTGGACAGGGGATGAGTGGGAACGTATGATTCATAGTGATGAATCGTGCTGTACCTTGAGTCATTCTGATAGAAGAGTGTTGGTTTGATGAATGCCTGGAGAGCGTTACATGCCACCATCTGTAATGTTAGCAGCGAAATACTGAGGAGGTGGTGTTACGGTACGGATTTGTTTCTCGTGGTTGGGTTATGGTCTCCTTGTCGCACTTACGAAAACGCTGACCGTGGAAGGATGTGAACCCTTTTCACAGAATAATACACTGCGTACAGTAAAGGAACAGTTCGGAGGCGATGATTGTATGAGTATGACAATGCATCCTGTTGCAAATCAGCATCTGTGAGGCATTGGTTTCCGGTCATTATCATTCCTGAAGTGGGCTGGCCTGAACCCAATGGAACACCTTTGGGATGAATTAGTAATTCGACTTCGCTCCAGGCAACAGCGTCCAACGTTAACTATGGTTTCGACACTTGATGAAGAATAGGGTGTCATTGCACCATATACATGGTAAAACCTCATTGCAAGTGTCCTCAGGATAGTTTAAGCCATCATAAAGGCAAAGGATGGACACAGCCCACATTAATGGCCACCAACAGGTGTCTACCTGCCCCCGCAGCTGAGTAGTATCGTTCCAGCTAAGCGCTTTGGTCGATTAGGTTCTGTCCGTTCCTGCCGCTATCGTAGCGGTGCCGAGAGCTCCCTTGTTGCCTCTCAGTGTCGTGGTTTGGGTCGGGTTGTTTTGGGGGAGGAGACCAAACAGTGAGGTCATCGGTCTCATAGAATTAGGGAAGGATGGGGAATGAAGTCAGCCGTGCCCTTTTCAATGGAACCATCCCGACACTTGCCTGCAGCGATTTAGAGAAATCACTGAAAACCTAAATCAGAATGGCCGGACGCGGGATTGAACCGTCGTCCTCCCGAATGCGCGTCAGATGTGCTAACCACTGCGTCACCTCGCTCGGTCAGTGTCGTGTGAGTCCCTGTGTGCGTCGGATCGTTATTTGTCTCTCAGAGTCTCGTCAGTTGACCCAATTTTGACTCGGCATTTTCTTGCGCCTTGATGTTGTCCAGGGCTCCAGGAATATTCAACGTACAAGCACCGTCAGTTTTAGTTTTGACAAGTCCAAGCGGAATGTGCAGCCAGGTTCGGTAGAAATTCATGACTGGTTTGTACAAATGATGAAGGTAGTTTCGGATCAGGTTTACACATACTTTGATTCTGAATAGCATGAGTTTTTATGTCAAGTCTCTCAACCCACTTCGGTTGACAGGCTCCTTTAGTCTCGTGAACAACATGTCCCTTTCACTCATCACGATGTTTCTAATAGTATGGTTACTCTGGCGAACGCAGAGATGGAATGTACGAATGTCAGGATGTTTAACCTGTAAGTAGGCTGTTTATGTTTTCTCTATGTAAGTAGGCTGTTTATGTTTTCTTTATGTAAGTAGGCTGTTTATGTTTTATTATCGGCAACGTTACGTAGCGCTCGGTATGAAAATCACTGGCTGTGCTGTGTGCAGTCTGTGGTTAGTTTGCATTGTTGTCTGCCATTGTAGTGTTAGGCAGCGGCAGCTGGATGTGAACAGCGCGTAGCGTTGCGCAGTTGGAGGTGAGCCGCCAGCAGTGGTGGATGTGGGGAGAGAGATGGCGGAGTTCTGTAATTTGTCATGAACTGCTATATATATTATGACTATTAAGGTAAATATATTGTTTGTTCTCTATTAATATCTTTCATTTGCTAACTATCCCTATCAGTAGTTAGTGCCTTCAGTAGTTTGAATCTTTTATTTAGTTGGCAATAGTGGCGCTCGCTGTATTGCAGTAGTTCGAGTAATGAAGATTTTTGTGAGGTAAGTTATTTGTGAAAGGTATAGTTTAATGTTAGTCAGGGCCATTCTTTTGTAGGGATTTTTGAAAGTCAGATTGCGTTGCGCTAAATAATATTGTGTGTCAGGTTAAGCATAGTCTTGTACAATTTTTCTAAGGGGACGTTTCATATGTCGACCCTTAGCCGAGGATACCTCACTGGAATCTTCTGATTTTTTCTTGTAGTTTGTGTAATTAGTGTAGATTTTGTTTATTGCTAGCGCGTAATTGTAAAGAGAATCTCCTTTGTAGTTGCAGCCTTTCATTGTTGTACAGTAAAACAGTTGTGGCATGCATGTAGATTTGCACCAAGTATTTCGCAGCTGCAATTAACTAGATATTTTTTTCAGTACTATGTTAATGTGTTCTCTTATTTTTTCTCTTCAAATTGTGCTTATCTGTGTTATCGTGTGAAATATTGTGACAATAATGACGTGTGAAAAACGTAACACTAGGCTTCAAAGTAAACTGAGAAATAATAGTGACGACGAGCATAGCTTATCAGCACCACTGGGTAGTGAATTAACAGACATTCGAAGTAGTAATTTGGTAATTGTGCATAGGGAGATGGAGCGGGCGGCAAATAATGGTGTAGACAGTCAAACAGGTAGTGAACAGGGAAGCATTATCGATCGATCGGTCGGCAACAGCTCGCCTCAGGAATCCGAAATGATAGGACACAATTTTGCAAATACTGTAGATTCAGGTTTTGCGTCCTCACCGTTTTCTCAAATGAGTCAAGACACATTTTCTGCTTGTCAAAATGTGAATGTTGCCGGTGAAAATGCACTGCCAAAAAGCATAGAGAAACAGATTCCAGACACTAATACATTATTATTGCAATTAATGCAACAAATGGAACAAAATCAGAGACAAATGGGACAAAATCTTCAAAAGTTAGACACAATGGAACAGAATCTTCTAAAGTTAGACACAATGGAACAAAATCAGAGACAAACACAGCAAAAGCTTCAAAAGTTAGACGCAATGGAACAAAATCTTCGGAAGTTAGACACCACACTTGAACAAACACGTGAAGATTTAACTACTGAGTTACATAACATTGAATCGAAATGTCAAAAAATCTGTTATGACGTAAAAACACAAATTTGTGAGCATTTTCAGCCTATTTTGCAAACCATTGTTCATGAAAATCATTAGACCTTGTGGGCTAAAATTGACTCAGTTGCATCTACCGATTCGGTTACGCAACTGGCAAAAACTCAGGAAAACTTAAAGAACACAGTAGATTCGATTTCAACACAAATGGACACCCTGAAACTTGGTTCAGAAAAACACACTGAGGAAATGTGTTCACTATCGGAGAAAGTAGCTGAACTTTCGGATCAGGTCACTAACTTATCTACAAAGGTAGATGATGATCTGAATGACACAAGACCCGTAGCCTTCACTGACACAGAAGAGTATGAACAAATTAGAAAATTCAAACGAAATCAAAATCAAATCAATACACAGTACAAAAGAGAAATCCGGGAAGTACAAGATCAGTTGACGCAGGTAAGACAAGAATTACATATTTCAGAGGACACTCGCACTCCAACACGGGAAGAGGAACTTAGAAATACGGAAAAGCCACAAAATAATAACAGAGGGCATTTCGGAAATTATGAAAGGAATTGGCAAGGTGCACCGAATTTTGAGATGGAACCGCCGAAACGACGTAACAATGACCGACATGCGACTCGCCGACATGATGATTTTGATTATAAGCTGTTCATTACTACACGTAAATTCAAAACGTTTAAGAACTCTGCCAACGACATTCATCCACAAGCGTGGCTCCATCAATTCTCTCATTGTTTTCCTCCCAACTGGTCATTGGAGCACAGATTAGAATTTATGTGTGGCTACTTGGAGAATGAACCAGCTGTAAGAATGCGATCGGTCATTCACGATTGTCACAGTGAAGGAGAATTTTGTCATGCGTTCCTCTCAGCATATTGGTCTCAAGCCACACAAGACCGAGTAAAACAAAGCATCATAATGATGAAACATTTCGAACAATCTGAATTTTCCAGTCTTGTGAAATATTTTGAAGACATGTTGCACAAGAATCAGTACCTGTCAAACCCATACAGCCCCTCAGAACTCATCTGCATTTGCTTAATCAAACTGCCTGAACATTTACGACATATTATTTTAGCAGGACGTTGCAAAGACAACATTGAAGGGACTGTTACAAGAACTAGAAATTGACACAGACAGTCGCGGGGTGCGAAAACAGGAAAACAATCACTACAAATCACATCCGTCACAATTCCGCGATGACAGAAATAATACACGACAAGGCTCTTCTTATAACGTAAATCGTGACCAAAACAGACACCACCCGTATGACAACCGTTGGCAGAGTAGTAATAATTACAGGGAAAGATCACCTCTCCGCGGTAATGACTATCACAGAGACAATCAGAGAAACAGACAATATGGGAACCAGAACTATTATTATCATGGGAGACAGAATAATTTCAGACGCAACAGTTCAGCGCGCAGTTACGATTCAGGGAGAAATTCTCCACCACGTGACCGACACGAAAGAAACTGTGTAAACTACCGACAAAACGACAGACCTGAATTCCATCAGAACTGGCGAGCTTTAAACAGAGCTGGGCCCTCTCGGCAAGGCGAATTTGTGGAAGTTAGGCCTCCTAATCCCAATAACGACGCGCGCCAACAAAGGAACAGACAATGACTCGCACCGCAGGCTGCCGCGTGCGCCCGCTGGCTCAGGGAAAAATAACATTGACGCTAACCTGGAGCAAAATTCCAGTATTCTTTACGGACGAATACCACATGATAATTGCGTTGAAGTTGAAACTCTGTGTACTAGGAAGAGTAAAGGTTTACACCACATTTCAAATGTAAAACCATTTATTGACAGATAATCTGCTTTTAACTTTGTCTTTGCATTAAAATTTTTCACTTCACGTTACTAGTACTCTTTGTAACACTTACAAACTGTTAACATGCAACTATGTTTTAAAGCTAACTAACTATCCAGTCAAGAACATAGGTAACTTAGACAAGTAATTGCGAATGCATTGTTATTGCGAACAGACGACACAATGTTGTTATTTATACATTTCTCCTTGTTAGTTGCACTATTACGTAATGAATATACGGCTTACATATTTAGAACATATACCAGCACTGCTAATGAGATTTTCATGCAACATTTTGGTTTGCTTGAGAGTGGATTCTGGATTTGAGGTGCTTTCTGTGAAATGCCAAATGACACAGTGGTTAGTTTATGTGACAGCTACACGATTTTATCACGACACTGCTAATGCGTGACAATTTACAATGTTGCTTTTGCGGTGTATCTGTTTTATATCTGCACAGTTTTTCTGAATTCTTCTGGAAAGTAAAACATGTTTAATAGTAACTTTTGTGGTATAGCTACAATGAGACAACCTCTTTTGTAGCACAACAATACGTTACAGCACAGTACTTTCTTCATCACAACAATAAGACTAATAACTAAGATATCTATACGCAAAGCATTTCACTTTTGTTTATCATGAGGTAAGTACATGGACTTCTGCAGAACTTAGCTTTCGGAGGACAATAACTACGACACTTCCACAGAGCTTATCTTACAGCAAGACGCACATTTAGCGCTACAGGACACGTATTTGAGTGATTAATTTTATACTTAAAACATTTATTTTTAAAGGTTTTTGAATTACAAAGAAAGTTTTTCGTGATACATTTAATTCCATTGCAGTAATCTGTAACACCTGAGGGTATAATTACATTAATCCTCAGGGGGGTACACGCTTACTTTGTGTATCATGTGTTTGGCAAGCACAAGGAGCCCTAGCTAATATGGTATTTGCTTATACAACTTTACACATCGGTACCATATTTCTCTAACACACAAATTGCACACCTATCTGATCATTTAACTGAGAGATAAACATTTTTTTTACTACATCAGTGACACATGTTTACGCAATTACAGAGTTGGATTACTTCACACTTACGAAATTGTATTTTGTCTGTACTTTGTGAACTGTTCATATTTTTTCGGAACCATTGTGATACTATGAGAGCTTTGAATGATGTATTTGGTATGAGATCATGATTTTTAAGGTACGTTTGAGGCAGATGACACTATTGAAATGAGCAGAGAATATTTTTTATGGTTTGAAATTATTGCAGAAAGCTACGACTTTTTTGAGATTTGACTGAGGTGTTATGATGTTATTTTTATGACGACGATGTGTATTATGCTGTTGAGGTATGTTTATGTCAATAAGATGATGCTACCATATATGAGGAATGTGATTACGTGTTTATATGTATATGAATAATGAATAGAAGTTAGGGACTCTTGACTTGTGAAAAAGTATGTTGGAAACCAAGAATCGTACTTTAAGAGTTATGAAATGTGTGTAAATGCGTGTATGTATCACAATGCCGGCGAAAATTTTTTGGACACTTTTATATTCATAAGATTTTGTTTCTACACATTTGCAACGTAAATTCTCGACCTGTGAAATTTTTATATGAGACTGTCACTGCAGCGGAAACTGCTGTCATAAATATTTCCATAAGAAAGTTAAGTGACCACCTGCACGTGCGTCGTGGGCACACAGCTGTGTCAGACACCTGGAGAACAAGCCATTAGGGTGTGCCTTTCCGGAAGCAGAGGTAGAAAAAAAAAAGGAGGCCATTATCCTCGCTATTGACGTTTCCTTGTTGAAAGCATACTGTGGAGCTCGTAATTTATGATATTTACTGAAATGCCTAATGAAATGACGAGAAATATTTTTACATCTGCACACCTGATTACGACAAGCGTCTTTCTACGAGAGTTGAGAGAATTTCTACTAACTTATGAAATGTCACATGACTATTGAATGATAATTTTACGCTTTGCTTTTCGTAGTTGCTTATTTCATTTGATATCTGGTTTCCAGCTGTGTTGCAGCATTGCTTTTATAAAATAAAATGCATTTGCTAATGTGAACACTTTCTGTCAACAGATCTATTATATAAATTTTGTAATCCACGTTCTTTAAAAAAGGAGCACTTGGAAAGGAAAGAACAATAAGAAGGGACTAGTAACAGTAACTGGACACATAATTTTCTTTTCAACTACTTGGTAAATTTTTTGTAGAATTAGTTTTTGTGGTGCACCACTTTAATTACATAGACATTAAGATGTGAATAGACATTTCCCTTTTCTGCATTGTTGTTTTTACTGTAATATTTTTTCTGCTTGAGCTATGTCATGTATAGATATAAGTTTTATATTCTTTATATTTTTTATATTTGCTGCTGCTGTTTGCCAGGCATAGTGTTACTGAATTTGAATTTGTGTTACTCTTCTAAGCTAGTATTACTACTGTTTTATTTTTCTTATTTGCTGCACATTGGCTTATATTAGTTGTAATGTTGCATTTGATTGGTAATTTAGATTTACTGTAGCATGCTTTGCCAATTTGCATTTTTTTTGTCCTTGTTGTTTGTGTTAATTTGTTATGTGCTGCTGCATTTCCTCGTCCCTTGGTATATACATCTGAGCTCAGTAGATTTAAGTTAGCTTAAGAGGGGGTATACTATATAAGAAACTAACTATGATGACTTGGAAGAAATGTATTGAGAAGCTATATGAAAATGGTTTGGGCAAAAAAAAAAAAAAAAAGGATACTGTACAGTGGAGGAAAACTATTTTTGACAGAGGATGTGAACAGAATACAGAAAGCAGGCTTAGATAGGACTTTTGGGAATAATGATGAACGAAGGGAGATCTCCATGCAAAATACTGCAGTAAAACAAACCCTGTCCTTTCCTTTTGTGTTATCCCACTATGTGTTTGTGTACCCTTGTGTATTTGTTTTCTTCCTGTCTCTGTGTAGTTTCATTGAATTTTTTCTTCTTTTAATATTAAGCTACATTCACTATGATGAGGAATACTGTTATCCTCAAATATAATTGGCATTAATAATATGTTATTTACTTTGTAAAGATGTTAGACATTATTTATTCTGTTTTGTTGCTCATGTGTGAAGTTGATGTTTCGAAAGTTATTCTTATCTTTTATGTATGCACTCATGTCATAATTCCTGTAACACTGATGTATATGTTATTTCGATTCTTTTGTAAAGCCCCTATTACTACAAACGTTATCTGTATTGTTATGTTCTTTAATGATGTATTTTGTACCTTTGTTATTGTATTTTTATGTTATAAAATTGTAATTGACACTAGTTCATCATATTAGTAACTTGTAAGTTACATTTCACTGCACACGTTTCTGTTGGTCATAGTATATGGACAATATGTGAGAAGTAGGGACTGTTAGTGTGCACATGTGTTAATAATTCAGCAAGGGACTGGATAACAGCATTGCTGGTTCAAAGGACAATTCCAAAAACTTTGTGAGTGCACATGTGGTGGTTATGGACTTGCTCTATTATCCGCAAGACTCTTCAATGGTGATTGTGCACCTGCACAGTTGCAACAGATGGCTGCTGGCCGTCTCTACAAGGACTACAGTGGGTCCGCACCTCTGATGACCCACCAATACCACAATCTCTACCAGGACTACAGTGGGCCTGTCCACAATTTCTACAAGGACTGCAGTGGGTCTGCATCTCTGAGGACCCACCAATACCATTCTGTCTACCAGGACTACAGTGGGTCTGCACCTCTGGTGGCCCACCAATACTCTCTACCAGGACTGCATTGGGTCTGCTCTGTGATGACCTACCTACCAATCTTCTTCAAAAGTTGGAATGACTCTGTTGTGGGTTTGCTCTGTTGTAGCCCATTACCTGTCAGCATGTCAAGAGTCGGCACTGTCTTTCTGTTGGAAGGACAACACTACTTGTTCAAGACTGCATGGCAATCCACTACTTCTGTGTGCATTTTCATTTACTACTCAGACTTTGAGGAAAAAAAAACAATGTAATTTTACTGTGATAAATGATGAGGACTGTCTTAATGGACTGTGAGAAAATTTTAGCCTTTGACCAACATTGTATTGATAAGTGTGTGCATTTGATTTCTTTGTTATTGTAATTATGAAAAATTTTTTCAAATCTGTATTGGCCACTGCCCAAAAAAATTTGTAAAATTTTTTGTGGGGAGCATGGGGGCTATGTGAGTAGGCTGTTTATGTTTTCTCTATGTAAGTAGGCTGTTTATGTTTTCTTTATGTAAGTAGGCTGTTTATGTTTTATTATCGGCAACGTTACGTAGCGCTATGTAAGTAGGCTGTTTATGTTTTCTCTATGTAAGTTCTTTATGTAAGTAGGCTGTTTATGTTTTACTATCAGCAACGTTACGTAGCGCTATGTAAGTAGGCTGTTTATGTTTTCTCTATGTAAGTAGGCTGTTTATGTTTTCTTTATGTAAGTAGGCTGTTTATGTTTTATTATCGGCAACGTTACGTAGCGCTCGGTATGAAAATCACTGGCTGTGCTGTGTGCAGTCTGTGGTTAGTTTGCATTGTTGTCTGCCATTGTAGTGTTAGGCAGCGGCAGCTGGATGTGAACAGCGCGTAGCGTTGCGCAGTTGGAGGTGAGCCGCCAGCAGTGGTGGATGTGGGGAGAGAGATGGCGGAGTTCTGTAATTTGTCATGAACTGCTATATAAAACTTCCTGGCAGATTAAAACTGTGTGCCCGACCGAGACTCGAACTCGGGACCTTTGCCTTTCGCGGGCAAGTGCTCTACCAACTGAGCTACCGAAGCACGACTCACGCCCGGTACTCACAGCTTTACTTCTGCCAGTACCTCGTCTCCTACCTTCCAAACTTTACAGAAGCTCTCCTGCAAAGCTCGAGTTCGAGTCTCGGTCGGGCACACAGTTTTAATCTGCCAGGAAGTTTCATATCAGCGCACACTCCGCTGCAGAGTGAAAATCTCTTTCTGGAAACTGCTATATATATTATGACTATTAAGGTAAATATATTGTTTGTTCTCTATTAATATCTTTCATTTGCTAACTATCCCTATCAGTAGTTAGTGCCTTCAGTAGTTTGAATCTTTTATTTAGCTGGCAATAGTGGCGCTCGCTGTATTGCAGTAGTTCGAGTAATGAAGATTTTTGTGAGGTAAGTTATTTGTGAAAGGTATAGTTTAATGTTAGTCAGGGCCATTTTTTTGTAGGGATTTTTGAAAGTCAGATTGCGTTGCGCTAAATAATATTGTGTGTCAGGTTAAGCACAGTCTTGTATGAATTGTTCAAAGGGGACGTTTCAAACCTTCCACCCGATGTTGACGTCAGTTTCCTCAAGATCACCCTGCTTCCGTCTGGGGATATACGGAATATACGGAGGGAATGCTGGTCCGCTCAACATCGTTTAGAAGTGTATAGTGGTTTAAAGCGGAATATCCCATCTCATTTGCTCCTGTGTGGATACCAGATACTTATAATTTACGCAGAACAAGAAGGGGCCCCTTTTATATGTAATGAGAGGGGACACCGCAGAGAAAATTGCTCGCGTCGTGTCACGGTCTTAAAGCCACTTATGAACATCGTAGGAGACTAACTTCTGCGGACCTCGTTTCCCGAGTGACAGCCATTATGCCTAATCAATTTCTTAAGGTATAACGCGAGTAATTGGTTGATAGCCCTTGTGCCGTTAACGTCCCGCAGGGATTTTGCCACTGCAGCTTCCGTATCGCAGCCACCTCCACTTCAAAACAAGCGTAGAGGAACGCAAGATAGTGAGAAGTCGGACGGTTCATCTTCCCTCCTCCACTCCACCGAAAACATTCCGTTGAAGGAAGCCTTTGCACTCCTCGAGTTCAGACCGGATGAAAACATGTCAGCTGCTGTTAAATATTAAATATCGAGAGCATCCAGCATCTCTTCCGATGTCTCTACCGAGGTCGAGACCGCCTCTTCGGGATCGCACGAGGACAGACCTGTTCCAGAGCTCTCTACTATATCGACGGACTTGCTGGGCACCCCTGCGTCTGTTACGCACTCCCACACTTCTTCTGCTCCTCCGGATGGGGAAAACATGCCGTAGGCTTCTGCTGATGAGACCCAGATCGACACAAGTGTGACATAGAACATGTGGTGGTAGCAAAAGACATACGTCAGTTTTCATTTCCGTTGATTCTCGGTAGACGCACCACCCACCTGACCTGTGAAAGAGTGCAGCGTGTCCTCTGCACCTGATACTGACTCTATGGAGGATCTCCTCAAGTTGCCCCATGGAGCAGTAGGAAAGACGCAACAATCAGCCTTTAAACCGGTGCGTGCGGCGTCGCGAAAAGACAGAAAACGTAAAGAGGGTGGAAGAGCGAGATCCAGCACTTAACATTTAAATTGATCCGTTGATTCTGCGGTGGACTTTGAGGCGCGACATTCAATGTTACTTGCAAGTCATCATCTGAATTGTTTTGGTAATAAATGCACGCACGCCTATGCCTTTCTCACCTTGAATGTGAACGAAATTGGTTCCGATCTTAGACTTTCGCCACTGCGACAATTTACGAGGCATGACCGGAAAGTAATGCACCGCCCATTTTTTCTCAGCCGTAAACAATGTTATGACTGCAAAACGTTACGTATGTATTATTTTAGGTCTGCTGAGTGTGAGCGCCAAGTCCCTGTCACTTCCAACAGATAGCGTAGCTGCAGGACAGTTTCAAAATGGCGTCTGCAGATAATGCGCGTTACAAGCAACGTGCCGGGATTGAATTTCTCATTGCAGAGAAAGAAACAGTGGGGAATACTTACAAACGCTTGTGCAAAGTCTATGGAGCATCTGCTGTTGACAGAAGTGCAGTTAGTCGCTGGGCATTACTCGCTGGTCATAGAGGGTGAGGTCATCAGAAGGTGGTTCGGCGGAGCTCCACGATTTGCAGCGGTCGGGGAGACCATCCACGGCTGTCACACCTGACAGCCCTGACCCAGCCCCCTTGGACTTCACACGTTTGGGTCATTAAAGGATGCCATTCGTGGAAGACGTTGAGGACGATGAGGAGGTGATTCATACAGTGAATCACTGGCTCCGCCCCCAGGACAAGAATCGGTACCGACAGGGCATTCACGCCCTAGTTTGCGCTGGAGGAAGGCCATAGAACGGGAACGAGAATACGTGGAATAATAGAGTGTGTATATAAAAGATCATTCTTTCGTGTGTATAATTCTCATTAGGTTCAATAAAAAATTGTTGAAGAAATAAAAGTGGTGCATTACTCTCTGGGCAACCCTCGTATTTTCTATTCACGTGCAGACGTTATAGTTTTGCGTGAAGTGTTATTTTATCATTTTTCTAATCTATTGTAGTTTCTTTAATCTGGCTCCTCAATTATCAACTGGTATTGCCTTATCTTACAGGGAGGAAATACCACTGACTGTGATGTTGTTGATAACGGCCGAGGAATAGGCTGCACATCTTGTGACCCACTTTATGTCGTTTCAGAATCTTCTCGAGCGCATGTTTGTGAATAGGATATGGTTTATTCATTTCTTGTAACTCCGCAGAAACTTCTGACAGGGGGAGATTTTGACTGTGTTTTGCTTCCTGTGGATCAGCCCCCCGTTCTTAATTTCAGTAAGAAACTAGATGACTTGTTGCGCTCTTCGCAAATACGTGATGCATGGATCTGTCATTATCCCACTCTTGTCAGGTATGCGCATTCTGTAGCTACTTCCAGCAGCAGCCTCGATCGTTTTTACGTTTCTGATTCTATATGTGGGCAACTGTTAGCGATAAAAGTGATACCCGCTTGTTACATTTATCACTGTGCAGCACCTGTAAACTTAAATTATGTGCCGCAGCCAGTAAAATTGTGTCGTCTTCCTGGATGATGAACACATATCCCTTAAACGGCTCTTCCCTCGAAATAATCGTTTGTAGCTTCCGTTCGCAGAATGGTTACCCATCTCTTATGGAACAGTGGTCAGGGAATGCAAGACGTCGCTTCGGAAAGCGTTAATGCGTTACGGTGCTGAGAGGGCTAGGGATCCCGGCAGAGGCGGGTCTTGCACCAACTTTATGAAGGTTCTAAAAAAGGTCCCTTGCGGATGATGGATGTCCGCTGCGCTAAGGTGAAGTTTCGTCAGTTGAAGAAACGACAAATACAAATGCTCGAAGTGTGATAAAATTCCCACTCATTCCTACAGAATAAATTGACTTCCTTAAACCATCTTATCCAGTTGCGGGCGCGTCGAAGAAGGGTGTGTATTGCTTCCCTCACTTACGTTGATGGTCACGGACCGACGTGCCAAAGTCACAATTCCAGAGCGATCTACAGTTACTTTATCGAGCTTTTGAAGACCGTGCTACTTTCTTTAATGCATTTAGTCCTCTACTGAACTGCATGGTTACGAGTTTCTAAATGACTTTGCTGGAGATGGTATGTATCGCCTTTTGTTGCTTCACCATGGCAAAAATCGCCGGGGCTCGACAGTATTCATAAGGAATTTTATGTACATTTTAGGCCTCTCACAGATGATGCCATTACGTCGCAGGTAAATGAGTTGATACGGGTGGATTTGGGGGGGGGGGGGGAGGGCAACGGCTTGATTCCTGCCCCTTTCAAGGATGGTAGAATCGTTCTAATTACGAAAACAACCGGACGTCCAGCACTTTTAAATTACACCCTATCGAACTCCTTAATTTCGATTACAAAACTCGTCCGGGTGTTAATTGCCGTTTGTCGATGTTACTAGAGAAAATTCTTGCTGTTCACCAAAGCTGTGTCCCAAAGCTGTGTCCCTGAGCGCACGTTCCTGACTTCTGTAGCCGAACGCTGAGGTTATTTCTGTTTCTAGAACCTTAGTTTTTAATAAGGTCAGCCATAGTTTCTTGATGCAGGTGCTCGAGACGGCCGGTCTCAATCATACTACATATCTGGTATTATCCGGTCTTTTAACTGGTATTCAAACATCTATCATAGTGAATGGACAACTTACTCACCAGATCACAATCCGATGGGGCTTACCGCAGGGGAGCGTGCACTCTCCATATCGGTTTTTATCTCGTTCCTAGAACCTCTGCTTCACTGTACTGCAGTTCAGTTATGTGAGTGGAAGATACTGACAGAAGCCTTCTCGGCACTAGCACACGGAGATGGTGTTATGGTATTGCTACGTCAATCGATGACAAATCCTTTCTAAAGGACTCATTGGATTCCTGGGACCCGCATTAATGAAAGGATATGTACCTGTTACCAATGCTGGATTTTCATCAAGTTGACACTTCGTGGGCAACAATGGCTGCTCGCTACAAATTGTTGAGGATTACCGTGGATCGCTGCCCGATGGAAATGGCTGCACTCAGTTGGTTGGAGGTGACCCACCGGATTCAATTGGCAATTCGCGAACACGAATGCCGTTCCCTTAGCCTTCTTCACGAAGTGCGGATCTTAGATTGCTAACTTTTCAGTAAAGCGTACTATGTTGCACAAATATTCCCACTCTCCGATATGATGGCACGCAAATTGATATGCAATTATCCGGTCTTTCCAATGTAAAGGAGTATTTCTCGACTCTGATATGAAGTGGTAGCGAAGCTGGGAGCTGATATTTTGTCAGTGACACACCTTACCAACAGATCTTTGTTTTCTGGTTGGGGAGTACAATCATTTTACTCCCCGGTTGGAAAGGCCGCGTCATTGGCAGCCTAGAGAACAGAAAACAGTGTGGTTTCACGTTAGTCTTCCTATTCTCCCGATGGAAGTCGTCTCATCGTGGAAGAGACCAGACCAACGAACGCCTCCATCGCACTGGTCTTAGTCCGAGTGGTCTTTGCGACACATGTCACCAGCCTGATACATTACCACACAGGCATGCCTGTTGCCGACAAGCACAATGGCAGTTGGTTTCCCTTACCCTATCAGCTGAAAATGCTTTCTCGGTTGAGCTTCTTCACTGCCCGAAATTCCCCGGCTTCCCTCGGACGAAGACTAATTCGATCGCATGGCTCCTCGTACACCACGCCCACACCATAATCGGGTGTGATAACGATCCCGACCTTCGTGTTTTTCACAAATAAATTGTCAACGCGCATTGGAATTGGAGAGCCTTCCAAGTTATATGCTTCATTTGCAAATATGTTTCACCTTTTCTTCAAACGTTAAGGAGTTGGATAGTTTTTGCTCCCTTGTTCTGGATCCTTCAAAAATGGTTCAAATGGCTCTAAGCACTATGGGACTTAACATTTGAGGCCATCAGTCCCCTAGACTTAGAACTACTTAAACCTAACTAACCTAAGAACATCACGCACATCCATACCCGAGGGAGGATCAAACCTGCGACCGTACCAGCAACGCGATTCTGGACTGAAGCACCTAGAACCGCTCGGCTACAAAACCCAGCTCTGGATCCTTCATCATTATGTTCTCCTTAGACAAAAAAAAATTAGTTTTTTTTTTAGCCCTGCAATTGTGTAATTAAAGTGCATCAAGCTTCATTTTCACAAAACAGTAAAAAATAAAGAAAAAATACATAAAAATAAAAATTAAAATAATAAAATGAGACCAGTGTCCTGTGAGGGACCAGCCCAGTGACAGCTGTGTAGGAGGCATCGTGACCAGGCCTCGGGATTCGATTCCTGCCCACCTTGTCTCCAACCATCCTGAAGCTGACTCTGACCGTTCTTTCGTGTAATGTAACATAAGACGGAAATAAGAAATTGAGAGAAAAAGACCTCTAGTTATATAATTAATGTTATTACGTTTTCTGAAGAAACTCCATATTTATTTGTAACATAATTTTAAAAAAGTGGTACAGTGTCTGGCAAAACGAAAGAAAAGTGGTCAGTTACATGACTGACATGCGGAGGACCCGGGTTCGACTTCCGGAACTACCTAAGATTTTTCTTTAGTGGGAAGACTGGTACGGTGTGCACTCAGCGTCTTGATGCCAATTAAGGGGCCACTTGAATGAGAGGCAGCAGCTTCGCCGTCTGGAAAGTCGCCGAAACTTCCTCGACAGCGATGTTCTACCCACATGCCTCTCCATATCGCATTCGCATGACGTCGCAATGCAGGGGATGACATGCGGCCAGGAATTCGTTTTAATACCTATCCGGATATTTTTGATCAGGTAGTGTACAAGTAACTGGTTACAAATCCCTCTACGCTTTGTAATTAGGTGGCTCTGCGGAAAAAATAAAGATTTTGTAAGGTGGTCTTGACATGTTGATTTTTGTTATTGATATGTACTCCAGCGAGAGAACAAGTTATGTCACTGTTAAACAATCTTTGGCCTTACTGTGGCACAGTCTTACATCTGCGCAATCTGACACGTTCTTAGTTAAAGTGTGGTAGATGCTGGTCGTATTCAGTAGTGCTGTGTCGACTTGTGATTGAATCTCTTAAGTGAAGAAAGATTTATTGTAAACGATAGTAGCAGCAAAGATGAATATGATATATCACTGAAAGGCGAAAATAATACAAATTTTGATTCTTCTTTATTTATTTATTTATTTTTCTTATTTTTTTATTTCTGATGAGAAGAAGTTTGAGATAAGACTGCAGCACTGCGCAGAGTTCGTTTGTCGGAATGATTATCGTCAGCTGCTTAACTTTGTTCACTTGTGCGGGGCTGAGAGAAAGACCGCCCCACTTACCTGAGTCATTCATTAACATGTAAACTAATTAAGCTGTTTGGTTTTTATAAAAATTCGCTCTTACGTTTATGCCCTTTTTGAAAGATCACGGGAAGTTTTACTCTGTCTTTCTGCATACATACTTCATTCTAAGAACGTTGTCTTCGAATAACATTTCATAGGAATAGCTACTTTACCCATCCCACTGATTAAAGAAGGTTTATCATTACTCATTACCACATTGCACCAAGTGATATGCAACAGTCAGAATACTGTTTGGAAATTTTATTTAAAAAATAGAAATCTAGCTTCGCCGCTGCTTGCTTGCCATTTACTGTTGTGCTTTCGAGATATCTATAACAATCTTTTCAAGACTTGATGTCAGTGGAAATTCTGATTAGTATCAAATGACTGTTTTACTTCAGATTCGCGTTTAACATAAAGATAATTTGTATTCAGACCGGTTATAGTTCAGTTCCAATTAGGTTCTGTTTAGACAAAAGTTAACAGACGAGTTTACGTCGAATAACAGTTTGTGGGTACATAGTTTTGGTAATAGGGAGACCTTTTATAGAGTTGGAGGTAATTTTGGGATAAATTTCAAATAGAAACATACAGTGGGGAACTCACAAATTTTATTTACATAAAATAATATCTCTGAACCCTGTCTTGGTACAAGAAAAATTAAATACTGTGAAGCAGGACTGTGAGAATGATGGCTCTGAAAAATTATTAAACTCGAATGTAAGTAGAGTGACGCTGAAGAGGTACAATTGCAGTAACATAACATTTCTTCAGACCTAATGATCTAATCAAAATAGATGTGAAACAATCAAGCCAATGGGGCTGAAGTTGTGGAATAACATGGCGTTGTGGTGCTAAGCTTCCAGGTAGCAGGACCACACCCAGACATAGGAAATGATTTTCATCGGCGATTCCTGTCCAGAAAAGCATGGAGAGGTGATAGTGTACTGCTGCTGACTGCCAGACTTCGTTCCAGCGTTCCTGTAGGATCGGGGTTTATACACCTGTGGGACGCGAGAGGCAGTACATCTGGAGACACTCACAGCTGTTACATAACTGGAAACTGTGTTTACAACGACCAAAATTTTTGCTTCGAACTGAACTAGTGATGAAAGAAATGGTTAGACGAAATTGGACTACGAAAGGAAATGAACCATCTGCAGCTTAATTCTTGAATTGGAGTTGAAAAATGCTTTCTTAAGAAAACAATTTTGACTCTCTTCATTAAATCGGGAAAATCAAAATGTCTTGCGATACCGCCTCCCAATATTCAATAAATAACTGGGATGTTGGGTGTGCGTTACTGTGAGATCATGAGGTTGGCATAGGAAGGTGATTTGTGACTGGCCACTTATGGTTCAAATGGCTCTGAGCACTATGGGACTTAACATCTGTGGTCATCAGTCCCCTAGAACTTAGAAGTACTTAAACCTAACAACCTATGGACATCACACACATCATGCCCGAGGCAGGATTCGAACCTGCGACCGTAGTGGTCACGCGGTTCCAGATTGAAGCGCCTAGAACCGCACGGCCACACCGGCCGGCTGACCGCTTATGTCTCGCAGGCTGTGGTAGTTACTGCGCGAGTAGTAAGCGGTTGTGAAAACACACTTGACATCTTAGCAATAAATAATTCTGAGCTAATAATGAGCATCAAAACGGATACAGGTATTAGTGAATACACGGTTGTTGTAGCGAGAGTGAATATTGTAAGCCCCAAATCCTCCAAAAATAAACGAAATATATTCACTTGACGCCTTCCTGAGAGACAATCTCCACTCCTTCAAAATTAAGAAGTAAGTGTAGAGCAGATGTGAACTAAATTCAGAGAAATAGTATCGGCAGCAACTGAGTGATTTATACCAAATAAATTAATAAACGACGGACCTGATCCTCCTTGGTAGACAATAAGGTGTCAGAAACAACGAAAAAAGCGCGGAAATTTAACCGAATACAAAATCTCCAAGACTGGCGATCCTTTACAGGAAGTCGAAATTTAGCGCGGACGTCAGGGTGAGATGCCTGTAACAGTTTCCACAACGAAACTTTGTCTCGAAACCTAGCATAAAATCCGAAGAGATTCTGGTCCTATATAAAGCATGCTAGCGGCAAGACCTAATCAATGCCGTCTCTGCATGATAGCAATGGAAAGTACTATCGAAGACAGCGCTGCCAGAGTTACTAAACACAGCCTTCCGAAATTCCTTCACCACAAAAGACGAAGTAAATATTCCAGAATTCGGATCAAGAACAGCTGACAACATGAGTAACTTAGAAGTAGATATCTTCGGAGTAGTTAAGAAATTTAAATCACTTAATAAAAGCAAGTCTTCCGGACAAGACTGTATACCAATTAGGTTCCTTTCAGAGTATGCTGATGCAAAAGCTCCATACTTAACAATCATATATAACCGTTCGCTCGACGACAGATCAGCATCCAGAGACTGGGAAGCTGCACAGGTTGCAACTATTTTCAGGAAAGGTAGTAGGAGTAAACCCCTAAAGTATCGGACCATATCGTTAATGTCGACATGCAGCAGGATTTTGGAACATATATTGTGTTCGAACATTATGAATTGCCTCGAAGAGAACGATCTATTGACACACAGTCAACATGGATTCAGAAAACATCGTTCTTGTGAAACACAGCTGGTTCTTTTCACACACAAAGTGTTGAGTTTTATTGACAAGAGACTGATTCCATGTTTATGGATTTCCGGAATCATTTGACACTGTACCACACAAACAGCTTTTAGCGAAATTGCTTGCTTATGGAATATCGTTCCAGTTGTGTGACTGGATTCGTGATATCCTGTCAGAGAGGTCACAGTTCGTAGAAACTGACGGAAAGTCATCGTGTAAAACAGAAGGGATTTCTGGTGTTCCCCCAAGGTAGTGTTACAGGTCTTCTGCTGCTCCTTATCTATATAAGCGATTTAGGAGCAGCCGTCTTAGGTTGTTTACAGATGAAGCTGTCGTTTATCGACTAATAAAGTCATCATAAGATGAAAACAAATTGCAAATCGATTTATAAAACATATCTGTATGGTGCGAAAATTGACAGTTGACCCTAAATAACGAAAAGTGTGAGGTCATCCACATGAGTGCTAAAAGGAATCCGTTGAACTTCGATTACACGATAAATCAGTCAAATTCAAAGGATGTAAATTCAACTAAATACTTAGAGGTTACAATTACGAACAACTTTAATTGGAAAGAGCACACAGAAAATGTTGTGGGGGAGACAAACCAAAGACTGCGTTTTATTGGCGGGACACTTAGGCAATGTAACAGATCTACTAAAGAGACTGTCTATACTACACTTGTTCGTCCACTTGTAGAGTACCGCTGCGCCGTGTGGGATCCTTACCAGATAGGATTAACAGAGAACATCGATACAGTTCAAAGAAGGGTAGCATTTCTTGTATTATCGCGAAATAGGGGGAGCATTAAAACAAAGGCGTTTTCCATTGCGGCGTAGCTTTTCACGTGATTTCAATCAGTAGCTTCCTCCTCCGAATGAGAAAATATTTTGTTGACGCCGACCTACATAGGGATAAACGATCATTATAATAAAATTACGGGAATCAGAGCTCGCACGGAAAGACATAGCTGTACGTTTTTTCCACACCTTTTCTGAGATTCGAATAATTAATAGGCGATTTGTTACCTAAAGGCTGCCAGGGGCTCCTAACCAGGGCAGCTGTTGGTCTAATTGTGATGTCTGGAATTTAGGAGATTGATGTTGGGCTGTAACAAGCTGTTACTCTGTCCCGTATCGCCGGTATCGTCCCTCCCGGAAACGTTTCCTCACAACCACGGAATGATACTCCAGACGGTATTCTGTTCTCGACCTGTCCATTACTGATTATAGAAGTCGGCACATCTGCCAATGAAACACGTTGGTGGCACCTTCTACGTCTCAGCGACTAGGATATGCTATGCCAAATACACAATTCTCAGCTGAAACCAGTGTATCAAACACAAGGATTCCTGTAGGTACAGTATGCTGTCTCCGAGAGGCTTCGTATGTTTCCGTGTTGAGCATAATTTAGTCCGCACATGGTCACCACGTCGCAGTCCTTTCGCTTACAGAGGTGAATGTTTTTCCAAGAAGCCTGAATCAGTAACGACAAGTAGGCGGACAGTTAACTGTCATTAAAGAATGCCAGCTAAGGGAGACGGGAGAAGAAATACGGCGTTTATAGTCCTGGTGAAGTACAGCTACAAACAGCTGTAGGAAAGAGAAAAACAAGGTATCGATTTTATATGAACATTTTACGACAGCAAATACTGTCTGCTGCAGTAAATTAAAGTTTTTATGGTCTGTGATTGTAAAACATAATCGAAGTAAATACAACCGTGCCTGCCAAGTCATACGCACAGTATCGGAGAAAAAGAACGATACAACCCCCACTTACCACAAATTCATTTGTGCTCTTCGCGCTTTATTGTGTTAACGCCTCGACAAGAGCAATGATCAAGCAGCCTCCCTCATTAGTTCTCCATCCTTCATATGAACAAATTTTATTACCTACGAGGAACTCATTCTTAAATATTTCAAGAGTTATCGGAGAAAGTTACAACACCTTCTCGGCAATAAGTAAGACCAAAAGTGCTAATGGGCATTCCTTGCAAAGGTATGTTCTTTATATTTATAACATAGGCTGATGGAATTCTCCGCTAAAATGGTATGTTTATACCCGACAATGCGTCAGGGAACCATTTATTCCTTACTGACTGTACAAGGCAATACTAAAGCCTGATTCTGTTGCTGAAAGATTTTTGCCTGCAAAGTGTACAGGCATAGGTAGCCCCAGAAATTCATATGATTTAACTAACCATAACTGCTCTCAATAGTTTACAATAAAATAATTTTAATCTCAACTATTTCCTGCTCAATTGTTGCCTGCTATTGATTTACAGTAATAGCGCAACCAGTCTCGAAATACACTCCTGGAAATTGAAATAAGAATACCGTGAATTCATTGTCCCAGGAAGGGGAAACTTTATTGACACATTCCTGGGGTCAGATACATCACATGATCACACTGACAGAACCACAGGCACATAGACACAGGTAACAGAGCATGCACAATGTCGGCACTAGTAAAGTGTATATCCACCTTTCGCAGCAATGCAGGCTGCTATTCTCCCATGGAGACGATCGTAGAGATGCTGGATGTAGTCCTGTGGAACGGCTTGCCATGCCATTTCCACCTGGCGCCTCAGTTGTACCAGCGTTCGTGCTGGACGTGCAGACCGCGTTAGACGACGCTTCATCCAGTCCCAAACATGCTCAATGGGGGACAGATCCGGAGATCTTGCTGGCCAGGGTAGTTGACTTACACCTTCTAGAGCACGTTGGGTGGCACGGGATACATGCGGACGTGCATTGTCCTGTTGGAACAGCAAGTTCCCTTGCCGGTCTAGGAATGGTAGAACGATGGGTTCGATGACGGTTTGGATGTACCGTGCACTATTCAGTGTCCCCTCGACGATCACCAGTGGTGTACGGCCAGTGTAGGAGATCGCTCCCCACACCATGATGCCGGGTGTTGGCCCTGTGTGCCTCGGTCGTATGCAGTCCTGATTGTGGCGCTCACCTGCACGGCGCCAAACACGCATACGACCATCATTGGCACCAAGGCAGAAGCGACTCTCATCGCTGAAGACGACACGTCTCCATTCGTCCCTCCATTCACGCCTGTCGCGACACCACTGGAGGCGGGCTGCACGATGTTGGGGCGTGAGCGAAAGACGGCCTAACGGTGTGCGGGACCGTAGCCCAGCTTCATGGAGACGGTTGCGAATGGTCCTCGCTGATACCCCAGGAGCAACAGTGTCCCTAATTTGCAGGGAAATGGCGGTGCGGTCCCCTACGGCACTGCGTAGGATCCTACGGTCTTGGCGTGCATCCGTGCGTCGCTGCGGTCCGGTCCCAGGTCGACGGGCACGTGCACCTTCCGCCGACCACTGGCGACAACATCGATGTACTGTGCAGACCTCACTCCCCACGTGTTGAGCAATTCGGCGGTACGTCCACCCGGCCTCCCGCATGCCCACTATACGCCCTCGCTCAAAGTCCGTCAACTGCACATACGGTTCACGTCCACGCTGTCGCGCCATGCTACCAGTGTTAAAGACTGCGATGGAGCTCCGTATGCCACGGCAAACTGGCTGACACTGACGGCGGCGGTGCACAAATGCTGCGCAGCTAGCGCCATTCGACGGCCAACACCGCGGTTCCTGGTGTGTCCGCTGTGCCGTGCGTGTGATCATTGCTTGTACAGCCCTCTCGCAGTGTCCGGAGCAAGTATGGTGGGTCTGACACACCGGTGTCAATGTGTTCTTTTTTCCATTTCCAGGAGTGTATGAGAAGAGTAGAGGGCGATTGCGGGTCCAAGGACAGTCTTTATTGTTGCCAGGTTTCCTATGGCACCATCAGTAACATCACACAGCAACTTCACATGACATCATGAAACGTTGCCTGATTTCTCTGCCATTTCTCCACCCATCACTCTAACGTCACAGTGGGACTAGACCAGATCTATGTATAAAATGGCGAGAAAAATTAAACATGGCCAGAAACTGAAAATCTCAGTTGTCCTTGATATAAATTGAAGATAAATTCAAACACCCGATAATTACCTACCTACTCCTACCCAAGACGGCAGACCTAGCCCTACTGCATTTTTCTCCTGACATAAGAATCCACGACGGGCACTTGTCAAATCAAAGGTGGCAGACCTGCGGACAACGTCCATGGCAGTCAGGCTACTTGCGTTAAGTATAGAAACCAAATGTCTGCTTCTCCTGCCAGCTCTTCCCCAGACCTCTAACGGCAGAATCCAATATGGCCACTTGCTAAATCTAAGATGGCAACATGGTTGGCATATCGCCTGTCGTAAGTATAGAATCCAAGGTGGACACTCTTCGAATCCACTGCTCCTACTCTGTTTTCAAGCCCTCTGGCCTAAGAATTCAAGATGGCCACTAGTGCTAAGTGTAGAAATAAAGATGGCATACCCAGAGACATGGGTGCAGCCTGCGTGGTTACCAGGTCACTTGCGCTAAGTATAATATCCTAGACGGTGGACGTAAGAATATGCTTGCAGCCTGCATGGTTGCCAGGTAACTTGTGCTGAGCGTAAAATGGTGGCAAATTAAAAAAATCCACTTGTCTTAAGTTTAAATCCACCTGTACTGCGGTCATATCAAAAATTTTTCCTACACTGGAGTTGCCAGTCCCCTTGTGCTGTTTAAACAATTGCCACCACTGCTGGGATAGGACAGGAATGATATAATTTATTTGCTTAAACAGATGTGGGATGCACAGGGGAGAGCCCTTGGTGCCGTCTCTTCACCTGAGAGGTTTCCAACATAAACACTCCCCATGCCCCACAGTGCCTCAGCCACGATAGACCACAGTCACTCAGCTCCATGTTTAGAAACCAAGAGTCCGCATAAAACTCAAAAGATGGAAGAAATAGCACAGTTGTTTTCCTCCGGCGCACAACGTCCTTGTTTGCATCCACCGCCCTCACAGACTGTGGGCACCGAGCCCCGCAGCCTGTTAGTGATGCAGTGGGTCTAGTTGGATCGGAAAGACTCTATTTGTTTAAACAATAGACGTTGTTACTCCAGAGTAGCCCACTATGAGTGCCACAATGGGCCGCAGTGATACACACGAGATAATGCTGCTCTTAACATCTCACTCCTAGACCAATGGATATCAATTGGTGGCTTCCATCTATATGTCTTGTCTCCACACGTGCATTAAGTTAAAGTTTGGGGCAAATTCAAAAATCCAAGGTCATATTTTGCTCCTAGTGCCTTATTTTCGGTGGCACAGGAGTCACCCACTCTTCGATCATCACAGGGCCTCATTTAACGAAATATTTATTAAGAATAGTTGGTTCAAAATCTATGTTAAGCACTGTCTGAACTAGCGAGATAATAACATTCAAAATATGTAGGACGCTTACAGGCAAATCTTACTTTGTATCACAGTCACGAGACTTTGGAGGCAATTGATGAATCTGAACACATGACTAGTTAACATGGCCAGCTTGTACACCTTAAAACTATCAATACTGCTGATCCAAAATATTATTATCACATGATTATTAGCGTGCTGATTCACATACTGTACCTAATACGGCAGTGATTCTACTTGTCATGGACTGGAAAAACTCTTAGGAGATTCCCATAGATTCGTGGCATCAAATGTTTCCGAAATTCGTGTAAATTTCGGGAACAGAGTTGACGTCTCAATTTGTCAATATCAGCCAAATTTGGTATCAAATACATCGATCTGGGTGCACCTCAGACGATTGTAGCACGATTCTTGTCTTGCAGCGCTGGGACAACTTCATGGTTCGAACATCAGAATGGCAAGCGATGTGCGATGTTAAATGTCTTTAAGATCGTTCAATGCAGGCGAAAAGCTTGATGAAGACGCTCTATATCTGTCGAAGGATATGTTCGAACAGGGGGAGAGATGTCACTCATTGGCAATTATAAACGTATACTAAGATTGCAGATGTGACAGCAGCCGTCATAAATGTCAATGTAATGGAATCATGGGCAGGTAAACCTAATATATTCCAAGGCAGGTGTAAAAATAATTTTTTTCAAAGAAAATTCCGCACTGGCTGTATGAATGATTTTTGTTAAATCTGCGACCGGTTTCGTTCCACTTATCGGTGCATTCTCAGGCAATATACGCTATTTACAACATAGTAATGTTGAACACTGGACTGTAGCCACTCTCCATCATTCACTTCCAATATACCGTCATCTGGTGAAAGCGGTAGTTAAAAATTAAAAATCTTTTTACATTTTTTTTTTAAATGATGGGAGCGGCAATGACCGTGCAAGTTGAGAGGAGCTGCGCGGCAGCGGTCACGGCCTGACTGGGAGTAAATAGCGTATATTGCCTGAGGATGCACCGATAAGTGGTGCGAAACCGGGCGCAGATTTAATAAAAATCATTCATACAGCCAGTGAGGAATTTTCTTTGAAAAAATGTCGTAGTTTGGCTGTGGTTGCCCGCCCTACAAAATGAGACGTAAAAATAAATGTGCGCAACCGAAAATACTGAACGCGAAAATAAAGATATGGCCCTGCCGGACTACCCCCTGAAGCAGATCATAGGATCTCTTAATTGCTTTTGATACCGTTCCTCACAAGCGACTATTAATCAAATTGGGTGCATATGGAGCATCGTCTCAGTTGTGTGACTGGATTCGTGATTTCCTGTCAGTGAGGTCACAGTTCGTACTGATAGAAGGTAAATCATCGATTAGAACAGAAGTGATATCTGGCTTTCCGCAAGGTAGTGTCATAGGCCCTCTCCTGTTCTTGATTTACATAAATGATCAAGGTGATAGTCAGAGCAGCCCCCTTAGATTGTTTGCAGATGACGCTATAATTTACCGAGTAGTAAAATCATCAGACGATCATTTCCAATTACAAAATGAACTAGAGAGCATTTCTGTATGGTGCGAAAAGTGGAAATTGGCACTAAACGAAGAAAACTTGTAAGTTGGCTGTTTAGGTTTTTATATTGATAACGCCACGCAGCGCTCTGTACGAAAATCACTGTCTATGCTGTGTGCAGTCTGTGGCTGGTTTTCATTGTTGTTTGCTATTGTAGTGTTGGGCAGCTGGATGTTAACAGTGCGTAGCGTTGCGCAGTTGGGGGTGAGCCGCCAGCACTGGTGGATGTGGGGAGTGAGATGGCGGAGTTTTGAGAGCGGATGATCTGGACAGAAACAGTAAATCTGTAAGACTGGATGTCATGAACTGATATACATATTATGCCTTTTGAACACTATTAAGGTAAATACATTGTTTGTTCTCTATCAAAATCTTTCATTTGCCAACTATGCCTATCAGTAGTTAGTGACTTCAGTAGTTAGAATCTTTTATTTAGCTGGCAGTAGTGGCGCTCGCTGTATTGCAGTAGTCCGAGTAACGAAGATTTATGTGAGGTAAGTGATTTGTGAAAGGTATAGCTTAATGTTAGTCAGGGCCATTCTTTTGTAGGGATTATTGAAAGTCAGATTGCGTTGCGCTAAAAATATTGTGTGTCAGTTGTGTTGATCAGAATAAGTAAAGAGCGAAATGTCTGAGTACGTTCAGATCTGCTCAGCTGTTTGAAAATCAAATAATGTAAGAGATTTATCAGCACACTAAGTCATTAATTTTTCTAAGGGGACGTTGCAAAGTGCTAGGTCATACACATGGGTAGTAAAATAAATCCGACAAATTTTCCGTATACGATAAATCGCACAAATCTAAGGGCTGTCAATTCGATTCAAAAATGGTTCAAATGGTTCTGAGCACTATGGGACTCAACTACTGTGGTCATAAGTCCCCTAGAACTTAGAACTACTTAAACCTAACTAACCTAAGGACATCACACACGTCCATGCCCGAGGCAGGATTCGAACCTGCGACCGTAGCGGTCGTGCGGTTCCAGACTGTAGCGCCTTTAACCGCTCGGCCACTCCGGCCGACCTGTCAATTCGACTAAATACCTAGGAATTACAATTAAGAGCAACTTAAATTGGAAAGAACACATAGATAATATTGTGGGGAAGGCGAAACAAAGACTGCGTTTTGTTGGCAGAACAGAAGATGCGACAAACCCACCAAGAGACAGCCTACATTACGCGTGTTCGTCCTCTGTTGGAATATTGCTGAGCGGTGTGGGATCCTTACCTATTGGGACTGACGGAGGACATGGAAAAAGTGCAAAGAAAGGCAGCTCCTTTCGTGTTATCGTGCAATAGGGGTGCGAGTGTCACTGATATGATACGCGAGTTAGGGTGGCAGTCACAGAAACAAAGGTGGTTTTCTTTGCGGCGAGATCTATTTACGAAATTTCAATCACTAACTTTCTCTTTCAAATACGAAAATATTTTGTTGACACCCACCTACGTAGGGAGAAATTATCATCATAATAAAATAAGAGAAATCAGAGCTCGAACGGAAAGATTTTGGTGTTCCTTTTCCCCCCGCGCCATTTGAGAGTGGAATGGTAGAGAAGTAGTACGAAAATGGTTTGATGAACGCTCTGCCTCACACTTAAGTGTGAACTGCAGAGTAACCATGTAGATGCAGATGTAAATGTAGATGTAGATATTATTTCCTCCTTCCTGCTCTTTAACATATAAATTACAACATAAACATAAATGAATGATTAAGGGAACTAGTAACTACTAAATGATAAATGTTAGTTCTAAGCGCTTCAGTCTGGAACCGCGTGACCGCTACGGTCGCAGGTTCGAATCCTGCCTCGGGCATGGATGTGTGTGATGTCTGTAGGTTACTTAGGTTTAAGTAGTTCTAAGTTCTAGGGGGCTGATGACCTCAGAAGTTAAATCCCACAGTGCTCAGAGCCATTTTTTTTTATTATCCAGTTATCCTTCCGGCCCCACAATCCGGTCAGCCGGTGCTGTATTGTGCTTCAGCACTCAGGTGTGCCGTTACTTCCTGTGTCCTTCCAGGACCAACCCACCCGTGTGGGCTTTTCCACCCAGGACCTGAGTTATGCCTGCCATTTCATTTCCACTGACGTTCACACCTCTACCAGTATAGGCAATAATTCATTACGCCGTTTTGATAATAAAGACAATCCATCACCTTTCTTGCAATAAACGTTAACAACTATTTACAAGGTGTACGTGACAATGCAAGTCGTCCTTAAATATTCAAAATTACTATGTACGGACTAACAAATGATACATATTTGTGGTTGTAAATCACGGCGAAGTACGTAGATGAGTGATTGTAAGGTGCAAAATCATAGCCACCTTACAATATTGCTGAAAAACACTTTCAGTACTTCATCACGGAATATTTAACTAATACAACACAATGTTAATACTGGATGGAAAATCTCACGCGTCGTAAGGTACGATGGTTATTCGAAAAGTGAGGATATTCAGGCACGAAATGGAAACCACGGTGAAAATCGGACGAAGCGTTGCAGAGATGTGTGGGGCGGTGTTTCTAGCGTTTCCGTCGATCTCGTCACGTCATTCTTTTCAGTTCTGAGCGCTCAGTGAGCACGTAAGCATGTCTAAACAATAATGTTTCCCGCCAATTATGAGGGCCTGGTGAGTGATTTCGCCTGATGTCATGCAGTCCACAAAATATAACTGTCATTCTTTTCCTTCTTCACGACAATTTTTGGCCGAGGGGCAATGAAGATGTTCCAGCAGCGTTTTCGATGGGAAGTGTTTGATCATCAATACAGAACGTAGTTGGCTCCCCCTGAGCTTCAGATCGGCTCACATGAACCGCTGGCTATGAAATCAACCTTTTGGCACAGACAACGAGCTGCAAACCAGCACAGAGAATTGGCAAGAAGCACAAGCGGGTACCTTCTGTGATGAGAGTATCCGGAAGTTGGCACAACGCAATGACAGATGTGTAAGTTGGAGCGAAGATTCTGTTGAGATGTAGCTGAAAGATGTAACTAACTCCTGCAAATAAAACAGTTTTGTTTTTCACAGTGGTTTCTATTTCGCGACTCATCGGACCTTGCTTTCCCAATAATCGTGGAACATAAACCATTTAGCATATCAGCTGTTCGGTGACAATTTTGTTGCGAAGAGGCAACTATCATCGATCGGCAATTGTAAAGAAATGCCAAAACAGACGACAAAATGTATTCTAATGACTATTAAATAGAGAAATAATATAATATTATCCAATTACAAGAATAGCCATGAACATCGTACAAGTATTTAGGGGGAAACCATTAAATGGAACGATCACGTAAAATCAGTATTTGGGAATGTGAATGGCTGCAATTTCTCACCATATTCAGCACTCAGTAATGTGTAGCGTTGTTGTGAGTGCTGTGGTCTACTGCAGACTGCAACACATCGGCTGCCGATTCTAGAACAGCCCTTTTCTCCGTCTTTCGATGCTCTCCTTTCTGCCGCGTCCTGAGACAAAGTGTTTCGCTCTGCGTCTCCAGCCGAATTGTTCTCTTCGTGATCCCCAGAAGAAATGTGTTATCTATCAGATACAGAATGCTTTTTTCCTCTCTACAAGTTCCGGCAGTTGCCATACACAAGTGAAAAAGGCTCTGCAGAGTGCTGGTCAATGATTTTTTTTTTTTCAACAAGACAACTTCCTTCCCTCCTAGTAAAAGTTTTATAACATTAACCAGTCTTTCACTCTCATATGTGCAATTCTTAACCAATTCTTAATTGTTGTCCCACTCCTTACTAAGTTTTCTTCTTTAAGCAATAGGCTCGTCTCACACCAGCATTTCTGGAAACTGGGGTCCTGACTTCTCTTTCGCCGCTATTTTTTAAGATTTCCAATGAGAAGCACTCTTACTACTTTTTCGACATGAGGGTGCTCACACGTGGTAACGCGGTGCCAGGAAGTCGATCAATCGCTTTACAACGAGAAAAGAATTCATGTCCATGATGCAGCTTGTCGCTTCTCATGTAATACTGAGATGTTTACCTTTAACTGACTTCCCCTTACACAGTGTTCTCATTTAGCAACTCATCGGCATAAAACAAAGCTCCTCTGAAATG
The DNA here is from genome assembly GCF_023864275.1 of Schistocerca cancellata. NCBI lineage: Eukaryota > Metazoa > Arthropoda > Insecta > Orthoptera > Acrididae > Schistocerca > Schistocerca cancellata. The sequence goes on along the minus strand of NC_064631.1, from coordinate 429,956,945 downwards.
TGTTTTTGGCCGCATGGTAGTGCTTTTAGAAACTAGGTTTCTGCATGAGAGCAGGTGTTCATCGCACTATGTTACACGCTTGTGGATGTAGGCACAGACTCAATATTGTGCAGGGCACATTAAGCGAAAATTGAAAATATTCTTCACCATGAATACATGCAATTATTTGATGCAAACTGCATCTTTGTGTATTTGTATCGAATCCGTAGCATTCCTCCCCATTGCGACATCTAAACTCAGGGTTTAGTACAGAATGTATTCTAGTGGGAACAGACGATATTGATTACGTGTGGAAGAGAACAAAATGCAAGAAATAAATAAATCACTACCTCCCTTCCCCCAATTCGAGTCCAGGGAGAACAAATGGTTCAAATGGCTCGAGCGCTATGGGACTTAACATCTATGGTCATCAGTCCCCTAGAACTTAGAACTACTTAAACCTAACTAACCTAAGGACAGCACATAACACCCAGTCATCACGTGGCAGATAAAATCCCTGACCCCGCCGGGAATCGAACCGGGGAACCCGGGCGTGGGAAGCGAGAACGCTACCGCACGACCACGAGCTGTGGACAGGGAGAACAACGACCCATGAATGTATGGAAAAAGTGGGTCTGCTAAGGTAAGGGTGAAATAGACAGTTAAAACTGGCAGAGGATATAACTGGAGAAGGGGACAGAACAATTTCACTAGCAATTGCCTATAAAGACTACTTGAAATAGAAAGCAGTAGACAGCTTTTAAAGTAGTGTAAATAATACCTCTTCTATGCAATGTAGTATACTAGGTGGTGGTGGTTGTTGGGATGTTTAAGGGGGACTAAACAGCTAAGGTCATCAGTCCCCCAAGTAGTATACTATTCCCTGTCATGTACAGACTTAGTCCTGTGGCTTCCAGTGCGTCTGCTACCGTTATAGCGGCGTTAATAAGTCATAATATCAGACCTAACAGACTTTGAATGAGGTTGAGCAGGTGACAGTCGTTGAAAATCAACTAGAGATGCACAGTAATACTACACCAAGTGTTATGATTAGATATATGGCTCATGGATAACTTCATTTGCTAAATGTAATATAGGAAAATAACTAAGTTTAAAGATAGGTACCGAATGGTGTTAAAGAACTTTGTGACTTATCTATATCATGAAGGTGATGGATAGGGTGCATATGTGTCTGGAGAACAGTGTCAACAAAAATAATGGGACAGAAACTGCAGAAATTAGCAGCAACATGTGAGGCAGTTTGTTACAATTTTGCTCTGACATGGCCATGTGTTGTTATAATTTCCGCATAATAAAGTGAAGAATTCTCTTGTCATAATTTTGTTATAACATGATGATGTGTGGGCTAATGTGTTACTATTTTTCTATATCTGGTAAATTGCTATAAGTTGGTGATGTCTGGGGCAATCTACACTCCTGGAAATTGAAATAAGAATACCGTGAATTCATTGTCCCAGGAAGGGGAAACTTTATTGACACATTCCTGGGGTCAGATACATCACATGATCACACTGACAGAACCACAGGCACATAGACACAGGCAACAGAGCATGCACAATGTCGGCACTAGTACAGTGTATATCCACCTTTCGCAGCAATGCAGGCTGCTATTCTCCCATGGAGACGATCGTAGAGATGCTGGATATAGTCCTGTGGAACAGCTTGCCATGCCATTTCCACCTGGCGCCTCAGTTGGACCAGCGTTCGTGCTGGACGTGCAGACCGCGTGAGACGACGCTTCATCCAGTCCCAAACATGCTCAATGGGGGACAGATCCGGAGATCTTGCTGGCCAGGGTAGTTGACTTACACCTTCTAGAGCACGTTGGGTGGCACGGGATACATGCGGACGTGCATTGTCCTGTTGGAACAGCAAGTTCCCTTGCCGGTCTAGGAATGGTAGAACGATGGGTTCGATGACGGTTTGGGTGTACCGTGCACTATTCAGTGTCCCCTCGACGATCACCAGTGGTGTACGGCCAGTGTAGGAGATCGCTCCCCACACCATGATGCCGGGTGTTGGCCCTGTGTGCCTCGGTAGTATGCAGTCCTGATTGTGGCGCTCACCTGCACGGCGCCAAACACGCATACGACCATCATTGGCACCAAGGCAGAAGCGACTCTCATTGCTGAAGACGACACGTCTCCATTCGTCCCTCCATTCACGCCTGTCGCGACACCACTGGAGGCGGGCTGCACGATGTTGGGGCGTGAGCGGAAGACGGCCTAACGGTGTGCGGGACCGTAGCCCAGCTTCATGGAGACGGTTGCGAATGGTCCTCCCCTATACCCCAGGAGCAACAGTGTCCCTAATTTTCTGGGAAGTGGCGGTGCGGTCCCCTACGGCACTGCGTAGGATCCTACGGTCTTGGCGTGCATCCGTGCGTCGCTGCGGTCCGGTCCCAGGTCGACGGGCACGTGCACCTTCCGCCGACCACTGGCGACAACATCGATGTACTGTGGAGACCTCACACCCCACGTGTTGAGCAATTCGGCAGTACGTCCACCCGGCCTCCCGCATTCCCACTATACGCCCTCGCTCAAAGTCCGTCAACTGAACATACGGTTCACGTCCACGCTGTCGCGGCATGCTACCAGTGTTAAAGACTGCGATGGAGCTCCGTATGCCATGGTAAACTGGCTGACACTGACGGCGGCGATGCACAAATGCTGCGCAGCTAGCGCCATTCGACGGCCAACACCGCGGTTCCTGGTGTGTCCGCTGTGCCGTGCGTGTGATCATTGCTTGTACAGCCCTCTCGCAGTGTCCGGAGCAAGTATGGTGGGTCTGACACACCGGTGTCAATGTGTTCTTTTTTCCATTTTCAGGAGTGTATGTCCCGACAGCACAGACATGTAAATATAACCTGACCAGAATGTGGTGCAATTTATTTCTAGAAACTATTAAGATCAACGTCAGCCCACGTGTCAAGTGAGGAATGCAATGTTCTAATATTTAGACATGTAAATGTAAAATGGTCCGGGTGCACAATCTGTATTTTCGCACGAACTTGCTACAATTTTTTTGTGACTTATCACCCTAAGGAACATTCTACTATGATTTTGCTTAACATAGTGATGTCTGGAGAAGGGGTATAATTAGATACAAATTTGCTGCCAAACGACGACGTGTGGGGTTAAGTATGACTTAGTCTCCACTGTTTGAATGCATAAGTTAGTACTATCAGCAGAACATGACACATTTTGTACTGCTAGATAAAGTTCATACTCTTGCGTTAAGTTACTTTAATTCTTTGGTGACATTAAAAAGTAGTTGAAAGTGGGCACTTAAAAGAATAGCAGCTCTCACTTTTGACCTTTACAAATGTGTATTGCTAGTGATTAGCATGCTATTTCTTTTATGTTTGATGTACAAGTTCCCTTCTACGACAGCATAAACAAGTCTTCAACTGGTGCACATCAGTCAGTAAGGAAGAGCAGTAGTGTTGCCAGGTGTATTTTATAATGTTAAAGAATGATTCTTTATGTATTTTGATAAAAATATCCAAAACCATCGTAATGTATGTAGGGTCACGAAACATAAGGTCTAAGAGATTGATATTCTCGTACAGCCTCTTGCAGTTTCGTCCAACAGATGCTCATTGTCTATCATATTTCCTTCGCTTTTCCAGGGTATTGGGAAAAGTCTCGTAATACATTTGAGATTCAGCAGACTAGGAAGTTCAATGAGGCAGAGAACAGTTAGAAATTTCAAGAAAAATAAGCATAGGCTGCAGGAAAAGATGGGATTGAATTTTGTGACGAAATCATCGAATTTTTGTTGGATTCATTGAATGTTATTTTGTAAAGGCAAAGGTGGTTCGTAGTAGGCTGTTCCATTCTTTATTAATTGTGCAATCGGCCGATTTCGACGTTTATGTAACTTTCAAGCACCTAAAATGAAACATGCTAACTTTTAACTCTTTGTAAACTCAATACATAATTTGTAAAAAATTACAAGATGTAAATATAATTGTGTTACAGAGTTAGCATAAGTTAGCAGAGTTATATGGGCAAAAGTCGCACATGATTTATCATGTTATACATGGCAAAAAAAAAAAAAATCAAATTACTGTACCACACATGAGGCCACAATTTACACACTCCATATGTAACATCACTGTGTCGTTATATCTGTACTGGAAAGATCATGGTGGCAGGAACCATGTATAGTTTATATAATATCTTTGTCTGTTTGTGGGATGTACAGTACATACCCATACCCATTTTATGACAGGTCAAATGGAGATCTGTTTATCAATAGATATGCAGTGATGGGTCTTTTCTAACGATCGTTTCATTAATTTTAATTGTGAATTAGATTAGCAACACTTGGACTTTATGTTAAAATATCTATTTAAAGTGATAAGATATTTTTACATAATGGCAAGACTATAAAATAAATAGATGTATTAGCACAAATACAGGAATATTTCCGTTTTTCCTTTTGCTGTGTATGGCACACTGTACCTTAAGTAGCTGGTTATAGATATGTTTGTATCCTAATTCCTCCCCATGAACTATGGACCTTGCCGTTGGTGGGGAGGCTTGCGTGCCTCAGCGATACAGATAGCCGTACCGTAGGTGCAACCACAACGGAGGGGTATCTGTTGAGAGGCAGACAAACGTGTGGCTCCTGAAGAGGGGCAGCAGCATTTTCAGTAGTTGCAAGGGCAACAGTCTGGATGATTGACTGATCTGGCCTTGTAACACTAACCAAAATGGCCTTACTGTGCTGGCACTGCGAACGGCTGAAAGCAAGGGGAAACTACGGCCGTAATTTTTCCCGAGGGCATGCAGCTTTACTGTATGGTTAAATGATGATGGCGTCCTCTTGGGTAAAATATTCCGGAGGTAAAATAAGTCCCCCATTCGGATCTCCGGGCGTGGACTACTCAAGAGGATGTCGTTATCAGGAGAAAGAAAACTGGCGTTCTACGGATCGGAGCGTGGAATGTCAGATCCCTTAATCGGGCAGGTAGGTTAGAAAATTTAAAAAGGGAAATGGATAGGTTAAAGTTAGACATAGTGGGAATTAGTGAAGTTCGGTGGCAGGAGGAACAAGACTTCTGGTCAGGTGACTACAGGGTTATAAACACAAAATCAAATAGGGGTAATGCAGGAGTAGGTTTAATAATGAATAGGAAAATAGGAATGCGGGTAAGCTACTACAAACAGCATAGTGAACGCGTTATTGTGGCCAAGATAGATACGAAGCCCACGTCTACTACAGTAGTACAAGTTTATATGCCAACTAGATCTGCAGATGACGAAGAAATTGAAGAAATGTATGATGAAATAAAAGAAATTATTCAGATTGTGAAGGGAGAGGAAAATTTAATAGTTATGGGTGACTGGAATTCGGCAGTAGGAAAAGGGAGAGAAGGAAACGTAGTAGGTGAATATGGATTGGGAGTAAGAAATGAAAGAGGAAGCCGCCTGGTAGAATTTTGCACAGAGCACAACTTGGTTCAAGAATCATGAAAGAAGGTTGTATACATGGAAGAAGCCTGGAGATACTGACAGGTTTCAGATAGATCATATAATGGTAAGACAGAGATTTAGGAACCAGGTTTTAAATTGTAAGACATTTCCAGGGGCAGATGTGGATTCTGACCACAATCTATTGGTTATGACCTGTAGATTAAAACTGAAGAAACGGCAAAAAGGTGAGAATTTAAGGAGATGGGACCTGGATAAACTGACTGAACCAGAGGTTGTGCAGAGTTTCAGCGTGAGCATAAGGGAACAATTCACCGGAATGGGGGAAAGAAATACAGTAGAAGAAAGTTGGCTAGTTTTGAGGGATGAAGTAGTGAAGGCAGCAGAGGATCAAGTAGGTAAAAAGACGAGGGCTAGTAGAAATCCTTGGGTGACAGAAGAAATACTGAATTTAATTGATGAAAGGAGAAAATATAAAAATGTAGTAAATGAAGCAGGCAAAAAGGAATACAAACGTCTCAAAAATGAGATCGACAGGAAGTGCAAAATGGCTAAGCAGGCATGGCTGAGGACAAATGTAAGGATGTAGAGGCTTATCTCACTAGGGGTAAGATAGATACAGCCTACAAGAAAATTAAAGAGACCTTCAGAGAAAAGAGAACCACTTGTATGAATATCAAAAGCTCAGATGGAAACCCAGTTCTAAGCAAAGAAGGAAAGCAGAAAGGTGGGAGTATATAGAGGGTCTATACAAGGGCGATATACTTGAAGACAATATTATGGAAATGGAAGAGAATGTAGATGAAGATGAAATGGGAGATACGATACTGCGTGAAGAATTTGACAGAGCACTGAAAGACCTGAGTCGAAACAAGGCCCCGGGAGTAGACGACATTCCATTAGAACTACTGAAAGCGTTGGAAGAGCCAGTCCTGACGAAACTCTACCATCTGGTGAGCAAGAAATACCCTCAGACCTCAAGAAGAATATAATCATTCCAATCCCAAAAAAGCAGATGTTGACAAATGTGAAAATTACCGAACTATCAGTTTAATAAGTCACGGCTGCAAAATATTAACGCACGTTCTTTACAGACGAATGGAAAAACTAGTAGAAGCCGACCTCGGGGAAGATCAGTTTGGATTCCGTAGAAATGTTGGAACACGTAAGGCGATACTGACCCTATGACTTATCTTAGAAGATAGATTAAGGAAAGGCAAACCTACGTTTCTGGCATTTGTAGACTTGGAGAAAGCTTTTGACAATGTTGACTGGAATACGCTCTTTCAAATTCTGAAGGTGGCAGGGGTAAAATACAGGGAGCGAAAGGCTATTTACAATTTGTACAGATACCAGATGGCAGTTATAAGAGTCGAGGGACATGAAAGGGAAGCAGTGGTTGGGAAGGGAGTGAGACAGGGTTGGAGTCTCTCCCCGATGTTATTCAATCTGTATATTGAGCAAGCAGTGAATGAAACAAAAGAAATATTCGGAGTAGGTATTAAAATTCATGGAGAAGAAATAAAAACTTTGAGGTTCGCTGATGACATTGCAATTCTGTCAGAGACAACAAAGGACTTGGAAGAGCAGTTGAATGGAATGGATAGTGTCTTGAAAGGAGGGTATAAGATGAACATCAACAAAAGCAAAACGAGGATAATGGAATGTAGTCGAATTAAGTCGGGTGATGCTGGGGGAATTAGATTAGGAAATGAGACACTTAAAGTAGTAAAGTAATTTTGCTATTTGGGGAGCAAAATAACTGATGATGGTCGAAGTAGAGAGGATATAAAATGTAGACTGGCAATGGCAAGGAAAGCGTTTCTGAAGAAGAGAAATTTGTTAACATCGAGTATAGATTTGTCAGGAAGTCATTTCTGAAAGTATTTGTATGGAGTGTAGCCATGTATGGAAGTGAAACATGGACGATAAGTAGTTTGGAAAAGAAGAGAATAGAAGCTTTTGAAATGTGGTGCTACAGAAGAATGCTGAAGATTAGATTGGTAGATCACATAACTAATGAGGAAGTATTGAATAGGATCGGGGAGAAGAGAAGTTTGTGGCACAACTTGACTAGAAGAAGGGATCGGTTGGTAGGACATGTGTTGAGGCATCAAGGGATCACCAGTTTAGTATTGGAGGGCAGCGTGGAGGGTAAAAATTGTAGAGGGAGACCAAGAGATGAATACACTAAGCAGATTCAGAAGGATGTAGATTGCAGTAGGTACTGGGAGATGAAGAAGCTTGCAGAGGATAGAGTAGCATGGAGAGCTGCATCAAACCAGTCTCAGGACTGAAGACCACAACAACAACAACATATCCTAATTAGAGTCATCTGTTTCCTAGTTTGGAATGTGTCAGTTTTCAGCATTTTCGGGTCTGCCAGCAAAGATTTTTATGCATATTGAGAAGCTAGAGTCAGTAGTCAGTAATATTATCAGTGAGTAAGCTTTTTACAACAATGAGTAACGTCTGACTGTAACTGTGAATTTGAATAGTGAGTACTTACAGTATACACAGACTGGCATGTGGTTGTGCAATATGATGACATGGTTTCATCCACATATGGTGTATATGTAAAATGTTGCATCATGTGCGGAATAATAAATTCATTAATGTGCTACATCTAATATAACAAGCCAAGTCATGGGTGTCGACATGTAAGTACAGGTAACAGCTTATGCCATCTTTGTAACACGGCCGTTTATTAAGTCTTTTGGTTTTTTTACACATTACACACTGATGTTACAAAGTGTTCCACATTGATATGCATGATTTGAAGTGCTTTATGTTATGAACACAAAAACTTGCTCATCATGCAATTAAATGTATTATTTGAAGCCTACTATAAACCATGTTCTCCTTTACAAAATTTTGTATAGTCTGTGGCCCCATCCAAAAACAAAACAGAAGCTTGTGTTGAAATCATAGAATTTTGTGTTGAAAGAATTTAATTTTGCGTTGAAACAATTGTAATTTGTGTTGAAAACAGTGGAATTTGTGTTGAAACACAATGGAAAACTCTGAATTTGACTCAAATTTAGAGAATTTTGTATTGAAATCGATTCATAAAAAACATTGTCTTAGGGTTTATGATGAGGCAGTGAACAGATATTTGAAATTCTAAGAAAAATTACCATAGATGGTCGGTAATAAACTATGAGTAAAGAACAACACGTAGTAGAACCTATAGGACACCATAAGGACGTACATCCAAGAGGGAAGTGTTCAGTTTGCAAAGGGGTAAAACAAGAATGCAATCCTGCTTCTACAGCAATGACACTGTATATCAGACGACCATAGCTGCTGTATCGTTCCAGGCAGTTTGTAGATAAGAACACTAATTTTGAAATCAGCAAACTCCTCTTTATATGAATGTTTAATTAGGTAGTTCTTTGGCGATTTTGATCAGTATTTCTGCTACTACTCATTGTCGAGCCCACGTCACCTTGATCCCGGTTTTCACAGAGAGAATTTACCATGTAGATAACTGCTAAACGCGTAACGCATTTCCATGTTTGACATTACAGACTCTCTCTTCTCTAATTTTTCTTGACAGTTCACCTGATCACAGTCCGCAGCTCGTGGTCTCAAGCTCGCGTTCTCGCTTCCCGAGCACGGGGTCTCGGGTTCGATTCCCGGTGGGGTCGGGTATTTCCATCTGCCTGGAGATGACTGGGTGTTTGTGTTGTCCTCATCATTTCATCATCATTCATGTAAGTGGCTAGACTTAACTGGGCAAAGGTTGGGAATTTGTACGGGAGCTGATAACCGCGCAGTTGAGCGCCCCACAAACCAAACATCATCATCATCATCCACCTGATCACAGATTTTAACATCCACAATATCGTCGCCAGATGTTCTGTAATGGGCATAAGCATCTAAAGTCTTCTTACAAAGAAGCATGTCAGTAAATGTATTGTCAAAGTTGTCCAATTATAACCACAAACCAAAGTAATCATCAGTAGAGGTCGTCTTCATTTCAAAAAGTTGTGGAATGCTAAGCAATTTGGAGCATGACATTTTGACAGTTTGAAACCTATACATCTGTGACACATTGTTGTGTAGACGGAACAGTGTGGTGCAGTACGTGGATGCTTTAGTACGATGTAATATTCAGTGCATTACCCAAATTATGAGACATGCAATGAGAACAGGGTTACACTTCTGTACGACAGCTGGCCGCTGTGACCGTGCGTTTCTAGGCGCTTCAGTAGGAACCACGCGACCGCTACGGTCACAGGTTTGAGTCCTGCCTCGGGCATGGATGTGTGTGATGTCCTTAGATTGGTTAGGTTTAAGTGGTTCTAAGTTCTAGGGGACTGATGACCTCAGATGTTAAGTCCCATAGTGCTCAGAGCCATTTGAACCATGTTTTTTCTGTAGGACAGCATCTCTACCACAGACATCCTGTATGCTTCTCCTGAACATACTTTAATTTCTGGGCTATCATGTCCCTGCAGATTCGGCTAGTAGTTTATAGTCACCTCTTTCACAGGACACATTGAACTTGACATGTCATGTTCTAATTTGCTTAACATTCATTACCTTCTGGGGATGGACAGGACCCCAAACTGACAAATGCATTGATTTTTGGTTGTTATTGGACAACTTAGACTATTCTGTTACTGTTATTAGTAGCTTAAATCATAGCATAAACTACTTGCTCATTAACAAGAAGAATTTAATTACGTTCATTACAGAACTCTTTTGTGATAATATTATGGTGGTTAAAATGTATGACTAAGGGGAGTCCAAGAATAAGTAGTGAAGGAACAGTTTGTCACGTTACGTAAGGAAATATATTACGCATTTAACAGGTATCCATATGGTAAGCTCTCTAACTTCCTCTCTGTCAGGCATGACTTCAAGACAAAAGTACCATTGCTCCTGCATGAGAATGGTAGTTTGACAGTAATAGGAATAATATACAAAATCGGCAAGGAAACATCTAAAAATCTCGTAGCCATACCACATAAAATGGAACTGGCTGACGTTAAAATGGAGTTCTTGGAGTTCTCATGTACCAACTTCCTAGCATAATGGAGCAGCTTTCGGTTAATAGACTTTCAAGTTGAAAGGTGTGGGAGCAGGGTTGCTTCTTAGACATACCTCTTTCGATTGTAAGAACTTCTCTCTAGGACTTCTACCTGCTATTGATTACGCAACTTTCCCTATAGTCTAAGCATATTTTACTTAGAATTTCCAGTATCTGTTCATGACCCCACCGTAAATCCTAAAGGAACCTTTTATATTAAGCGATGTTCACATAAAATTCGCTGACTTCGGAAAGAAATTTTACGTTTTCGAGATAAAAGTCGCAGATTTTGGCACATGATTTACACACAAAAGACACTGATTTTTACCAAAACTTCACTGTTTTTGGAACAAAATTTGACGATTTCCACGCAAAATTCAATGATTTCGACCGAATGGTTTCGACACAAATTTCAGAAAGATACTTGACAATGGCCAACTGTCTGATGAAACCGCAAGAATCTATTCTAGGAAATCTACCTCTTAGAACATCCGTCTCATAACTCTGCATATACTGCAATGGTTTCGGGTATCATTTATCAAAAAACGTACTTCAAAAACACGCATGGCATTACTACCGATCTAACTTACAGGTTAAAGTGCAGTTGTTGACTTATTTAAACTGAATAAAATCTTCTCGGTGACAAAGCCGCGTCAGTTTGAATAAGATTCTCGAGCTTTCGATGGCTAGCTCCTCCATCGTCGTCAGGAGCAAAACTACTGACTGCCGGAGCTGGCACGATTTTCCAATTATGTACCAGTGATTACTACCGCTAGCATCAGTCAGAGAGGACTGAAACGACGCGTACGTGGAACGTGAGTTGGGCAGCTCATAGCAGCTTCGGCCCGCCGCGGAATCGAATGACGTCGGGTGGCTCGAGGTGCCGGCGCCATGTTTAAAACTGTCACTCCCTCCTCCCTACAAGCGCTAAGCATCCGTCGTTGCTGCCTTTCGACGTACAAGTGCGCTTCCAATTCCCAATCAGTGTATGCCCCTGGTCTCTGTGTTAAAATTGTCGCTGTTCATTCTAATTTCATCCGCCTCCTTTATAACGGAATCCCGGTTTGTTGACGTATGAGCCAGACCTCCTGTGTTCTCAGACTGTATTTTGTGTCCGGTCCCTTTTCCAGGAAATTTTCAGCTATGGCCAACATGTCGAGCCTCCTGTGTTTAATATGTCTCTTGTACTCGGTACAAAGCTTTGCAATTGTGCGAATTGTCTGGCCTATATAGATGCTGCCGCACTCGCAAGGGTCTCCACACACCGGGCGCACGAAGAGCTTTGTCGTCTTTAACAGGGCGCAACATATCTCGTATCTTGCGGGCGGGCCGGAACACTGATCTCAATCCATGTCTCTGCTGTACACGACCTAATGTGCTGCTCGTTGGCCCACAGTATGGCAAGAAAGCCGACGGCTTGGCTTCTCCTGCCGATTCAGAAGGTGTTCTTCTTCGGTTGCACCTGAAAGAGTTTGCAGTGTCGCTTTTGCTATAATCATTCTCTCTGAACACGCGTCCCAAGTGCTGCAATTCAGACTAGAGGTGGTCCTCGTCAGAAATAACTTTCACTCCGTGTATTAACGTTTCAGGACCGCTTTCTTGTGTCTAGGGTGGTGAAAACTATCGGCGATTAAATATCGTTCAGAGTGCGTCGGTTTCCTACACACCGAATGATCAAGCCGGGCTCCTGACTTCTGCTCAACTAAAACATTCAAGAACGGTAGCATGCCATCCTTCTCAATCTCCGTGGAAAATTTAATGTTGGGATTGGCACCGCACATGTGATCCACGAAGTGCTGCAGTATATTTTCAATGTGAGGCCGTATCAGGATGGGATAATCGACGCACCTTAGGAAGCTGAATGAACGCAACACCGCAGAGATCAGGGCGTGCTCCTCTAAGTGTTCCGTGAAGAAATTCGAGACAGTATGAGACAGTGGTAAGCCCATTGCTGTGCTTATAATATTTGGCACGGTACAAGAAATACGTTGTCGTTACAACATTACGGGACAGTTTAACGATTCAAGGTGGAAACTGTTGGTCCAAAAGAACCACCTTGTCTTGTACTGGCATCCTCTTAAAAAGTGACACCACGTCCAGGCTAGCCATTGCGCCTTTTCGGCCTATTTTCATTTTCTTGAGTGTTTCAACAATTTTCTGCGAGTTTACAATACAACATGGTGTTAACAACGTCCCAGTTCTGGCGCTAATAATCCTGCAAGGTGTTTTGCCAGTCTGAAGGTAGGCGAGCTGATTGCACTAACAATGGGCCCTAGAAGAACATTTTCATTATTTATCTGTGGCAGTCCATTAAGACTGGGGGTCTGGCGGCGCGAGGCGGTGGAACACACTGACTAGGACGTGGGGGTGGGTTGTCTAGAATTTCAAATTTTGCAGTTCACCACTTATTTTTTGAAGAACTTTCAACGCGATAACGTTAACAAATAGTTATATCACTGCATTCCGTTTCAAATCTTACCAGGGCACCCTCTTAGACAAATTATAAATGGGGCGTCTTAAGGGATGCAGATGTCCATGTAATAATGAAACCGTTGTGCACGTATCTAAAGACAAGAACCACATCACCACCTTCCGAAACGGGTAGAGCGAGCTGGCGATTGTTATAGTACTCAGCTGCTAGTGGGTCTGGACCGACACATCTTTCATCTGAGTGGGGGCACTGGGGCCACACTGAGCTCTACTGACAGTTTTTCGTTTCGAAATGCTGTTCCCACATAGGCTATTCACCTCTACTCTCATACTATATCGTACTTCCTTGTCATCTGTACTTGCACCTTACTTGATGGTCACCATTCGACTTATTACTTTATATAAACGTGTTCAGCTATAAAATGCAGAAGGTACATGCGCACTGCATATACGTTTTGTGAGTTTTTAAGAATCTGAGGGGTGGGCATCGATGAGACCGTCTAGTGTTAGTTTTATAACCAGCACCTTGATTTTCAGGAAACTAGAGCAGTTAGTGCTTGTATGTCATCTTCAGCATATTAAATTTTTGTTTTGATTTCTTAAAAATATAACACTGAAACTTTCTTGTTGCAGAGCCATTGCACACGTTTTCCCCATAAGACGAGGTTGCAACTGATAGTTTTGAATTTTCCAGCATTGTAAATTAAGACAAGCGGTTTGTGGCTCTCGAAGATTGGGTGGCTGACTGCAGTATCACCACAATTAACAAGCCCATGAGAGAAATCAGAACCACTATCTTAGATATTTTTTTAAATTCCTGCTAGTTTTAACGATGTGCTACTTTCATCATATTGATTGTAACGTCAGAGGAAATCTAAAAACCCTGCGTTGGGGAAAAAGATCAGACAACCCTTCAGGCTGTGCTAGTGAGCTGTGACGTTTGAAAGGCGGGGAAACCCAGTTATAAATAAAGGGGAAAGCCCCATATTAGCGACATCAGACGAAATTTGTTTCGGCAAGTTCAGAATCGTCTAGGAGCCCAACTCGTACAGAAGGAAATCAACAGCTGATGACGACAGATCTCACTACGAACCTGAGTTGCTAAAATCGGCACTGCCTCAAATGCCTCACTGTGACTTGGAGTGGAGATCGGTATGAGCTACTTCGGCAAGCAAAAGTCCTCATTTGTTTCAACAAATAAAGATGTGTCCTATTTTACTCCACACACACAGCAGAGCCTATCAGTTGTGGGAGTCAGTTCATGCAGCCTTTGGGGCGGAGGAGCCGATGTTGGGGGTAGTGCAGAGAAGGTGGACTAGTGTGCTATTTCTGTTACTTTGTGTTCTTAATTTCCCATGGTTTTCAGCTTAGGACTTGTGGGCTCTTGGATTCTAAACTTGGGACTCCGTGACCACAATCTATGGCAGTGCAGGACTGCTTAGCCAACCCTGGGGGTGAGGAGGCGGTGCTTAAGACAACCCCATCACAGGAATGGTGTGTATGTGTGTGGGGGGGGGGGGGGATCTCAGTAGTGGAACCTGCACTTGCTTAAATAAATAAATTAATACTCCTATGCTATCCCAGCAATAGTGTCAATTGTTTAAACAGCTCAAGATGACTGGTTGCTGGTTTGGGGAAAAACTGTTTAATAAAGTCATAGGTGCATAGGAAAGTTGGGTTTAAACTTAGGACAAATGGATTTTTAATTTCCCACCGTTTTACATTTAGCACAAGTGGGCTCTGAATTTTATGCTTAGCTCAAGTCACCTGACAACAACGCAGGTGGCACTGATATTCCCAGGGCCACCATCCTCAGTTCTGAACTTAACACTGGTTATCTGACAGCCATCAAGACTGTTCTCAGATCTGCCATCTTAGATTTGACAAGTGTAGATCTTGGCTCCTGACATCAAACGGGCTGGAGAAAAAACCAGTTGGGCTGGTGGCCATCTTGGATTTCAAAAGTGGCCATCTTGAATCCTATACCCAGCACAAGTGACCTGACAAATCACGCAGGCTGTCCTAATTTGAGCAACCTTCGATTGGTCAAGTGGATGTTTTTGATTTTGATTTCAAGGGAAGGCCCAGATGATATCCTTCCGCCATCCTTTATTGCTAACTATGGACAGGTAAACTAACTGTACCATATTACCACAAGTGACCGATGATATCATACGAGTAGATAAAAGCCACGACGTTTTTTAATTTTCGAAAATTTGTGCTAAAGACAGTTCAGATAAAAAATGCTCAGCATTTTTTTTTAATTTCTCGCCATTTGATGCATAGGGCAATTGATCAAAGGCCACTGTGACGTCGGAGGAGTGAGACAAGGACTGAGGAAGACACCTGGCAATGTTACCTGTCATCACTGGATGATCGTTGATGACGCCGTTGGTAACCTGACAACAATGCAGACTGACCATGGACCTGAAATTAACCCCTTCTCTTAAATACACATGTATAAAAGTATTTCTGATTCACTGACGTTAATGATTCATGTCTAGGTATTAGTATTTTCTCTTTTCAGTGACAGTGGGCAAACTTAAGCTGCAACGAGCAGGTTATTCTATTGTCATTGTGTAATACGTTAATACACTGCCAGACCAGAAAACTGAATCACTCAGAAGCGGAGGAAGAAATGAATTGTAACTTTCATCGTTGAGAGAATGTATGATTTTGTTTCAGTGATTGCCATATCGAGTCTACTTACAAAGAATTTGGCAGTGTGAGGCCACATATCAGTATAATGTTTCACCAATCTGGTCTGGATTCTTGTACTGGTTCGTTTTGGAAGGATTCCATAAAGCTGATGTATCTTCTTCTGAGGCAATTTGACCCTCATACGACGCAACTGGTCCTTGATATCCTGGATTGTGATAGCGTTGGTGTCCGAGCTGCTCCCACATATACTCAACTGGGGATGGGGCTGAGGATCTTTCTGGCCATCAGAATACCTCAACATAACACAGACAGTTCATAAACACACATTCCATGCGTCGACGAGCACTCTACTGTTGAAAAATGACACTGTCCTATGAGAGGTAACACATGAGGCTGCAAGATGTTCGGGACATATCAATGAGAGTTAGTAATGGACGAGTATAGGGGGAATACTTTTCAACAAATAATGGTAATACAGCGAGATCGGTTGAGACTGCATAGTGCAACCCGTAGAGACTATTATCTGTGCTGGAACTGTTAGTGTTTTTTGAAATGGCTGGTCAGTCCACAGTGCAGAGACAACTTCGTCCTAGTCCAGACTCAATGAACTAGATACGCTAGTTTTAGTTTGGGGGGGGGGGGGTCAACTGCGAATGCTTGAAACGGGTTTTGTCCCACCGGGAACAGTAGGAAAATGCCATTCTCCACCCCCTTGCTTGAAAATTGGCAGGAATGAATGGGAACGCAGTAATGCTATATCTGATCATTTGATCATGACGTCATGGTATATAGGACAGATACGAAGTCAGACGCCATCAGTCAGTGGAAGAACCATGAAGCACGAGCAAAGACTGAAAGCGTCATCTGCCTCTGCCTCGCTGAAGAACGCTTGAAAGTAAGTAGGCCTACTGTAACTTGAAACCACGGAATATTTTGACGTACGATGTACAAAGTTTATTCAACAATCTGATTATTTGTGCATCAAATCCAGGCAGGGCAATAGTATTCAAATGTTAGTAAACAAAAGTGATGCTATACATTATACGAACGTTTAACGAACTATCTTAATGCATCAATATAAACACTGTTGTGAGATGGTCAAGGGAAACAGGAATTCTGGAAACGAATCTAACACCCTCACACTCCCTGGTTACACTATTAGTACAAGAAATACCTCAGAATCCAGCGACTATTCAGCAGGTAGTAGCTCAGCTAGATCTAAGAGATAGAACGTCAACTGACCAACATACGGTCGCGTCAGGCACAATGCGTAGGAGAACCCCAGTTATGGCAGCGACGAAATGTGCAGCAATATGTTAAACATTGATCAACGAACATTGAAGATTTGGGCATTTACCGTGAAATTCATGAGAAATTGTCTAAACATGACGAAGTACCACAAATCGATATTAAATCTGATTAATTATCGAACCATTTAATAATTTAGCTCAGCAAATAAACACGCCATATTACGGACTGATTGAATAATGGAGTATATTCCACTCTGATCACATGTTGTTGCGAAACCTTCAACCCCACAACGAAACGGCATCGATTTACAACGTGAAATTCCGTAAGATTTAAATATGCGTTTCATACAATACTTATGCACTGAAGATACACACATTCTCTATGAGTTATCAAATGATGGGCTTACAATTTATCATTACATTGCAACGTCTCTGTTAGATTCGTTTCGTACTATTTAACTTGTATTTCGTGCTGTTACACTATATCACTTGTAATTTAATTTTGTACTTCGCGTTTGTCCCCATTCAGTGGTACACAATTTCATTGAAGTACCAGTTTTTTCAGTAAGCACCTAATCCTATATACATTACCTACGGTACATTTTGTGCCCCAAAATTTCCTTTCTCTCTTTATTATCTGTATGAATGAGTGAGTGAATGTGTATGTTGAATTTGTCCTGTATATGGTAGACGTACAGCATTCGGCTACATTCTGGGGTAGCAACAGTATAGCCAACGTAGCTTTCTCAGTCAAGGCAAAGAGATTTACACCCTCTCGATAGAGATGGTGGCGGGAAGGACCCCCTCCTGTCTCTTCCGGTTACCAGGGGGGAAGTTCTTTCCAGGGAGAGCACTCTTGAAAGCGACTTGCCGCTGGTGAGTGTGTTAATGTGTATTGGTGTCTAGGTATTCCAAATGATGTGCGCGTTTGATCTGCTAGTTCATTTTCAAGTTCGATACTAGAATTCTTATATTTTTCAGAGTGTAGCCACGAGAACATTTTTCTGTATGTAGAAAGTTTTCTCGGTCCTCGTGAGAGGTGGCATGAGCCCCCTCTCATATTTCTATCTTACGATTCTCCTCTCTAATTGCATGCGGTGGAAAGTCGCTATTCCTTCACACGCGGACTTCCCACGCAGCGTCTCTCGTCACCCGGGTGGTCCGGTGACAGGCGGGCTCTGTTGATCTGGAAAGCGTTAAGCCGACGGGTGTGAGGAAGTCGAGTGAATGCTTTGCAGACGCCGACATTGTCAAAAGACACGCCCGGAGGGGTCTGAAGTAGCGGCTGGGCTAGAGATTCCGTTACTTCGCAGAAACTTAGCGAAAACTCTTTCTGGCGGGCTACCAGCGAGGCGTGGGAATGACTTGTGTACCCAGGCAGTTGTGGCGGGAAAATTCCCGCGCTTTCTACAAAATAGTAACTGTGATTGGCTTGATCAGGGCATAGCTCCGTGACGTAGCAAAATCAGCGCAGAAATTGGCGCCAAGAATCTCCATTGGTGGAATGGTAGTGCTCCGGCAATAGAGGGGAATTTTCCGCCGGTTTTCGAGTTGCTGATTGGAACGTTAAACCACGGCCACTGTCGTGGGGGCGGGAATGTTGTGTGTTCGGCCTGTACGGGTGCTCTAGGTAGTCGGCTCTCGCCTTTCGGTCGAGGACGTCGAAGCAACCAGCCATCGCCTCCGGTACGGCAGATCGTGTTCTGGCAGTTAAGAAGACAGTTTGATAAGGTATGTCCGCAGCACCGGCAGACAGGGATTTTCCTAGGTGATAATCAGAGCTCAGCAGAGCGCGCCTGTTCGTCTTTTTCTAACTTTGTTCTGTCTTGGGTAGCAGCAATTAATGTTGGGTTGGCTATGTGTTTTCTCTAAGATTTGAGTTGCAAGGAATTGACTGCACATACCACTTCGTCATAATCCTCACAATCTAGTTTAGGGACAACTTCACATTCACAGCGTTTGTTTGAGTATCCAATTTGAGCCAATTTTATATATTGTAAATGTTTCATGTGTTTTTGTTTATTATTTTGTGTTTAGTCTTAATAAATCATATTGTTATTTTGGACAGAACTTTCATTCTGTTGATCGGTAGAGCAACCCTATCATTCCTCACTATGTTAATGAAACCTTCGTTTCTTTAACTTATTTATCAAATTAAATTATTGCAGGTGCCAAACTCTCTTCTACTCCACTGGCAGGGTTGATTAGAGTCAGTTCGCGTATTTTTTTTATCCTTGTGCAACAGCAAAAGTCGGAGTTAGAATAGGGGGGGCTTAGAGCATCATTTACATATGTAGATTCTAGAAGAATTTAGTGTTAAATACACTGCTTGCCCCGGCACCTCGCACTCGCTTTGTGTAAGCAGAGCACATGGTGTAGGAAGTTCGTTACGCCAGCACAGTTGTCTCACTTCTCATTTACCTGGAATGTATGTGTGAACGTTTCCCGTGTACGATGTGTGTGTTTCATTTCATCTACTTTTCATTTCGTTTCAATTTTAGGATTTTGCAGTTTTTTTCATAGCACGTGGAGCTGATTCACCGTGTGTAGTTTCAGTACTATCTTGAATGTGTTTTATTTTCAATTTCGCATGATATTTCATTGCTGTTTGTGTCTATGTGGTTTACATTTGTGATCTCAAAGTTTCTACGAGTCTTGGTAATTTTGCTTTCTTCATAAATATTCAACAGCATTTGCGGGCGTTTCGCAGCACCGTAGCTTTTTTCATGTGCAAGGTGGTGCAGATAAACTACTTTGTCTGAAAGTGTTCCATAGTATTAGAATTCACAATAATTAAATCATAGCTATAGGGGTGAATCTCTGAGCCTTTGACGTATTGTGACGGGAAAATTTCTTTTTGTCTCTATTCTTGTATGTGTGAATGTAATGTGTTTGTGTGAACTTCCCCAATGACCGCCTAAGATAAAAATGGTTCAAATGGCTCTGAGCACTATGGGACTTAACATCTGAGGTCATCAGTCCCCTAGAACTTAGAACTACTTAAACCTAACTAACCTAAGGACATCACACACATCCATGCCCGAGGCAGGATTCGAACCTGCGACCGTAGCGGTCGCGCGGTTCCAGACTGAAGCGCCTTTAACCGCGTGGCCACACTGGCCGGCGCCTAAGATATCCTTTTCATTTATCACCGCAGTGTACCTCAGGACGCAATATAATAATAATGATATAAGTGAGTTAATTAATTCAATAACAGGCAACGACAGATCATAGTTAAGAATTACTTTGTGAATTTTTAATATGATGTTTTATTTTAATAAACTACGTTAAATTGAGGTGCTGTTTATCAGACAATCCCCTCCCCGTTTGTAAGATTATTTTTAATTCATCCACCTGGCATTTCTGAAGCGCAAAGAATAAAAATGAGTTCAAATTGCTCTAAGTACTATGGGACTTAACATCTGAGGTCATCAGTCCCCTAGACTTAGAACTACTTAAACCTAAGTAACCTAAGGATATCACACACATCCATGACCAAGACAGGATTCGAACCTGCGACAGTAGCAGCAGCGCGGCTCCGGACTGAAGCGTCTAGAACCGCTCGGCCACAGCTGCCGGCGAAGCGCTAAAGGCAGGCCTTATACTTGTAAACATTTGTCTCATTATCTTATTCTTTTTGTTGAGGCTTAAGTTCCTGCTTGCTGTGAATTATTTCATTTAACTTTTGTACTTAAACTGCTCTCATATGCTCAGTCACTTGGGCCTTGTTATTATTACTTACTCGATAGTTATGCTTAGCAATTGAGTGATTAATTCAGTTCTTGTATTAAATTTTCCCAATTTTAATTAAATTTGTTGGCGACTAGTTTAATTTTGTTGCACACGATACTTACAGTATACTGCAGAGTTTCACATTGCAGTAGACTGCAGAGTTTTACACTGACTAACGTCATCAAGTTTCTGTTTGCAACTCACTTTCTAAATAACCATTCACCCACGTCCATGTGTTTCTGTACTAAGCCACCCACTTTCAAGTTCCACATATTCACGAACGACATTAAAATTCAAACCCAGAGCTCTCACAATTCCGTTTAATAAATTTGCTATATGTCTTTAGAATGAATCCACTACCATATCGGTCTGGGAAATTGTCTCTTTTGTTCCCCCTCACACGTGAGGTCCAGCTCATTCACACACAAAGTATTCTTACCAAAACTCCAGAATGGTAACGCTACACACTAATTTGTACCCACATCACCTAAAATGATTACACTCGATTACTAAAAGAAACTGTGATAAAATGATTGAAAATTTACTTTAAAAATTTCTCGTACTTCCCACGTGGAAACATACTCATTCATTCAAAGAGTATTCTTACCAAAAACTGAAGGATTATATTAAAACTTCAGACGAAATTATTCCCACACTGACTAACATGATTATCCCTGACTACAAAAATAAACTGCAACAAAATGACTTAAAATTAGCACCTTAAATATTTCAATTTCCACCATCGGTGGGATATCTACATATCTGTCCATATTCACCAAATCAGTGCTCTTCTTTTCACCTGGGCCTAACCGCTTCTGTTAACTCTGGAGTGGGGAGGCCACTAAAGATGCGGACTTCGTTACCTGCCAACCTAACTCTTTTTGTGCTATTGTACCAGTTCTGATGGCCCAACTAGACCACTCTGCGTTTCTAATTCCCCTGCAACTGCTGGCAAAACTAGGTCGGCGGACAGAACTGCAGCAGCAGACAGAGCGCTAGTTACTGGCTACTCGCACTAAACTGGCATTCACTCAGTCATGCACAATACATTAAATGAGAAATCAGGATGTGGAAATCATTCAGGAAAACACTCTTCATGTAAACAAAGCCATGACTTCCGAGAGCCTGAAGGCACAAAAGCAATAGATACAAGAATGTAGGCACAAAGGTCTTCCTCTCTATATAAAAGAGAGGGATGTAACGGAGCTTTCTCAGAGTCCATTATCATCAATCTTTGCGGCAACATCTTGGATTCAAACTCCGATTCCCCTTTAGTTTTCATGAAATGTGGGTATTGACACTGTTGATGGTGATCTGTCCGTTGGATGGGGACGTTAAGTTCGGCGGCCCACTTGGAGCTTTCGAGAGGAGTACGCTACATGTTTTGGGTTTCACCCTCTTCCTTCTCTTATCATCAGCATCCAGGACAAACATGAGTCCACACTATGCGCAAGAGCTACAACAACCCCCTGTTCCCAGACACATTTAAGCACTCGACTCTCACACTTCACGAAGGAAGGTGGGCGCAATACAGGTTCAAATGGCTCTGAGCACTATGGGACTTAACTGCTGAGGTCATCAGTCCCCTAGAACTTAGAACTACTTAAACCTAACTAACCTAAGGACATCGCACACATCCATGCCCGAGGCAGGATTCGAACCTGCGACCGTAGCGGTCGTGCGGTTCCAGACTGAAGCGCCTAGAACTACTTAAACCTAACTAACCTAAGGACATCGCACGCATCCATGCCCGAGGCAGGATTCGAACCTGCGACCGTAGCGGTCGTGCGGTTCCAGACTGAAGCGCCTAGAACCGCTCGGCCACTCCGGCCGGCCGCAATACAGGGAAAGCCTTTATAATTAGGTGGCTGGAGCCGCCCTTCGGCGTCTCCTAGCCAACAAAGTCACATCACATCACGTTTTCCTTTTTTTGCCACTGCAGTCACGTCATTACGAAATATGTCCTGAGGAAGATACCTTTAAGTGCCAAAATAATTACTGAGAGTGACACTATGGAGTCAGTTTATTTGCATGCATAAGGTCTATTATTTTTTTAGTTGGACATAACTGCTAAGGTCATCGGTACCTAGGCTTACACCCTACTTAATCCAACTTAAACTAACTTACGCTAAGGACAACACACACACCCATGCCCGAGGGAGGACTCGAACCTCCGACGGGGGTAGCCGTGCGAACCGTGGCAAGGCCCCCTTAGACGGCACGGCTACCCCGCTCGGCTCGAAATTTTATCCTTTGGCGATGTTACGATTTTTCAAACACTATTGTATCGATGTTTAAACTATGAGGGGCGTTCAGGTATGTAATTCAACACTTCTTTTCTTGGCAAATTTCGGTTGAAAAATGAAGAATTTGTTGTAGCACATGGTGGAATATTCCAACTACAGCACCTGTGGTTTCATAAAGTTCTGATAGGCAGCAGCACTGCTCAGGGTTTAAAATTCCGCCTGCAACAGAGGTGAATTCCAAGCAGAGAGCTGTCATTCAGTTTCCTTGGCGGAAAACCAGAGATATTCAGAGGAGCTTGCAGAATGTCTACGGTGACCTGGCAGTGAACAAAAGCGCGGTGAGTTTTTGTGCGAGGCGTCTGTCATCACCGCAACGAGGTGGCGCAAACCTGTCTGATCTCTCGCGTGTCGGTCGGCCGCACACACCCTCATGAAACGACTTCAGCGTGTGCGTCGCCACAAAAATGTAAACGAGATTCTCCTTCCCCGTGACAACGAAAAGCCTCAAACATGTCTTCGCACCTGAGATGAGCAAAGAACACTTCTTCCTCATCCATCCTACACGGCGGATATCGTACCTTCCGACTTCCATCTTTTTGGCGCAATGAAGGATGTCCTCCGCGGGAAGCAGTTCGTGGATGATTCGGAGACTATTGATGCAGCAAGGCGTTGTCTCGACGTCGACGATTAGAGTGGAACCTTGCGGGTTACAGGTCCTCCCAGTAAGGTGGCGTAAGGCATTCGCACTGACAGCAGATTATGTTTAAAAAGAGGTTCTTGTAGTAAAAAGAGTGAGGAATAATGTGTATTGGTGTCCCGAATCGTTCCAGAAAAAAATTTGTTGCAATCCTTACTGATGGCCCTCCGTACCAACATGGAGACAATCCCTACATAGAACATGTGTTAAGTCATCAAGAAATCAATTCAATTGTGCATGTAGGAGCAGGCAGAGATGAGGAATATGAACCGTATCATCTTCATCTTTGCCTAGGTGTGGTGTGTCGTCTTCCGGAGCCTTGTCTTTGATCTGCCGCGATTGGTCCGTTTGCTTTTAAATTTCGGAGGGCGCTGCGTTCTGTGAAGAGACCTGCTGACGACGAGAGTATCGACTGCTGCTGCCGGGGTGAGACGGGGAGTTTAGTTTCCGGTTGCGTGGCAGCGCAGTGTTTCGGGAAAGGTGGTATAACTTCCTGTGAACGCACGTGATTGCTACGAGCGTGTGCACTTGGGACGGCGGCAGTCGTTCTGGACGGGCTGTGTGATAAGGAAGCTTGGCGTGGCAACTGTCGACGCGGCGTGTCCGCGTTGCTATGGCGGAACTGGGGCGATTGACATAACTCGAGTTGGTGCTGGTTGCAACCTGTCGTCGAATGCTTGTCTGCCTTCTGGACTAACGGTGAGAATTTCTTGACTTGATGTGTCTCATTCAATTTCTGCCCGTGTCGTCGGGTGTGTTTTACTCTACGGTCGTGTGCCATGGTGTTTCGCAATTTTAGTAGGCTCAGGCGTGCCCGATATCCCGATTCAGTGATCTGCTGTTATATTGTGAAGTGTAACTATCACTAGAAAAGAGTGTTAACTCTCTGTGCCTTAATAACTGCACCTAAAATATTATATGTAGTTGAAATTTTATTCTGACCCAAGTGCAATAACGATCTTGTATTTTACGATTTGTTGAGTGGTATTATTATTTAGTACTGGCCGTCACATTTACTAAGTCGATGATTTACGAAGGCCAGTGGGCGTCATTAACAGTTCCTGCCTAGATAGACGTTATATTTTGAACCCTGTGTTTCAATGTTTAGTAATTTTTATTTTATGTGTTACAGAGAGTTGCTGTCATGCCCTATGTGTACGATTCGCCACGTTGGTGAAGTTTCCAGTTGTTCTGCTGGTCTGTGCCATATTGCTAAAGCAGGCAGTCCTAGCACAGCTGATTGTAAATTTTTCCTAGTGGTGAGGAGCACGGGCTGGTTTTAAGTGCTAACTCACTAACTTCAACCATTCTCAAATATTTACTACCACTGATATTCAGACCCTTCAGGCCGAGTGGCGGCGTCACTACCCCTTTTTGGTTAATAATTTTATCTTGTTAGCTTGTTTCATTAAAAAAACCTTTGGTACATGAATTTGTCTTTTGGTCTTTACTGTTCCTTCGGATGAAGTAAATTAACTGTTGGTTTTGCATTCTTGTAGCATTATCAAAACAGCATTTGTGGTTTTATTTGATTGGCTCTTTTGGCCGAATGATTAAACTCATTCCAATCGGTAACTTATTGGATTGGTCAAATGGCTCTGAGTACTATGGGACTTAACTGCTGTGGTCATCAGTCCCCTAGAACTATGAACTACTTAAACCTAACTAACTTAAGGACATCACACACATCACGCCCGAGGGAGGATTCGAACTTGCGACCGTAGCGGTCGCGCGGCTCCAGACTATAGCGTCTAGACCCGCTCGGCCACTCCTGCCGGCATTGTATTGGTCAATAATTAATCAAAAGTGTTGGGTCCTTCAGACCATGATTATCTCCGTATGTTGAATCTTAAGGTTGTCATTCTGACATCACAGTTGTGAATGTTCAGCGGCCCTTCAGGCATAGAGTTTAAAATTTTTTTTATTGTGTTTTGTGATATATATATATACAGGATGTTACAGAAAGGTACGGCCAAACTTTCAGGAAACATTCCTCACACACAAAGAAAGAAAATATGTTATGCGGACCTGTGTCCAGAAACGCTTACTTTCCATATTAGGGCTCATTTTATTACTTCTCTTCAAATCACATTAATCATGGAATGGAAACACACAGCAACATAACGTACCAGCGTGACTTCAAACACTTTGTTACAGGAAATGTTCAAAATGTCCTCCGTTAGCGAGGATACATGCATCCACCCTCCGTCGCATGGAATCCCTGATGCGCTGATGCAGCCCTGGAGAATGGCGTATTGTATCATAGCAGTCCACAATACGAGCACGAAGAGTCTCTACATTTGGTACCGGGGTTGCGTAGACAAGAGCTTTCAAGTGCCCCCATAAATGAAAGTCAAGAGGGTTGAGGTCAGGTGAGCGTGGAGGCCATGGAATTGGTCCGCCTCTACCAATCCATCGGTCACCGAATCTGTTGTTGAGAAGCGTACGAACACTTCGACTGAAATGTGCAGGAGCTCCATCGTGCATGAACCACATGTTGTGTCGTACTTGTAAAGGCACATGTTCTAGCAGCACAGGTAGAGTATCCCGTATGAATGATAACGTGCTCCATTGAGCGTAGGTGGAAGAACATGGGGCCCAATCAAGACATCACCAACAATGCCTGCCCAAACGTTCACAGAAAATCTGTGTTTATGACGTGATTGCACAATTGCGTGCGGATTCTCGTCAGCCCACACATTTTGATCGTGAAAATTTACAATTAGATCACGTTGGAATGAAGCCTCATCCGTAAAGAGAATATTTGCACTGAAATGAGGATTGACACATTGTTGGATGAACCATTCGCAGAAGTGTACCCGTGGAGGCCAATCAGCTGCTGATAGTGCCTGCACACGCTGTACATGGTACGGAAACAACTGATTCTCCCGGAACACTCTCCATACAGTGACGTGGTCAACGTTACCTTGTACGGGAGCAACTTCTCTGACGCTGACATTAGGGTTATCGTCAGCTGCACGAAGAATTGCCTCGTCCATTGCAGGTGTCCTCGTCGTTCTAGGTCTTCCCCAGTCGCGAGTCATAGGCAGGAATGTTCTGTTCTCCCTAAGACGCCGATCAATTGCTTCGAACGTCTTCCAGTCGGGACACATTCGTTCTGGAAATCTGTCTCGATACAAACGTACCGCGCCACGGCTATTGCCCCGTGCTAATCCAGACATCAAATGGGCATCTGCCAACTCCGCATTTGTAAACATTGCACTGACTGCAAAACCACGTTCGTGATGAACACTAACCTGTTGATGCTATGTACTGATGTGCTTGATGCCGGTACTGTAGAGCCATGAGTCGCAAGTCAACACAAGCACCGAAGTCAACATTACCTTCCTTCAATTGGGCCAACTGGCGGTGAATCGAGGAAGTACAATACATACTGACGAAACTAAAATGAGCTCTAACATGGAAATTAAGCGTTTCCGGACACATGTCCACATAACATCTTTTCTTTGTGTGTGAGGAATGTTTCCTGAAAGTTTGGCCATACCCTTCTGTAACACCCTGTATATACAGGGTGTCTCCGCTAT
The DNA here is from genome assembly GCF_023864275.1 of Schistocerca cancellata. NCBI lineage: Eukaryota > Metazoa > Arthropoda > Insecta > Orthoptera > Acrididae > Schistocerca > Schistocerca cancellata. The sequence continues at coordinate 429,929,905 of NC_064631.1, read as the reverse complement.
CTTGTCCACCCAAAATATCTCTGGAACAATAACAGCTATTGGAAAACGACTTTCACCGGTATCATTGTAGGGCTGGGGCCCATGAATGTACATATTTGGAAACATTCTAAAACGAAAGCATATGTGTTTTTTAACACAAACTTATGTTTTCTTAAATGGACATCCTATATTTTTTCTTCAGCAATCCATAGCATGACAAAGCACATACACAATGGCGTTGATTGCATCGCAATATTCCCATTACATCCCAAGATACTGAGACGCGAAGTTGACGCTTGAAACACCCGACATGCGCTGCAAGCGCACGTCCTGAGGCTCAGGCGTGAACCCCATGCTGCCCGTAATCGCGATGTGATTGACATGCGTAATCACACTTCCATACTTATCAAGAGGTCCGAAACGAATAATACGGTCTGCTGCCAACCTGCATTAACGTCGTACATTCCAGCAGGTATTTATCCCATAGGCTAGGGGTGATGCGGTTCTGTAACATATCTGTGTACCGCAACGTTAGTCACAAAGTTAACTTCGCTTATCGTTAATCCGTTACTAAAAAGGTAATGCCGTTCAACGTTAAAGCTTTACTTTACTGTAGATCTAGCGCAAGTGACAGTTAATCATATACTCGTAATAGTAAAATTCATGTTGATGGTTTTAGTGAAACGAGCAAGTGGACCAAAAGTTTTACCGTTGTTTAGGTAAAAATGTTTTGATTTGGGAAGTTCAGGTAGGACATAGAAGATGAATGTAAACATGTTTAACCAATTAGTTTTATTATCACATAATTATCAATGTTATGTTTATCTAATGCGTTAAATGAGAAATTGTTGCAAACAAATGTTTCTTAACATCACTGGGTAAAATGGCCCTTTGTAGAAACTTCCACTGTGATACCAACACTACATACTAAACATAGCGTTCACATCTCATGCTCAAAGTGATGGCCATTGGCTTGCATACATAGGGTCACTCTGCGGATGAAGGATGCCCTACTTCATGCTACTGTTTCCTCTTTGATGGTTGTACAAGCATCAATATTGCGTTGCTTCATGTCCTCTGGTGTTGTTGGTTCATGTTAGTAAACAGCATCCTTCACTGCTCCCCAAAGAAAATAATCCAGCGGTGTAAGGTTCGGAGATCGGGCAGGCCACCTAACTTGGCCACCTCGTCCAATCCACCTACCAGGGAACTTACGGTTCAGAAGTCGTCGTGCTCGTAAGGCGTTATGTGCAGGGCACGCGTCATGCTGATACCACATGACCATTCTCCAGTTCAGAGGTACGGTGTCCAAGAGAACAGCAACATTGTGTCGTATACATATGGAGAATTGTCTGCCATTTTGGATGCCATTTATAAAGAAAGGTCCGATAATGGTATCTCCAATAATCCCACACCAAACATTAACTTTCTACGGACGTTGATGCTCTACCTGACGGAGCCATTATGGATTGTCTGCGGACCAATAATGCATATTCCACATATTGACAATTCCTTTGTTGGAGAATGATGCCTCGTCGGTAAAGAGAACACCTGCAAAAAAAATTAGATTAGTCAGAAGTTTTTGCTGAGCCCACCGACAAAATGTTACCCTATTGCGGAAGTAATTTCCATGAAGATCCTGGTGTAAATGAACATGGTAAGGATGAAATTTATGGCTTTTAAGAATACGCTGTGCACTTGATTTCGACACACCAACTTCACGTTCAATTTGACGTGTGCTGATTTGAGGATTCACAGCTATGGTAGCGAGCGCAGCAACTTCAGCACGTTCATCTGTGCGTGTTCTAGGACGATGTCGAGGTCTTGCATTTAAGCTTCCCGTTTCACGTAGACGAGATGTGAGACGACCAAACATCCGGCGCGAAGGCGATGGCTTGTCAGGGAATCGTCTTCTGTACAGTCGTTCGGCCTGAACAGCATTTCGTCCACCTACAACAGGGTACAGTACAGGTATGTAGAGTAGGGTAGAAAACAGACATAATTAACTTAATAATCATAATGTTCGCTAACAGTACTATCAACAAACAAGGAATTTCATAACGTATTTCCCGTCAACGTACATTCTCCATAGATCAGCAGCATTTCTACCATATCTTCATGTGTGTACATTGTACTGTACAGTATAAGTTCCACAACACAACGTTTATTCACAATGTGTACTACCTCTGTGCCGTCACTAGATTACTCTGATACACGACTACACTGGCAAGCGGTGTACTGCACGCCAAAGCAACAACAAATGGGATGCTCGGAGGGTGGTGGAGTACAGGAGTTTGCATGGGTCGCAAATCATAAACAAGGCGAAGTGGTAACTGTGGCAGTAGTGGGAACTACGTTGGACACTTGACTAGGTAGAGCCAGGCCCTGCGCGACAGGCACAATGGGTCATATAACGCATTAGATAAACCTTATTTTGGGTGTGCAGGATAAATAAGACAACCTGACGGGTGTATACCGATCGGTACTGGTTCATATTGTGTACGTAGATACGTAAAACTTGCAAGAGGGAATTACATTATGTGCTGATGAGAGTTGATGGCAGCAGACCGTATTATTCGTTTCGGACCTCTTGATAAGTATGGAGGTGTGATTACACATGTCAATCACGTCGCGATTAGGGGCAGGATGGGGTTCACGCCTGAGCCTCAGGACGTGCGCTAGCAGCGCATGTCGGGTGTTTCAAGCGTCAACTTCGCGTCTCAATATCTTGGGATGTAATGGGAATATTGCGATGCAATCAACGCCATTGTGTATGTGCTTTGTCATGCTATGGATTGCTGAAGAAAAAATATAGGAGGTCCATTTAAAAAAACATAAGTTTGTGTTAAAAAACACATATGCTTTCGTTTTAGAATGTTTCCAAATATGTACATTCATGGGCCCCAGCCCTACATTGATACCGGTGAAAGTCGTTTTCCAATAGCTGTTATTGTTCCAGAGATATTTTGGGTGGACAAGATAGCTGGGACACCCTGTATATTGGTACCAGTGAACAAGTGTTTTTTTAATGTTTAATAAAATTAAATTGTGTTTGAAACTGGAACCTCATTTGGGTCTAGGCTTTCACTCCCTGCAGCCTTTGAGCTCTGCTTACCTTAGGTTTTGGTTAAGTTTTCCCATACCACGACGTATCAGAATACACGAAAGGAAAAACTGAAGACGTTGGGTGCAAGTGCCACTCTGATATTATTAGTTTTGCAGGGGTGAGGAATTCGTGGCAAGCCGTATGAAACCAGTCAGGTGACTGATGACCCCAGTAACATCACCGTCAGCACTTCCTCCCGACAGCACCTCAGGTATGTGTGGAGAGCATGAGAAGCTTCCTCGTGTCGCAACAGGTGAGAATGTATGAGGTGGGAGGTTGACCGCTTGCAGTTTCTAACAAGGGTCAGAAGCCGGTCGCGTGGTAAACGCAAAGTTGCAGGTGGCAGTCGCGCCGTTGACAAGGTGACAAAAGCGCTTCGAGTGGTGGGAGAATGGCGGGTGTCGTGTGCGGGCGGCAGGGGCGGGGTCGCCGGCTCGGGCGCAGGCGCAGGTGGGGCAGCAGAAGAGTTTAGCCCCGGGGGCACGGCCGCCATAAATCAACGCTCGCCACTGACAGCGGGAATTTGTTGGAGCGTCGGGGAATGTGTCGGACAAAGGTGACCGCGCCGCGGGGGTCCCCCTCAGCCGCGAACAATAACGCAGCGCCGCGCTGCGCCTCACACGGCCCGGCCGTTTCCAGTAATGGAGCCAATTTGTGCTCGTTAAAAAACAAGCAGCAAGGCGCGCCGCAGCGGGCGCTGCCGACGCCGCCGACGCAGCCGCATCGGGGCCAGATCGCGCCGTTTCGCCAAATTAACATTTTAACAAGCCGCCTGCCGGTTTTGAGGGTGCCGCCTGACACCGTTCTCGCGTTCATTCGGGGAAATTGCCTCTCGGCGCGCTGCAATAATAGCGGGACGTACTGAAGGGTTGCAACGGCAGCGCTCCGTTTAATGAACCCGATAGCTAAGGAGACGAGGTCTCGGACACTGCCTCTCTTGAGGAAATTTCGTCAAGGTACCGTGTGCAAGCGTGGACTTACAGTAAGATGAGGGGGGGGGGGGAGGGCGGTGGTGGAGGTATAGAGAGGGAAGGGGTACAACCCACAAAAGAAAAATCATTTTAGAAAGATTGTTTATTAACTACCACCCATAAACCTTTAGAAAATAAAGTACCAGGATGACTCAGGGCGTTAGAGCCGTGACGACGTATCTACAAGTTTCGCCATGTTGACATATGTGCTCCAACACTGTCTTAACGTTAAATCTGGGAAACAGATAAATGAATGCAAACACACTCTGAGAGCCATGAGGTACCTCGATTATCAGCAAAGTGAGCTTATATGGTAACAGTAAAAGGTTTCTACTATTGTAAAACTTCTTTTCCCGTAATCTCAAAACATGCATTTAGTAAAAAATTCAATGACTCTGAGCACTATGGAACTTAACTTCTGAGGTCATCAGTCCGGTAGAACTTAGAACTACTTTAACCTAACTACCTAACTAACCTAAGGACACCACACACATCCATGCCCGAGGCAGGATTCGAACCTGCAACCGCAGCGGTCGCACTGTTCCAGACTGCAGCGCCTAGAACCGCTCGGTGCATTTAGTAGGTAGGTCATTATGACTCTCAACCCTTGAACTACGAGTCTGTAAAATTGTAACAAATTCTGGAAAATTACAAGCGGTCTTTAACACGAGATACGTTTTGGCTGTTATGCACGTGGATCAACTTGCGCTGTGACAAAATGCAGAAAATATTTCAGCTAGGACATGACACCTATTCACGTAAAGTGGCAAATAAAAACTTGTTATTTTGTTTGTGATCAGTTGATTCCAAGCAGCTGAACTGCCTCAACAGCTAGAAGATCCTCTCAAATAGTGAACCTGGCAGCGTATTTGAAACTTATTTGATTGAAAGGGCTTGATTCTGGCATGTAAATCACCAAATCTATAATGTGGCAATTTTAGTTTATTTTTGCTTACTTTTAGAGGCTTTAATACCAACAATATAGGCAACCAGTTGTAAAGAATACAACTGCTGTTAGCATACTTCTCTCAGTGCAAAAATCCAGAGATAGTAGCAATATGGCTGTCCTAGTGTTGCATATAAAATTTAGGTGGTTTCTTAAACGTTTGTCCAAGACTATTGTAATATGATAAATTAGTTGCTTAATTCATTGCGGTTGGGGTAGTGCAACCCACACAATTCAGAGTTTTAAGACATTATATCTTTAATTGATTTTTAAAAGTATAGTTACTATGATATAGTGCAAAGCCAGTTTAATCTGTCTATTTTTGTTTTGATATTTCGTTGTAATACCATTATTAATCCCTGAACTTTGCCTTAGTGCAAAGCTCTATTAAAGATAAAATTGAATGAAATTAATTTTTAGTCGCTCTCTCTATAAAGAAAGAAAAAAGGAAATTCTGAGAATTCTACGTGTCCGTGTCACACTATTTCAGACAGGATGGCTTTGACAGAAATTATGCATAAATGTCGGCAACTTATTGCTTGTATTCAAGCAGTTTATGTACAGGTTCTTTCTTCTTTTGTAATTAATTGGCCTGACGACCGTAGGTTCTTTTCAGCTATATGATCCAGTAGGATGGGCATAACGGACTGGAATCCCAATTGGGAATATCTGAGATGGACCTTTCAGTTGCGGAATTCGTCTGATAACCAAGGGAAAGCTAACAAAAACCTTGGATTGGGACTATTGTAATAGATTTGTCATTTAACAACTTCGAGAATTATTTATGAGTAAGCAGAACTTTCTGTAATAACTTCTCAAATGTATCAGGTGTAACGGATGTAAGTCCAGATATTTTTACATGTGGTACAATAACATGTTCACACATCAGTGTGCTGGTTGTTTTTATCAGTGTCAATCAGTCTTCCCGCAAACATGTCACATATCTTACGACCTGATGTTTCCGGCATGGTCGTACTGCACCACGAAGAGGACTACACTTGTCAATACAGACTAACCGTTTTGCGCCCACACGTCAATGCTTCTACACCTGTCCTGCTGCTCAGGGGAAAATTAGCATTAATGGTTTGCTCTTTCCGCGTGCACTTGGAGGACTAACCAACCTACAAACATATCATTTGTAATGGCCTTAATTATTAGCCTCCAAATGACGTAAACACTGATCTAATAATATTCAGTTACTGTTCTTAATCACCAATAGAAATATTTCTACTTATACCTGTTACAACCCGTGTATTACCTTTGAAATAAGCTCCAGACAATAATGACTCCATCAGAAGCAAGATTAAAAGGAGCTATTCGTTAAGGAATTTCATACTTCTTACTTTTCAAGACAATAAATTTACGTTTTTTTATTTATGTTAGTCAACAGTAAACATGTCAAGACCTGTTACGGAGCATTCCTCTTCATTTACGATGTATTCTAAACGACGACGCTCTAAGGTCCAGCTGGATCGAAATTCCAAGCAAAAATGAAATAAAGTTTCGCGGACTACATTGTAACTGCTGCAATTACATTTCAAAGAATCCGAAAAAAGAAAAAAGTCCCTTACGCACTTTGGTTCCGGATAACTCACGTTCCCACAAATTATTGCAAAATCTAAAAGACCTCTGTTGTCATGAAACTTTTATTTCTTTTCTTCTCGTACGAAAAGCGTTTTGTTTTCGCTCAGACCAGAAATAAAGGAAAAAATGAAAGTAATAACTTACGACCTTTGTAAGTTACGAGAGCATAAATGTCTTTTTCAGTGCATCTCTAAATGGAAACTGAGACAATCTAATAGCACATTTCGGATCACGACAGTGTCAACAGTAATAAGCAACCGGTGTCGGTGAGTTCTGCCCAGACCTCAGTGTGGGAGTTCGTTCTATGTATTATCTGGCAACAGGCGCAGGTCTCCTGCGCTCTTTCCAGGATTGCAATTAACCGCTGATGACTTTGCGCTGGTCAGGACGGTGCACCTTGTACGCCTGACACATTAAAGAGAGAGCGGAAACTATAAAACGTTTGTGATATGAGACTATGGTTACCTGCCTATATTCAAAAGTTCTTCTGAAAAAGGAGACTACCCTGCTCTACGTCTTTACAGAAGCAGAGCTCGAACATTTCAGCAACAGGTAAATTAAGAGCGGTAAAATATCGAAAATCTTTACTGTATCAATTTAATATTGTATATTAAGTTCCGAAAATAGTTTCATCAGTTAAGTGCTTAAGTCTCTTTAAATTCCGCCTCACGTATTAACCATTTTTTTACTCATATATTGTGCGTGCCATACATTGTGTGTGATAATTATCACAGGGGACAAGGTGCTAAGGACAACACACTTCGGCCGGCTGGAGTGGCTGAGCGGTTCTAGGCGCTACAGTCCGAAACAGCGCTGCCGCTACGGTCGCAGGATCGAATACTGCCTCGGGCATGGATGTGTGTGCTGTCTTTAGGTTAGTTAGGTTTAAGTAGTTCTAAGGTCTAGGGGACTGATGACCTTAGAAGTTAAGTCCCATAGTGCTCAGAGCCATTTGACGCATTTTTGAACAACACACTTTGTATCTCGCTTAATGACTTCTAGTAATGTTTCTCTGCTGTTCACAGAGATCATCATACGCTGAATGACACGTTAGAGTGTTATCGACTATGTTACGGGTTTATGCTGCACCATCCAGTGTTTTCTCATTAAACACCTCAGTTGTACGGCCATTGGTTATCGTAGCTTTTACCACCTGCCTCACTGACGCAGATTTCTTGTGGAATTATCGAACACATATTATGTTCGCTTACGATGACTGTCCTATACTGAACAACTCAACGTGATTTTCGTAAGATGTGTGATACCAAGATTGCTCAGTTTTTCTCACGAGATACAAAAAGCTGTTGACAGTGAAGCTCACGTTGATGCCGTGTTTCTTAACATCCAGAAAGTCGTCCACACAATGCCACACGATCGCCTAGGAAACAGTTACGTGCACGTGGAACATCTCAACGGATTCTCAATTTGATTGGAAACTTCCTGACAAACGGAAGTTACTGTTTCGTTGTTAATAGGGAGGCACCAGAAACGAAAATGGTACCCGGTGTGTCTCCAGGTAAGATCATAGGGCAGCTGTTGGTAATCAACGGTCTTCGTGACATAGACGGAGCGTCTTCGGTTACTAGCCAAGAGTTACTAGGTTCCAGGTTCAACCCAAGTCACTGCTCAGAGTGTGAATAAGTGTGATTAGCAACGTCAGCCGAAGAGTTCCGGTAAAAGGAAAGGAAAGTGCCGCAAAATTTGGCGCTAATGGGTTACTGTAACGGACGACCGACGCGAATGCGTTTGCTAACACCACTACATCGTCTGCTAAGCCACTAAGGGGCTCGCGACCGTATCGGTTGGAACCTAGACGACTTAAAAAATGTGGCGTGGTCGGATGAATTTCGGTTTCAGTTCGTAAGAGTTGATGGTGGGGCTCCAGTGTGGTGCAGACCCCACGAAGCCATGGACGCAAGTTGTCAACAAGACACTGTGTAACCTGGTGGTGATTCCATAACGGTGTGGCTGTGTTTACATCAAACCGGAAATGGTTATGTTCGGACACATGGAGAACATTTACAGCTAATATGGACTTCATGTTCAGAGATGACGATGGAATTATTGTGGATGACAGTGCGCCATGTGAGAACTTTCTGGACAATTCGAACGAATGATTTGGCCACCCAAATCATCCGACATGGTTCCCTTCTAACTTTTTTGGGACACAACCGTGGGGTTAATTCCGGCATTGAATCCTGCACTGGTAACACTTTCGCGGTGTTAGGAGGTCCCCTCGGCGTACGTCTGCACGGTATTTTCAGGGCTTACAGTCTTTTCAACTTCGGACATTCTTATGTTTCTTTCTTAGAGTAATTCTTATACTAATACTCATATTTTTTTCTTATGTTTATTCTTCAGGAAGGTTTACTGCATTTCCTGGATGATACCGATTGTAGAAACATTTGAAACACAAAAATTCCAAACCCCACCAGCAACGCGCGAAGGTAGACTCGCCACAGTGACACTTTTTCGTATGAATCTCACTCGGGAAGAAACGTCGTTAACGCTGCTGAAGATTTCGTGCGTTCGCAACAATTTCGCAGCAGATCACGCGTAACGGATCACTTTAGAAAAAACTAATGCATGCAGGTGATTAGGAATAAAGATACACAACAGGAATTTCACCTAAAAAGTTCAAGTAATTTTTTCATTCATTAATTTTTCAAACTGATTCACCAGACATACAATTTTGAGAAAACACAGTTTATACAATGCTGTACAGTAATGGCATAACACCACCGATAAATATGGACTGTGAAGAGTAGTCTGTTGCTAAGGCAGAATACTCGAAATTTATGGGTGTGTGCAATGATGACAAACTGAACTGCAAGAAACACATTGACGACCTGTTAAAACGGTTAGATTCAGCTACTTATGATAGTAGGGTTATTGAAAATTTTGCTGATAAACATCAGTAAATTAGCCTACTATGCCTATTTTCATTCACTGCTTTCATATGGCATCATATTTTAGGGCAATTCATCATTAAAAGAGAAAGTATTCATTGTACAAAAGAGTGTAATCAGAGCCTACCTAAGATCACCTTGCCGACCTTTATTTAAGGAACTCGGGGTATTCACAGTACCTTCGCAATACGTATATTCACTTACGAAATTTGTCATTAATAACCTATCCCAATTCAAAAATAACAGCAAAGTGCATAGCTACAACTCTAGAAGAAAATATCATCTTCACTACTCTGGATTAAATCTCACTTTGTCGCAGAAAGGGATGAATTACGCTGGCACAAAATTCTTTTGTCATTTGCCAAATAGAATTAAAAGTCTGACAGATAGCCAACCAACATTTAAAAGCAAATTAAAATAATTTCTAAATGGCAACTCCTTCTACTCAATAGATGAATTCTTAGATATGAAGCAGTAACTGCACAAAAACGAAAGTTATTTTGTGTAAGGAAAACTTATATTACAGTGACACGTTCCGCATCATTACGAAATGTCGTATTCATGATCCATGGGACAAGCGAACACAAGGACAACCTTATTTCAGTATATATTGGAAAACATTCGAGTGCTTATTTTCTGTGGACTTCGGTAAAAAAACTAAAAACATAAGAGGCGGGTTTCGAACACAGGAAAGAAGGGGGGGGGGGCGGTGTAGTACCGCGAAGCTGGCCACTGTGCCACCGCTTCGATTCATGCGCTTATTGGGTGAAATGCATATAATCGCTTCGAAAACTTGGACTGTCGCTTACTTAGAAACAGACGAGTAGTTATCGGTAAGACGAGACTCGTGTTCCCTTATTTTGAAGCCTCTTCCTCAGAGCGAAGTTTCCGGGAAATCGGGTTACGGCACTTGCGTGTTTCCTCGTTAGGAGGTGTGATAATACTGCGTCATGTTTTTGGAGGTGTTGTTCTTTTCTCTTTCCGCTAGTGCAGCTCACATGGTGTTTGCACTTGCGGTGGTCTCTGGCTAGACACTAGCAACGCTTTCGCGCCGCTCCCGCGCCCGTCGTACACGGCAGGTGGAGCGGCCCGCTACACAACCGGCGGAGCCTCAAAAAAGGCGCGGCTGTCAGCCGCCCGACTAGTTTACCGACGCCGTCCATCACGGCCGCTCGTGGCAAAGTGCGAGAAACCGACACGACGACCGGGTGACTCGCCGGCGCTGTTTACGTCCGCGGGACCCTGGCGTTAGGAAACGCTTCATTTGCATAACTGTCCAATATTTTAAGACAGACCTGTTAATGGAATGGCGAACATTCAGCCAGCGCTGAATAAACAATCAGTGCTGGTTTTTTTTTCCTAACTCGCCTACTATGAATTTGCCGCTCAACAAAACGGTACGCCGGAGTTACGGATGGCCAGGGCGCAGTGGGGAGTTTCCCCGCATCATCTGTCACAGCCGTTCACGATGCTTTCGTGACCAGAAAATACACTAATGGCTAGAATAATCTATGGCAGATTTGTTGCTGTAGCGGACGCTTGGAACGAATACGACCAAAAAGAGAAACGGGAAGTACTTCTGGACATACTAAGTGATCAAACGTTTGGCTAGAGATGTCGGATATAGGTACAGTCTCATCACTTACTGCAAATTTTATGTGAAACTGTTCCTCATCTCATCTTTGTCAGATTAGTCACCCATTAAGCTAAGAAGACAAGTTGAGTATTTTCTGCCATTCATCTTAAATGAAAATTAATTGTGTTTACATATTTGTCACTTATGCTTAGTCTGCTGGAGAAGACTAGAGAATAATTATGCCTTAAATAAAAACTGCTTATTCGAGTTGCCTGTCTGCGGGATGGCCTTCATCAGATCTCCTGCCATTATTTCGTTGGTAATGTATTTGATCACGGATGGAAGATTGTAAAAAATTTAACAAGGACACTGATTTAGGATGCGTACATAAGAAATAACTGAAGGATAGGATTTCGGAGTTTACAGCTGAAGAGCTCTGCAGGAACGATGGATTGGATACTTTTACAGTAATTGAGACGACCTGCGTATGCTGCAGGTGTAGGATGTGTGGATTGCTGGAATGATTTCATGGTCTGGCAAGGGAGAGGTGGTTATAATTACCCTAGAAAATGTGGCGAGCATGGAGCTATTAAAAAGGTGGAACTTAAGAAGCGTCATGCAAAGTAACACCACGGAATTTTTTATTCTGTTCTGACTATCGGTTAAGATACTAGTCGTCATGCATATTACTTAGTCGACTTTCCCGCTTTACTGACGCAGGCTACAATCCTCTGCACCTAGAAGGCTCCGAATTGTAGTGTGTAAGATGGCAGTGTGTGACGTAATTAGGTCACCGCGTGAGAAACAGCGTACAGTGATCGAGTTTCTAACCGCAGGAAACATGCTTCCAATCGAAATCCATAGGAGAATGACAGCTTCTTCAGCATCACAATGCCAGACCACACACGAGCGCTGTGACGCCTGTAACAATCCGACGACTTGGGTTCACTCTCATCGATCATCCTCCAGCCGATTTTCATCTGTTGCCAAAACTTACAGGACACCTTCAAGGTCTTCCCTTTGATAGTGATGACGCGGTGCAAGGAGAGGTGAGCTTGTGGCTGCGTCAACGAAGTCAAAAAATCTACACTGGCGATATCAACAACCTGGTCTCTGGTTAAGAGGAACGTGTTTGTCACCAGACTGACTATGTTGAAAAATAAATACGTAGACATTAAGAATAAAGATGCAGAATGTTAACAAAGTATGTTTTATTTTAAAAAAAATTAAGAGTTTCCTCATGAAAAATGGAGAGACTATTTTTTAGCAAGCCCACTGGCATACACAGGCTAGGAAGCAGGCATGGAATGTCAAGGAAAGGCGACCAAACTAAGTGTTGAGATTTGAGTTTATGGAAGCGCCAGGACAGGCGAAGATGTTTTGAGTAGGTTGTAACGTTGTTGCTTTAATTTGCTATGAAAGCGGTGCTGATAGACAATAAAAGCGGGTTAAAAGCTGTGAGCTGTCTGGGGAAGTTAACCTTGCATTACTGCGCAACTGTTTCACCAGGTATCCAGTCTAGCTTACCAAGTTCCCAACCAGACTAACATTAATTATAATCTTTTAATAGTCGTACGACAACCGGTGATATATATACATATATATATAAAAGAGAATTTAAATAAAAAGAAATAAATCAGTTTATATTTGGAAATTTATTTTAACACTGATCATAGAAATTTCAGCATATTAAACGAGAGTCATAACTAATCTGGTGCCCTATTTAGGATTGTGAAAATGTGAGTTTGTAATCTTACGGAACACATCAAATATGGAGCCAAGATTGGGAGACTGCATACAACACTGCATTCATAAAATAACACACGAAGAATGTTGAAACATATGCAAGAGGAAATTAACCACAACCAACCGATTCAATTTTCACCCAAAGAAGTTACGTTCGTAGCACAATCCTGTCCGTCATGTAATTACCACACACTGGTATACTAAATTCATACTAACTCTCTGCGAAACCTTCCCGAAAAGAATAGCCAAGGGCTACTTTGATGATTAAATCACATGCTTCACGTGGTCAACTTGGTTTACACAAAGAATGTAACTCCACAATAATTTTGATAATTAAAATAAATTAGATCGAAAAGCAATTTACAAAAGAAAAACCACTAACTGGTTACTATCGTCTTACTATTAACCTGATGGGTCAAACAACTGTATAAGCACGTGGTACTGGTCTCACAAAGTACACCACACGTGGGTTGAACATAAAGAAAAGTTGCTATATTGAAAAATATTGTCAAGACGAGACGTTATAATCTCACGCACATTCGCATTGAAGATTGATGATGCTAGTTAGAGTTACTGATCAACACGTGGTTCCACTTTACTCACAAAGTAGTGACAAAGCAACTACCAGAATATATTCTGCACTTCACACTCGAATTACACTGCGTTGCAAGTTAAGATAACATTAGATATTTTAGAGCTAAACCTGAAATAAAGGTGATTAAATTTTCAGTTAGGCTGAACTTAAGAAATCCATTGTCCTACGGACTTAGCAGACATGCGCTTAGCCGGAGATCTTACCACTTCAGACGCTCGCCACGGACAGACTGCCGTGGTCCCTTCCTGAGGGGTGGCTCACAAATACAAACGGAAGCGGCCAGAGAGGCAGCTTCCTATACCAACATGACAAGGGATGGTCAGGACCATACTAAGGATAGAAACCTCTTTGCTTTTAGAAAGCGTAGCTACCTGTTCCGACGTTGGTCCTACTGTTCTCTAGCAGACAGGCTTGTCTGCTACCCTCAAGCATGCAACTAGAAATACATTTGCTCATTCATCCTCTCACACAGATGGGAAGGGGGATGACAGTATCTTATCATACACAGTATATAAAAGAAAGCGGATATAGGTTCCGTATGAGACTGTGTGACATGAATTACATATAAACTGTGTTTTAAAGTGTAGTAGTGTGATAGATCGTTCTTGTTTATGTGTAAAAGTAACACGTTCCACTACTCAGTCTCCTCCCAGATAGTCAGAAACGCCACAGTAAATTTAGAAGAGGAATTTATGCCGTAAATGACAACAGATTTAAGAAATTAACATGAAAGGAATCCAACAGAGACCTTTCAAGTTGTTGCAATGTCTTCCTTCAGTCGGACCTAGTGCAATTTCCAAACACTCGAGCAGTACTCAAGAATAGGAAGCACCAGTGTCCAATTTGAGGTCTCCTTCACAGGTGAACTACTCTTTCTTACAATTCTCTTAATAAACAGAAACCGACCATTTGCCTTCCCTACTACAGTTTTCACATGCTCGTTCCATTTCATATCTCTTTGAAACGTTACGTCCAGATATTTAAACGACTTGACTGTGTCAAGCAAGACACTAGTAATACCGTAACAGTATATTACAAGTATGTTCTTCCTGGTCATCCGCATTAATTTACGTTTTCCAGCATCTGGAGCTAGCTGCCATTCATCACACCAACCGTCTGCAGTTCGTGGTCTAGCGGCAGTTCCGCTTTGAGCTGCGAGCGGGAAGGTTCTTGTTTATTTCACTTGCCTCAGCGTCGCTTGTGTGAAGTTTTCCTCGTTAGTGTTGTTCTGTCTGCCGAGTGAGTCGTAGCGCCTCCGCTCCACTTTACTGTCTGTCTGTGTTCGTCTACTTACAGAGGCGTCGGCCGCTCCGTTATGGCTACCATGGTTTCCATGTGTACTCCACGAAAAGGTACTGTGAGCTTCATTTTCGATAAAAGAACGTGACATGTGCAACCTGGGTCTCTAGAAATCCACGATTGGCTTGTCGATATAGTTCATGTGAACTCTGATCAGGTGCACACTGCTTATTTTGACGCAGACGAGTACGTGTTTTACGTGAAATTTATGGAACCCCTTCGCGTTTACTGTCGCGACATGGTTCTCGAGTCCCGTTGAAGCATCACAATAATTCCATTAGTATGTGGTCTACTCAACACAGATTACAGTGTTACAGTTTTTCATTCCGTGGAAATGCATGTCAACCTCAATATTACATCACATTTACTAGTATGTGGTTATCGCGTTCGTGTCGTGTATACTGGTCAAGAGGGAACCTGCTTCCCACGTAATGAAAGCGGACACGTTCGGTCTTATTGCCCGCGAAGAGGTTTTGTATTAAAGCCGTCATTAATGCATCGTCGCAAATTGACGGTTGCTGCTCATTGTTCATTCCACTCCCGACGTCGGACCTACTTCTGCTTCAGACCACAAAGAACAAAAAGTCAGTTCTGATAATCGTGTAACTGATTTTCTGCCTTTATCTCCGCGACAGGTTCAGAATCCTATTGCCCCCAGGATAGTACCCGTAACGCTGACAAACAAGCGATGTCGCACTCAAGATGGTGAGGATGAGGATTTGGCTGTGCCTTCTGCCCCAACCTTCTCCACATCGATTGTATCACCTGCTCCTCTCGATGCTACGGTAACTCCGATCCGTGGTACGGTGAGTGGCGAAGACGGTATATCCAGCATCCCTCCTGCTCGTGAAGTGGCTCCTCTTGAGCTGCCTGTACGTGGAGAGGGAGCAGAACCCCCCCCCCCCCCCCTTCTTCTTTGTGTCCTCCGTTACAGTTTGAGACAACACATTGTCCTTCTGCTCCTTCGTCTCTACAAGCTGACGGTTTCCCGAATTTTTCACCTACAACAACTCCTGAGGAGAGTGAAATTAGCGACCTATTGTATTGGTAGTTCCACAGAATGCTTCCACCTTAGTGAATAGACCTGCAGTACATGACCCTTGTTCTGATGGGCAGGAGGCTGTGACTATAGCCCTTCCCACACCTCCGTCTGCACAGGCCGCCATGCTACGTAGACGGCAGAAACAGCGTATACAACCTGACCGTGCGGTGGCACGTAAAAAAGCTTGTGATGATGGGGGTTCTGGTTCCCCGATGTCTAATTCATCTGTGTACTCCGGAATGGACCTTGACGCTCAGCTGTCTACCTAAATCTGCTCAATACGTTCCGTAAATCCCTCCATAGCTATGGTCAATGACCCAAGCCTACACGTTCCTTTCCTTAAATGTTAATCGTGTGGAATCAGATTTGAAATTGGCCTCGCTGCGTCAGTTCATTTACGATTCGTGTGCGTATATACTCTTCTTACAGGAGGTGTTATTTAGTAATTTCTCCTTACCTGGTTTTCGTATGATCTTTAATGTAGCAACCTGAATATTCTACGGGGACCACGTTATTCTTTGGCGAAGACATTCTTATTGCTGAGGTGGAAATGTTGGTTTCTGGTAGAGGCATAGGTTGTCAACTTTTTAATTGTACCTTGGTTCTTTTATGTGCCCCTTCTGGCACTGGTCGCGCAGTGGATCGTTCGCGTTCTTACAAAGAGGATATTGTTTATCTGTTTCGTAAAAGTTCTTCGAGTATTCTGCTGAGTCGTGATTTTAACTGTGTATTGCGTCTTGCAGATCAGTCTCCAAATTTTAACTTCTCTCGTGAATTACACGATTGGTCCGCTCCTTACTCCTGAAACAAGTCTGGATATGTATATACCCGACATTAGTCAAATTTACACATTTTACTGCGACTTCTAGTTGCAGGTTAGATAGTTTTTACATATCAGACCGCCTAAGCGATAGTATTCTTAATGTTGAAGTCATCCCAGCTTCCTTTACGGATCACTGTGCTGTGGCCACAACTCTCAATCTTGAACGGCAACAATTCAAATTGTTTCGCCCTCTGTGTACGTTAAACGTCGCTCACCTAGCTGACCCCTCTCTCGATGACGTAATGCGAGTCGTGTAGGTGCGTACTGGGGACTGGGAACTGGGAACTGGGAAATACTCTTCCACCCTTGACTAAAGGACACAGCTGGCAAAACCGAGGCTCAGGAAAACTTTGATACTTTTCCGTGCTTCCAAAGCGTGAGACTTCCTGCGAACATATGAATGTTACTGTTCCATCCTGCGTGAACTTTGTGCTGCTTCAGATCACGCCCCTCTGCGAATTGCGGATGTTAGGCGTGTAAAGACAAAATTGTTAACCTAGAAGAGAACACAAACGGAGCGTCAAAAATCCGATCGAAGCCGCGTTCATTGGTGTTCGAAGAACCGACTTCCTTATATCATTTGCTTCGGCATCAGACCCGTCACCGACGCGCTTGTACTCATTCTCTCATGACAAATGATGAACGTATCGTAATGGCGCAAGCTGATACAGTGAGTATCTTACATCAGTACTATGTAGACATCTAAGGCATCGATGAGTCACTGAAACTTTTTACGACCCAATTGTCAGCATCTTGGATACGACAATTACACCTGAACATAATGAAACGCTCTTAGCTGTCTTTCAGCCTGAGGAAGTTTACAAACTTATTGTGGGATCGCCTTCTCAAAAATCCCCGAGTCTAGATGCACTTGCCAAGGAATTTGACGTGCGCTTTTGGCCGTTGTTGGGTGCTATGTTTACCTCCCTTTTTAATGAAGTGTTACACGATAGAGTAGTGCTGACCTCGTTCAAAGGGGGAAAAATTGTTTTAATCACGAAACGCGCCGGACCGGCTACCCCTGACAGCTTTCGCCCACTTACTTTGTTAAACTTTGATTATAAGACTGTGGCTAGGGCAGTTAATAGTAGGATGTAGGCTCTTCTGGAGACGATTGTTAACATCAAAGCTACGTACCTGGTCGTACCATTATAACCCTACAGTCGAGTGTCGTGACTTGGTTTCGGTTCCTGCTGTAACGTCCGTCCCTTGTACCCTTGCTTCTCTGGACTTCGATAAGGCATTTGATCGTGTTAATCACGACATTCTGCTTCGGATTCTGGAGGCAGTTGGTTTCACTGTTGACACAAGGCGAGTGCTGTCAAATCTGTTTACGGGTATTTCGGCTTCGGTGGTTGTTATTTCAAACTGACGCCCCCAATAAATATCCTTAGGGGAGAGCCTCAAGGAAGCCCGCTGTCAGTGACTTTGTTTGTGTTGCCTCTGGAGCCCCTACTTCGGATACTAGCAGCCCGTCTGACAGGTTGGACGCATTCCGGCGGGACTATAGATGTTCGCCCACACGCGGATGACGTGATGGTTTTACTTCGTAATCCTCCTGAGATACCTCGACTAAAGGCTGTAATCGATGATTTTCGTCGGAGTTCAGGTGCAAAACTTAATGAAAGTAAACGCAAGCTTCTTCCCTTGCGAGGTTTTGATGATGCGGTTGTCCCATGGGCTACTGCGGCGGATCGGCATAAGTCTCTCGGTATCATCGTTGATCGTTGTCCACTCAAAATGGCAGCATTCAACTGGAAGTCTGTTACCTCGATGATGGGGAAGAAATTACAATTGTCAGGTTGTTTCTTATCCAAAAGACATATATTTCGCTTACGGTATGTGATGTTAGTGGATTCCCCAATTTGCTACCTATCCCGAAGCTAGAATGAATTCACATTTGTCTCTGTTCTGCTTATACACTAACCCTGACGCACACCCCTATCTGTTAATACACCTCCTCCGTAGCTCGCTGTTGGCACTACACATACCCGCCAAATTAAAATGGTTCTGTCTGATTGTCACGCGCTATAGGGTGATTAATAAAACCAAATCAAACATCTCGACATTCTGCGTGGCTTATGAGGAACAGCTAGATAACTGTAATCCATTGTAACGCTTTACGCATAGTCGCTGTGCTAACTGGACTGTTCATAGCACTTTTGAACTCAGTGATTCTTTCCGCTAATTTCAAGCGATTCTTTACAATCATCATCTGCAGTGCTCGACGGTACCTGTCGGTTACTGCATAAGATCTACCTTGGTTTTGTTTTAGCTGTGGTTGTTCCTTCACGTTTCCACGCCACAAACACATCACCAACAGCCGACTTAGGCAGTTTTAGCAGGGCTACATGTCTCAGATTTGTGAAATAGGTAACACCGAATGATTAGCCCACGTTTCAAGTCTCTGTACCGTCCCGAACGACCAATTCTGCTATTACCCGTTGTCTTAAGAATTGTGAGACAGAGTTATTCCGTGATTCCGTGGGTCAACCTGACTTGGGAGTGAGTGAATGAGTGTCATTTTATAGACTTCCTCATCACTGTGTGAGAACAGTTTCAGCGATTTTACCCAAATTCGATTCTTGTAATATATGTAAGGGCGTTGATAACCTCAGGGTTGAGCGCTCGTTAACTCCAAGCAGACACACACACATACACACACACACACACACACTCGGCAACGCAATACTCCCCGTCTACTCCTATACTGTCGGGTTATTTCTCATGACAACTAGTGGTCAACTGCGCAGTACACACGGGTGTACGGATACTTACAGGGTGTTTCAAAAATGACCGGTATATTTGAAACGGCAATAAAAACTAAACGAGCAGCGATAGAAATACACCGTTTGTTGCAATATGCTTGGGACAACAGTACATTTCCAGGCGGACAAACTTTCGAAATTACAGTAGTTACAATTTTCAACAACAGATGGCGCTGCAAGTGATGTGAAAGATATAGAAGACAACGCAGTCTGTGGGTGCGCCATTCTGTTCGTCGTCTTTCTGCTGTAAGCGTGTGCTGTTCACAACGTGCAAGTGTGCTGTAGACAACATGGTTTATTCCTTAGAACAGAGGATTTTTCTGGTGTTGGAATTCCACCGCCTAGAACACAGTGTTGTTGCAACAAGTCGAAGTTTTCAACGGAGGTTTAATGTAACTAAAGGACCGAAAAGCGGTACAATAAAGGATCTGTTTGAAAAATTTCAACGGACTGGGAACGTGACGGATGAACGTGCTGGAAAGGTAGGGCGACCGCGTACGGCAACCAGAGAGGGCAACGCGCAGCTAGTGCAGCAGGTGATCCAACAGCGGCCTCGGGTTTCCGTTCGCCGTGTTGCAGCTGCGGTCCAAATGACGCCAACGTCCACGTATCGTCTCATGCGCCAGAGTTTACACCTCTATCCATACAAAATTCAAACGCGGCAACCCCTCAGCGCCGCTACCATTGCTGCACGAGAGACATTCGCTAACGATATAGTGCACAGGATTAATGACGGCGATATGCATGTGGGCAGCATTTGGTGTACTGACGAAGCTTATTTTTACCTGGACGGCTTCGTCAATAAACAGAACTGGCGCATATGGGGAACCGAAAAGCCCCATGTTGCAGTCCCATCGTCCCTGCATCCTCAAAAAGTACTGGTCTGGGCCGCCATTTCTTCCAAAGGAATCATTGGCCCATTTTTCAGATCCGAAACGATTACTGCATCACGCTATCTGGACATTCTTCGTGAATTTGTGGCGGTACAAACTGCCTTAGACGACACTGCGAACACCTCGTGGTTTATGCAAGATGGTGCCCGGCCACATCGCACGGCCGACGTCTTTAA